>NC_089846.1:81192529-81505529 GCF_035609145.1 Eleutherodactylus coqui
TGATGGATATCGGGGCTGTAGTGCCGGACTGGGAGCAGCCGGGATAGGCGAATATTCACGTTTTCTTCATTTTAAAGCTGAATAGCCCTTTTTTTTTCATGCCCCGGAAAAAGTTTATGAAGAGTCCTCAGAAGTTTGTCAGTTTGTGTTCTTGTTGTCTTCATAATGCCAAAAAATAGCACAAAGAAGATGAAATGCTTATGATTGTTTTTAATAAACTGTCTTGATTTTGCACCTCCAGGTCCAACATCTGTTCACATAATTCACTTTACAAAATACAAAATACGTAGGAGTGTAAAACAATTGTAAATCATCATTGTCATGCAGAGGCCGCTAACTAGAGGCAATCCGTAGGTGCGTCGTATGGGAAACAAATCTGTTTTCCCCTATGCCGGGAAGCAATGTTGATTTAGTCCTTTGGAAACTTTATCAGTTTAGATTTAGTCAACTTTAATTGTGTTACACTGCAAGAGTAAAGTAATCCGAGGGATCAGTTACCTTCGTGGTCTACTTTACTGCGAATAACAATGTGTGATACTTGTATTTCCAGTATAAAAAGATCATGCTTTATTTGAAGGTTCTTCCCTAGCCAAAGGATAACGGATAACTCTCAGATCCGTGGAGGCCCGACCGCTGGGACCATAACTAATGCCAAGAACAGGGATTGCCAGAGCTGAGTGCTTGAATTGTGTCTCTAGTAGAGATGAGCGAACGCGTTCGTCCGAGCTTGATATTCGTGCGAATATTAGGGTGTTCGGGATGTTCGTTATTCGTGACGAACACCATGCGGTGTTCTGGTTACTTTCACTTCCTTCCCTGAGACGTTAGCGCGCTTTTCTGGCCAATTGAAAGACAGGGAA
Organism: Eleutherodactylus coqui; assembly: GCF_035609145.1. Classification (NCBI taxonomy): domain Eukaryota; kingdom Metazoa; phylum Chordata; class Amphibia; order Anura; family Eleutherodactylidae; genus Eleutherodactylus; species Eleutherodactylus coqui. The sequence continues at coordinate 81,193,390 of NC_089846.1, forward strand.
GGCATTACAACTTCCCCCTGCAACGTTTAAGCCCTATACCACCCCCCTGCTGTGAGTGGCTGGCGAGATCAGGTGTTCGCCTAATATAAAAGTCGGCCCCTCCCGCGGCTCGCCTCAGATGCGGTGTGAGTTAGATGAGGGACAGTGCTGTTTATACCGGAGCTGCTGTAGGGAAAGAATTGGTAGTTAGTGTAGGCTTCAAGACCCCCCAAAGGTCCTTATTAGGGCCACTGATAGCTGTGTGTTGGCTGCTGTTAGCAGTGGGATTTTTTTTTTTTTCTCAAAATCGCCTCTGCAGACCGTTGCACCTGGCATTAGGGACAGAAGTGCTGCATAGGCAGGGAGAGTGTTAGGAGTGAGTGTAGCCTTCAAGAACCTCAACGGTCCTTTCTAGGGCCATATTTATCCGTGTGCAGTACTGTCCAGGCTGCTGTTGGCTGTGCTGCATTTTTTTTGGGCTTCTCAAAATCGCCTCTGCAGAGCATTGCACCCTCCATTGATACTGCAGGGAAAGAATTGTATAGGCAGGGCCACAACACAGTTATTATTCATAGAATATACGCAGTGCTGCCTGTTGGTGGGAAAAAACTGAAAACAAATCTATTTGTCCAGCCTGTGTCCGTCCTTACGCCTGTGTAGACGTGTGAGCTGCGTGAAAAACATTGCTAAATCATACGCAGCCAGCTACGCTTTACTGCTGGGTTCGCCATTTGCTTTCCTTAATTGGGAAAAAAAAATACCTGCTCTCCAAGAGTTATAATAACTCTGCTACCCTCACGTTCTGTGACACATAAGCAGGGACACAGCGCAGTTATTAAACTTCGCAGGTTCATTGAATATACGCAGTGCTGCCTGTTGGTGGGAAAAAACTGAAAACAAATCTATTTGTCCAGCCTGTGTCCGTCCTTACGCCTGTGTAGACGTGTGAGCTCCGTGAAAAACATTGCTAAATCATACGCAGCCAGCTACGCTTTACTGCTGGGTTCGCCATTTGCTTTCCTTAATTGGGAAAAAAAAATACCTGCTCTCCAAGAGTTATAATAACTCTGCTACCCTCACGTTCTGTGACACATAAGCAGGGACACAGCGCAGTTATTAAACTTCGCAGGTTCATTGAATATACGCAGTGCTGCCTGTTGGTGGGAAAAAACTGAAAACAAATCTATTTGTCCAGCCTGTGTCCGTCCTTACGCCTGTGTAGACGTGTGAGCTGCGTGAAAAACATTGCTAAATCATACGCACCCAGCTACGCTTTACTGCTGGGTTCGCCATTTGCTTTCCTTAATTGGGAAAAAAAATACCTGCTCTCCAAGAGTTATAATAACTCTGCTACCCTCACGTTCTGTGACACATAAGCAGGGACACAGCGCAGTTATTAAACTTCGCAGGTTCATTGAATATACGCAGTGCTGCCTGTTGGTGGGAAAAAACTGAAAACAAATCTATTTGTCCAGCCTGTGTCCGTCCTTACGCCTGTGTAGACGTGTGAGCTGCGTGAAAAACATTGCTAAATCATACGCACCCAGCTACGCTTTACTGCTGGGTTCGCCATTTGCTTTCCTTAATTGGGAAAAAAAATACCTGCTCTCCAAGAGTTATAATAACTCTGCTACCCTCACGTTCTGTGACACATAAGCAGGGACACAGCGCAGTTATTAAACTTCGCAGGTTCATTGAATATACGCAGTGCTGCCTGTTGGTGGGAAAAAACTGAAAACAAATCTATTTGTCCAGCCTGTGTCCGTCCTTACGCCTGTGTAGACGTGTGAGCTGCGTGAAAAACATTGCTAAATCATACGCAGCCAGCTACGCTTTACTGCTGGGTTCGCCATTTGCTTTCCTTAATTGGGAAAAAAAAATACCTGCTCTCCAAGAGTTATAATAACTCTGCTACCCTCACGTTCTGTGACACATAAGCAGGGACACAGCGCAGTTATTAAACTTCGCAGGTTCATTGAATATACGCAGTGCTGCCTGTTGGTGGGAAAAAACTGAAAACAAATCTATTTGTCCAGCCTGTGTCCGTCCTTACGCCTGTGTAGACGTGTGAGCTGCGTGAAAAACATTGCTAAATCATACGCACCCAGCTACGCTTTACTGCTGGGTTCGCCATTTGCTTTCCTTAATTGGGAAAAAAAATACCTGCTCTCCAAGAGTTATAATAACTCTGCTACCCTCACGTTCTGTGACACATAAGCAGGGACACAGCGCAGTTATTAAACTTCGCAGGTTCATTGAATATACGCAGTGCTGCCTGTTGGTGGGAAAAAACTGAAAACAAATCTATTTGTCCAGCCTGTGTCCGTCCTTACGCCTGTGTAGACGTGTGAGCTGCGTGAAAAACATTGCTAAATCATACGCAGCCAGCTACGCTTTACTGCTGGCTTCGCCATTTGCTTTCCTTAATTGGGAAAAAAAATACCTGCTCTCCAAGAGTTATAATAACTCTGCTACCCTCACGTTCTGTGACACATAAGCAGGGACACAGCACAGTTATTAAACTTAGATAATTCATTCACTAGAGGCAGTGGGGCCTTTCGTTTTCCAAAAAGGGCAAAAATTATATTTGGCCTGCAGTCTTGCGCCAATTTATTTCCTGCCTGGGAAATCTAATCACTGGTAATACAGCATGCTGAGGGGTAGGGGTAAGCCTAGAGGACGTGGACGTGGACGTGGCCGAGGACGCGGAGGGCCAAGTGAGGGTGTGGGCACAGGCCAAGCTCCTGATCCAGGTGTGTCGCAGCTGTCTGCTGCGCGATTAGGAGAGAGGCACGTTTCTGGCGTCCCCACATTCATCGCCCAATTAATGGGTCCACGCGGGAGACGGTTATTAGAAAATGAGCAGTGTGAGCAGGTCCTGTCCTGGATGGCAGAAAGTGCTTCGAGCAACCTATCGTCTACCCGCAGTTCTGCGCCGTCCACTGCTGCCAATCCGAATCCTCTGTCTGCTGCTCCTCCTTCCTCCCAGCCTCCTCAGTCCACTACAATGACACCTGCTCAGGAGCGGGAACACTCCCAGGAACTGTTCTCGGGCCCCTGCTTAGATTGGGCAGCAGCGGTTCCTCTCCCACCAGAGGAGTTTATCGTCACTGATGCCCAACCATTCGAAAGTTCCCGGGGTCCGGGGGAAGAGGCTGGGGACTTCCGCCAACTGTCTCAACAACTTTCTGTGGGTGAGGAGGACGATGACGATCAGACACAGTTGTCTTGCAGTGAGGTAGTAGTAAGGGCAGTAAGTCCCAGGGAGCAGCGCACAGAGGATTCGGAGGAAGAGCAGCAGGACGATGAGGTGACTGACCCCACCTGGTGTGCAACGCTTACTCAGGAGGACAGGTCTTCAGAGGGGGAGTCAAGGGCATCAGCAGGGCAGGTTGCAAGAGGCAGTGCGGTGGCCAGGGGTAGAGGCAGGGCCAGACCGAATAATCCACCAAGTGTTTCCCAAAGCGCCCCCTCGCGCCATGCCACCCTGCGTAGGCCGAGGTGCTCTAAGGTCTGGCAGTTTTTCACAGAGACGCCTGACGACCGACGAACAGTGGTGTGCAACCTTTGTCGCGCAAAGCTCAGCCGGGGAGCCAACACCAACAGCCTCACCACCACCACCATGCGCAGACATATGATGGCCAAGCACCCCGCAAGGTGGGACAAAGGCCGTTCACCGTCTCCGGTTTGCACCCCTGCCTCTCCCCCTGTGCCCCAACCTGCCACTGAGATGCAACCCCCCTCTCAGGACACAGGCACTACCGCCTCATGGCCTGCACCCACACCCTCATCTCCGCTGTCCTCGGCCCCATCCAGCAGTGTAGTTCAGCGCACCGTTCAGCCGTCGCTTGCGCAAGTGTTCGAGCGCAAGCGCAAGTACGCCGCCACGCACCCGCACGCTCAAACGTTAACCGTCCGCATCGCAAAATTCATCAGCCTTGAGATGCTGCCGTATAGGGTTGTGGAAACGGAGTCCTTCAAAAGTATCATGGAGGCGGCGGCCCCGCGCTACTCAGTTCCCAGTCGCCACTACTTTTCCCGATGTGCCGTCCCAGCCCTGCACGACCACGTCTCCCGCAACATTGTGCGCGCCCTCACCAACGCGGTTACTGCCACGGTCCACTTAACTACGGACACGTGGACAAGCACAGGCGGGCAGGGCCACTACATCTCCCTGACGGCACATTGGGTGAATTTAGTGGAGGCTGGGACAGAGTCAGAGCCTGGGACCGCTCACGTCCTACCCACCCCCAGAATTGCGGGCCCCAGCTCGGTGCTGGTATCTGCGGAGGTGTATGCTTCCTCCACTAAAGCACCCTCCTCCTCCTCCTCCTCCTCTGTCTCACAATCAAGATGTGTTAGCAGCAGCATGTCGCCAGCAGTCGGTGTCGCGCGGTGTGGCATCACAGCGGTGGGCAAGCGTCAGCAGGCCGTGCTGAAACTACTCAGCTTAGGCGATAAGAGGCACACGGCCCACGAACTGCTGCAGGGTCTGACACAGCAGACCGACCGCTGGCTTGCGCCGCTGAGCCTCCAACCGGGCATGGTCGTGTGTGACAACGGCCGTAACCTGGTGGCGGCTCTGCAGCTTGGCAGCCTCACGCACGTGCCATGCCTGGCCCACGTCTTTAATTTGGTGGTTCAGCGGTTTCTGAAAAGCTACCCACGCTTGTCAGACCTGCTCGTAAAGGCGCGCCGGCTCTGCGCACATTTCCGCAAGTCCCACACGGACGCTGCCACCCTGCGCACCCTGCAACATCACTTTAAGCTGCCAGTGCACCGACTGCTGTGCGACGTGCCCACACGGTGGAACTCTACGCTCCACATGTTGGCCAGGCTCTATGAACAACGGAGAGCTATAGTCGAATACCAACTCCAACATGGGCGGCGCAGTGGGAGTCAGCCTCCTCAATTCCTTTCAGAAGAGTGGGCCTGGTTGGCAGACATCTGCCATGTCCTTGGTAATTTTGAGGAGTCTACCCAGGTGGTGAGCGGCGATGCTACAATCATTAGCGTCACCATTCCTCTGCTATGCATCTTGAGAAATTCCCTGCAAACCATAAAGGCAGCTGCTTTGCGCTCGGAAACGGGGGCGGGGGAAGACAGTATGCCGCTGGATAGTCAGGGCACCCTCCTGTCTATTTCTCAGCGCGTACAGGAGGAGGAGGAGGAGCATGAGGAGGATGAGGAGGAGGGGGAAGAGACAGCTTGGCCCGCTGCTGACGGTACACCGGCTGATTGCCTGTCATCCTTTCAGCGTGTATGGCCTGAGGAGGAGGAGGAGGAGGAGGAGGATCCTGAAAGTGATCTTCCTAGTGAAGACAGCCATGTGTTGCGTACAGGTACCCTGGCACACATGGCTGACTTCATGTTAGGATGCCTTTCTCGTGACCCTCGCGTTGCACGCATTCTGGCCACGACGGATTACTGGGTGTACACACTGCTCGATCCACGGTATAAGGAGAACCTGCCCACTCTGATTCCCGAAGAGGAAAGGGGTTCGAGAGTGTTGCTATACCACAGGACCCTTGCGGACAAGCTGATGGTAAAATTCCCAGCCGACAGCGCTAGTGGCAGAAGGCGCAGTTCCGAGGGCCATGTTGCAGGGGATGTGCGTAGATCGAGCAGCATGTACATCCCAGGCAGTGCAACAGTCTTTAAGGGCCTGGCCAGCTTTATGGCTCCCCACCAAGACTGTGTCACCGCTCCCCAGTCACGGCTGAGTCGGCGGGAGCACTGCAAAAGGATGGTGAGGGAGTACGTAGCGGATCGCACGACCATCCTTGGTGACGCCTCTGCCCCCTACAACTACTGGGTGTCGAAGCTGGACACGTGGCCTGAACTAGCCCTGTATGCCCTTGAGGTGCTTGCTTGTCCTGCGGCTAGCGTGTTGTCGGAGAGGGTGTTTAGTGCGGCTGGGGGAATCATCACAGATAAGCGTAGCCGCTTGTCAACCGACAGTGCCGACAGGCTAACACTCATCAAGATGAACAAAGGCTGGATTTCCCCAGACTTCTGTTCTCCACCAGCGGACAGCAGCGATACGTAAGCAATACGTAGGCTGCACCCGCGGATGGAAGCTACGTTCTCTCTCACCATCCAAAACGGGGACATTTCTGCTTCATCAATCTGTGTCTAATATTCCTCCTCCTCCTCCTCCTGCTCCACCTCCTGAAACCTCACGTAATCACGCTGAACGGGCAATTTTTCTTAGGGCCACAAGGCTCACTCAAATAATTTTTCAGAACAATTTTTATAAGTTTCAATGCGCTTAAAAGCATTGGAACTTTAACTTGAACCAATTTTTCGTTACACTGGGCTGCCTCCAGGCCTAGTTACCACTTAAGCCACATTAACCAAAGCGATTAATGGGTTTCACCTGCCCTCTTGGCTGGCCATGGCCAATTTTTGGGATGTACATTAGTACTGTTGATACAGCAATTTGTGTGGGCCCTCGCCTACAGTGTAATCAAATTAATTTTTAGCCCACCTGCATTACAGCTGACGTTACCTCAGCTGTGTTGGGCAATGCAATGGGATATTTTTGTGTACCGCCGGTGGGTTCCAGGGAGCCACCCATGCTGTAGGTGCACACTGAGTTTTTAATACTTCTGTACACTTCTAAAGAACCCGTCTGACTGGGGCATGCAGTGTGGGCCGAAGCCCACCTGTATTACGCACGACATTACTACCTCAGCTGTGTTGGGCAATGCAATGGGATATTTCTATGTACCGCCGGTGGCTTCCTGGCACCCACCCAGGCAGTGGGTCCACAGGGAGTTAAACCTACATGTGTCCACTTGTAAAGAACCCCAGTCTGACTGGGGCATGCAGTGTGGGCCGAAGCCCACCTGCATTACGCACGACATTACTACCTCAGCTGTGTTGGGCAATGCAATGGGATATTTTTGTGTACCGCCGGTGGGTTCCAGGGAGCCACCCATGCTGTAGGTGCACACTGAGTTTTTAATACTTCTGTACACTTCTAAAGAACCCGTCTGACTGGGGCATGCAGTGTGGGCCGAAGCCCACCTGTATTACGCACGACATTACTACCTCAGCTGTGTTGGGCAATGCAATGGGATATTTCTATGTACCGCCGGTGGCTTCCTGGCACCCACCCAGGCAGTGGGTCCACAGGGAGTTAAACCTACATGTGTCCACTTGTAAAGAACCCCAGTCTGACTGGGGCATGCAGTGTGGGCCGAAGCCCACCTGCATTAACCCTTTCCAGTCCACTGTGTGACCTGTGAAGACATTAGGGTTTAAGGCTGTACAGCTCCGTTGTTGGTAGACGTCCGTCGGGGTTCTCTTACTGTATATTGCCAGCCTCTCTGCTGTCGGAGCCTATCCTACGTGTCAGCTCATGCAGTACTGGCTTTAGCCAGCATATAGCGCCGTTGTATAACAGCAGAAAAAGAGTAAGCCCCCTAGGAAAACCATATACAAATTGGATTGGAAAGGGTTAAGCACAACATTACTACCTCAGCTGTGTTGGGCAATGCAATGGGATATTTCTATGTACCGCCGGTGGCTTCCTGGCACCCACCCATGCTGTAGGTGCACACGGAGTTTTTACTACATCTGTACACTTATAAAGAACCCCAGTCAGACTGGGGCATGCAGTGTGGGCCGAAGCCCACCTGCATTAAGCACGACATTACTACCTCAGCTGTGTTGGGCAATGCAATGGGATATTTCTGTGTACCGCCAGTGGGTTCCAGGGAGCCACCCATGCTGTGGGTCGACAGGGACTTCACAATAGGGAGTTGTACCTGCCTGTGTCTATGAATTAAAAAGCCCGGTCTGACTGGGGCATGCAGACACCTTGACAGAATGAATAGTGTGTGGCACATAGGTTCCCCATTGCTATGCCCACGTGTGCAGCTCCTGATGGCGGTGGCACAGGATTCTATTTCTCATTGCTTCTGTACAGCATTGTGGGCTATCGCTCCGCCACTTTTAAAGAGGGTCGCTGCCTAGCCGTGCCAACCTCTGCAGTGTGTGCCTGCGGTCCCTCGTCATGGCAGACGCAATTCTAAATAGACATGAGCGTGGTGTGGCATGAGGGCAGCTGAAGGCTGCGCAGGGACACTTTGGTGTGCGCTGTGGGGGGGAGGGGGGGCGGTTGGGCAGCATGTAACCCAGGAGAAGTGTCAGTGGAGTGTCATGCAGGCAGTGATTGTGCTTTGTTGGAGGTAGTGTGGTGCTTAGCAAAGGTATGCCATGCTAATGAGGGCTTTTCAGAAGTAAAAGTTGTTGGGAGGGGGGGGGCCCACTCTTGCCGGTATTGTGGCTTAATAGTGGGACCTGGGAACTTGAGATGCAGCCCAACATGTAGCCCCTCGCCTGCCCTATCCGTCACTGTGTCATTCCCATCACTTTCCTGAATTGCCCAGATTTTCACACATGAAAACCTTAGCGAGCATCGGCGAAATACAAAAATGTTCTGGTCGCCCATTGACTTCAATGGGGTTCGTTGTTCGAAACGAACCCTCGAGCATCACGGGAAGTTCGTTACGAATAACGAACACCCGAACATTTTGGTGTTCGCTCATCTCTAGTCTCTAGTGATCCTGTTTAAATTAAAGGAGTTGGGGGTGCACAAGGGTGACCACAGGGGGCAGTATTATAGTAGTTACATTCTTGTTCATAGGGGGCAGTATTATAGTAGTTATATTCTTGTTCATAGGAGGCAGTATTATAGTAGTTATATTCTTGTACATAGGGGGCAGTATTATAGTAGTTATATTCATGTACATAGGGGGCAGTATTATAGTAGTTACATTCTTGTTCATAGGGGGCAGTATTATAGTAGTTACATTCTTGTACATAGGGGGCAGTATTATAGTAGTTATATTCGTGTACATAGGAGGCAGTATTATAGTAGTTATATTCTTGTACATAGGGGGCAGTATTATAGTAGTTACATTCTTGTTCATAGGGGGCAGTATTATAGTAGTTATATTCGTGTACATAGGAGGCAGTATTATAGTAGTTATATTCTTGTACATAGGGGGCAGTATTATAGTAGTTATACTCTTGTACGTAGGGGACAGTATTCTAGTAGTTATAGTCTTGTACATAGCAGCAGTATTATAGTAGTTATATTCTGGTACATAGGGGGCAGTATTATAGTCGTTATATTCTTGTACACAGGGAGCAGTATTATAGTAGTTACATTCTTGTACATAGGGGGCAGTATTATAGTAGTTATAGTCTTGTACATAGCAGCAGTATTATAGTAGTTATATTCTGGTACATAGGGGCAGTATTATAGTAGTTATATTCTGGTACATAGGGGGCAGTATTATAGTAGTTATATTCTTGTACATAGGAGGCAGTATTATAGTAGCTATATTATTGTACATAGGAGGCAGTATCATAGTAGTTATATTCTTGTACTTAGGAGCAGTATATAGTAGTTATATTCTTGCACATAGCGGGCAGTATTATCGTAGTTATATTCTTGTACAGAGGAGGCAGTATTATAGTAGTTATATTCTTGTACACAGGAGCAGTATTATAGTAGTTATATTCTTGTACATAGGAGGCAGTATTATAGTAGTTATATTCTTGTACATAGGAGGCCGTATTATAGTAGTTATATTCTTGTACATAGGGGACAGTATTATAGTAGTAATATTCTTGTACATAGGGGACAGTATTATAGTAGTTATATTCTTGTACATAGGAGGCCATATTATAGTAGTTATATTCTTGTACATAGGAGCAGTATTATAGTAGTTATATTCTTGTACATGGGAGGTCATATTATAATAATTATATTCTTGTACATAGGGGACAGTATTATATTAGTTATATTATTGTACATACGAGGCAGTATTATAATAGTTCTATTCTTGTACATAAGAGCAGTATTATAGTAGTTATATTCTTGTACATAGGAGGCAGTATTATTGCAGTTATATCCTTGTACATGGAAGGCAGTATTATAGTAGTTATATTCTTGTACATGGGAGGCAGTATTATAGTAGTTATATTCTTGTACATAGGAGCAGTATTATAGTAGTTATATCCTTGTACATAGGAGGCAGTATTATAGTAGTTATAATCTTGTACATAGGGGCAGTATTATAGCAGTTATATCCTTGTACATAGGAGGCAGTATTATAGTAGTTATATTCTTGCACATAGGAGGCAGTATTATAGTAGTTATATTCTTGTACATGGGAGGCAGTATTATAGTAGTTATATTCTTGTACATAGGAGCAGTATTACAGCAGTTATATCCTTGTACATAAGAGGCAGTATTATAGTAGTTATATTCTTGTACATAGGAGACAGTATTATAGTAGTTATATTCTTGTACATAGGAGCAGTATTATAGTAGTTATATTCTTGTACATAGGAGCAGTATTATAGTACTTATATTCTTGTACATATGGAGCAGTATTATAGTACTTATATTTTTGTACATTGACGGCAGTATTATAGTAGTTATATTCTTGTACATATGGGGCAGTATTATAGTAGTTATATTCTTGTACATAGGAGCAGTATTATAGTAGTTATATTCTAGTACATAGGAGGCAGTATTATAGTAGTTATATTCTTGTACATAGGGGCAGTATTATAGTAGTTATATTCTTGTACATAGGAGGCAGTATTATAGTTGTAATATTCTTGTACATAGGAGGCAGTATTATAGTAGTTATATTCTTGTACATAGGGTAGCAGTATAAAAGTAGTTACATACTTATATATAGGAGGCAGTATTATAGTAGTTATATTCTTGTACATAGGGTAGCAGTATTAAAGTAGTTACATACTTATACATAGGAGGCAGTATTATAGTAGTTATTCTTGTACATAGGGTGCAGTATTATAGTATTTACATTCTTGTACATAGGAGGCAGTATTATTGTAATTATATTCTTGCACATAGGAGCAGTATTATAGTAGTTATATTCTTGTACATAGTGGGCAGTATTACAGTAGTTATATTCAGTTAAGGGCTTAGGTTTGATCTTAATCATGTGGACATATGCAAAGTGATTGTACTATATAGCCTCTCCACAAGTTTCTAGCTTTCTTCTATACTACAAAGATTTGGTTAGAATAACAGTTTTTATCAGGGTTGTTGAATTTGAGTCAGTTTTGGGTGGAGTCAGTAGAAATTAACTGACTCTAACTTCAACTTTGAAAAAAAAATATATATATTATATATTATAATAAAAGGGGTATTCTAAAAATCATGTAGGATAGGTTATTCTAATCAGTAGTTGGTTTCTCATCTTTACTGAAAGCGGAGGTCTGAATCCTCCTCTTCTCCTCACAGTGAGCTCAGTTCACCGCCGTGAGGAGGAGATCGGACGGAATCATGGTTGCACATACGTGGTGCACTCCATTCATCCTCAATGTGGCTGCTGGAGATAGCTGAGTGTTTGTACTTGGCTTCTTCTGTTAGTCCTATTGAAAAGAATGGAGCTTCACCATGCATGCGCGACTGCAGCTCCATTCATCCTCTACATAGGTGAATAAAGTCAATTATGGTTATAATAACCCTTTAAGTCTGTTACAATTTTATTACAAATGGTAACAGTGGTAACAATCAATATATTAATATTACTAATTATTATGTATGAGTCATTTTCGAAGGAATCGGAGTGTAGAAAAATAAGAGCCAGGGTTGTAAGTTTGGTTAACAACTCCACAGCCGTGATGGTAATGTGTAATTTTGAGCTTCACTGGGAGAAGAGTCTGATGTGAAAGAGAATACACTCCAAACAGGGCTAAATACTATGCTAGTGCAATATACAGAGGAACAGACCAGCCCACTAGAGCTTCAGAGGATTAGTTGGGTCAAGGCCCTGACACAAAAATGAGTCCCAAAGCTCCAGCAAATGGCAACCCCATTTGGAGGTGACTTTGGAGTCAATCGTTTACCTCAAGGGTCTATTTCTTATGGGATTATTCAGGAATAACCTTTTAAAACGTATGGATTATGTGTCCTGTATGTTCAATGATAACTAGGATTACAATGTCAAAGTGCTAATGACCACATGGTTATCTTTCCGTTTTTTTGACGTGTGAGTTAAATGCATAGTCTGACAGCACCTTTGAGTGTCAGTTACCGGCTCTTAGCTCTGCGCCCTGAACACATGATGGTGACGTCATCACAGGTCACATGTAGCAGAGCTGTGTGTGACCTGCATGTAGCAGAGCTATGTGTGTGACGTGCATGCAGCAGAGCTGTGTGTGACTTGCATGTAGCAGAGCTGTGTGGCGCATTGCACCACCAGAAACACTAGTACTATAATTTTCTAATAATTACTAGTAATTCTAAATGGATGTGCTCTGTATGGTTGGTACATAGCACTTAGTGTCATTTGGTGGGCCCAAGGAAGTCCACTCTTAGGTATGTAGTAATTGTGAATTTTTTAACCACTACTTTGAAAAAAATTCCACTGCCAATATATGCAAGTTATAGGGGTTGTCCAGGCAGAGAAATGCTTACCCAGTCCAGTAGTTTTGGAATTTCCACTTCCAGCCCAGTTCTGATACTGGGTCGTGTGGTATGGTTTTTCCATTTTTTATGATGTTATCGTAGGCAGCTGGATTTCATTTTATTAGCTTAGTCAGCTTCCTTCTCTTTCACACTGTATTCACAAATAGAGAAGGGCATGGCTTATTTTTTAAAATTAGTGTTGAGTGAACTAAAACAGTCCAACACTGTTTCGCGTCGAACTGTGTGAAAAGTTTGGTTCAACACAAACCCGAATGTCGAATGGTTCATCTCGGCTGAACTTCCTCTTCCTCGTCCTCCTTTCCCTACATCTCCTTTTCTTCTTTCTTCTACTTCCTCTACTTCCTTTCTCTTCTACTTTCTCCTCTTCTTTTTCTTCTTATTTCTTCCTCCTCTTTTTTCTTCTTCTGTCACCTCACTCACCTGCTGCTGCGGTCAGGCATCACTTCCATTTTCTCTCTGCATGCTTCTCCTCTGTTCGTTCCCAGGCTTCTGCTCCTAGGGCTTGTGTAAGCTCCTATCTAGCTTCTTAAAGAGCCAGTGTGTGTTTCCATTACTTGCGCCCCTCCAATGTGTTTCCTGGACTTGCTATATAAGGCAACCGCCTCCTAGGGTGGACGTCTAAGCAATTTGGTCTCATCCTGACAGTCATGAAAAAGCCCTTGTGTGTGTTTTTAGTTCTGACCCTCTGCCTGTATTTCACTATTCTGTCCTCTCTACTTCTTAACTTCAGTTCTGTTTCCTGGATTCTGTTTGGTCTGCTACCTGCCCTGACTAATAACCTAGACTTTGTTTATGCATCGGTGCTGCCAGCCATAACTTTAGCCTGTCTATTTACTATGTTTTAACTCAGACCTTCCGGTACCACACCTTGGTCCAATGCAGTGTCAGCAGCCACACAACTGGGACTGTATGTTCATTTAATGGCCTGAGAATCTTGCAGAAAAGTTGGTATTCCACTTGGAGGGGTTAAGCTTGAAAACCAGGGGTTTCCAGGTGTCACTACGTCAGTTAATCCACATCAAACCGATGTCCACATATGACTGTCTGACATCTTTCTTTTCCTCTTCTTGATTTTCTTCTTTTTTACCTTCTTCTCCCATGTTATACACCACTTTTAAGGGTGAAGTTTAGGTTCAGTTCTAACTGATTCAGGCGAAACCAAACTTTTTGCCCAATTTTGGTGAACTGACCAAACCGGATTTTATAAAAGCTGGCTCTTAGCAAGTTATAATAAGCTGAACAGCCAGCCACTGAGATGACTTCACAGACAATGGACTGTGTCAGAACCGGGCCACTAATGGTTATTTGGGATTTTGACACTGCTTCACTGAGTTGGTATTTCTCCTCCCTGGGCAACCTTTTTAATAGATGTCAAATCTTGAACCTTATTAAACAAAAACCAGAGCAAAGTAACAAATGCAAAAAAAAAAACCTGTGTAGTTTCTTTTTTTTGAGCAGTGTTAAATAATTATCTTCTCTCTCCACAGTTGGGTTAACAACTTTGGACATGAAGGCCTCGGGCTCCTGTTGGACGTTCTGGAGAAGCTGCTGGATAAAAAACAGTACGTATCCTTCACAATTCTGCTTGCAGCTTTCGGCTTCTCAGACTCCATTTTGCATTTTATTTTATTTTTTTTTTCTTCCCAAGGCAGGAAAATATTGACAAGAAAAATCAGCATAAACTCATCCAGTGCCTGAAAGCTTTCATGAACAATAAGGTAGGTGAGACTCAGCGAGAGGAGCGCATTCACCAGCGGCGCCTCCATTTTTCTTGCTGAACATGAAGCATTATCTCTTCCCCAGGCCAACTGTGCCTATGACAATGTTGTGACAAGTGAATCCCATCTCTGGTTCATCTTTACAGCAAATTACCAGAGGAAAATTAACCATTTTCTTGCCGATACAGACTGTTCAACCAATTAGAATAAATGAAAACTGGCAAGAATTCTTTAAATTATCTGAGAGATATTTAAGGAGAGAATTTATCTTAGTGGGCTGTAAAACTAAGAGAACATCCACTGTCAGAGAGAAGAGCTGTCAGTTATGTCTTTTATCCGCTGTATTGTGCTTACTTTGTAATATTTGTATCAAATATGAACGTTTTTTTAGTCCTTAGATACATTTATATACATTTGTGTTCTCCGTTCACAATTTTTATGCCTGACAGTTGGTAGCTGTCAACATTCGGCTGACTGGGACGCCCCCTTAGTTGAGATCTTCAAGTGCATTGTATTCTGGTAAATGTTTTTCTGTCTAAATTACTTTAGAAAATTTGTTGCGATCACTTTTATCTAATACTATTGCCCACAGAAGCGCATGCTTTACATATACATACTGAACCAGGATGCCATGATGGGTGGTAAACGTTGAGAAACCAGAACAATTTCGAATCCAGTTCGGGATATGTAGAGGACATTAATTGTATCTTGTGACTTTCTAAATGATGACATTCGCTTATCCTTCAACAGTATGGCCTGCAAAGGATGTTGGGAGAAGAAAAAAGTTTAACTCTTTTGGCCAGAGCTATTGATCCAAAGCAAGCCAACATGATGACCGAGATCTTGAAGATATTGTCCGCCATTTGCATTGTTGGGGAGGATAATATGTAAGTGCTTGTCATTTATATAACATTATAAACTTTATTCACTTCCAGCTAAGTCAATAACATCTTTAGATCTTGTTGGTTAATCAGTAGAAGGAACTATGGGGGACATTCAGAAAGGTTTTTATGCCAGTTTATGGTGTAAAAGAGTCACAGAACTTTGGCCAATTAATATTAACAGAACTTGTCTGTTCGGGCCAAAATACTAACTAATACCGCGTATTCATCAGTAACATGCAGTGCGGCTTGGAACGCTGGAGGAGCCCATAGTGTCGGTGTGGTTCACCTATGAGGTGTAGGGCAGCCTGCTGGATTGACATGTTGCGTCACTAATAGGTTTTGAGCCTGCATGGTGCACTACATGTACTATATGGCCTGACACTGTATATGCTTTATCTATGTGCAAGAATAGTACAGAGCAGCCGCCCTACTTCAGTATAAGGAGGGTGTGTGAGTGGCTGTTCATCAGTACCTTCTCCTGTGTGATTAGTGTGCTAATTACTGAAGATGGAACAGGATCCTAGAGGTGAACAACTGGCTACGTCGATGGTGCCGTCAGCAAAGATTTGGATTCCTAGACCAGGGAGTGAATTACCTATATGATAGACTGCTTGCTAGAGACGGGTTGCGCCTTGCTTCACTCATTAGGAGAGCTTTAAACTAGAACAATATGGGAAGGGAAGTGAAACGTAAAAATATTCAGCTAATGAATACATTTGAGAACCTTGCTAACAGAAGTGGAAAGAAAGAACAAAGACAACAAATTTGGAAGGCAAGTAGAGGAGCAAGAGACACGGATCACAAACTAAAATGTTTTTACAAAAATGCACAGAGCATGGGAAACATACAAGGAGATTGGAGCTCCTAACACAGGAAGAGAAATATGATGTCATAGGCATCACGGAAAGGTGGTGGAATGATACACATGAATGGAATACAAGGATTGAATAATTCATCGTATTCATAAGAAACAGACCTAATAAAAGGGGAGGAAGTGTTGCGTTGTATGTTAGGAAAACATTCATCTCCACTGAGATTCAAGCTTCAGAGCATGAGAGTTCTGTAGAAACTGTTTGGGTAGAATACAAGGAGAGTACAACAGAAAGGACACCATTGTAAGCATTTACTATAGGCCACCTGGACAAGCAGAAGATATGGATGAACTCTTTCTACATCAGATGGTCAAGCTCTCAAAAAAGCATGACATTGTGATCATGGGTGATTTTACCCATCCAGACATTTGTTGGGAATCTTGACATAGTGATCATGGGAGATTTTACCCATCCAGACATTTGTTGGGAATCTCTCTCAGGTAAAAGTAATAGATCCAACAAATTCTTATCCGCTCTTGCAGACAACTTTCCCTTCCAAAAGGTAGAAGAGAAAACAAGGGAATCTGCTATCTTGGACCTAATTCTTACCAACAAGGAGGAAATGGTTGAGGAAGTAAGGGTGACTTAGGAGGCAGTGATCATGCTGTCCTTGAATTCTGGATAAAAGGGGAGGAAGACCTGAGAAAACTCAGACGTCAAGGTTGGATTTCAGAAAGGCAGATTTTAGTGAACTCAGAAAGAGGATAGGAAGAATCCAATGGCTGGATGTTCTTAAGGACAGGGAACACTTAGCTAACTTAAATGAATTCAAGTCTCAAGTTCCAGATGAATTACATCCTAGGATACTAAAGGAAGCAGCAGAGGTAATTAGTGAACCACTCACCATTATCTTTGAAAATTCCTGGAGTACAGGAGAAGTCCCAGAAGATTGAAAAAAAAAAAAGCAAATGTTGTCCCTATCTTCAAAAAAGGGAAGAAGGTGGATCCAGCAAACTAAAGGCCTGTAAGTCTGACTTCTATACCGAGAAAGATCTTTGAACAAATTATTAAATACCACGTATGCAAGTACTTGGATAAAAATGGAGTAATTAACCAGAGCCAGCATGGGTTTGTAACAAACAAGTCATGCAAGACAAATCTAATTTCCTTCTATGACAGAATCACTGACTGGGTTGATCAGGGAAATGTGGTGGATAAAGTATATCTTGACTTTAGTAAAGCATTTGATAAAGTATCTCATACTATAATGACCAAATATGGGATTGACAAGGCAACTGTTAGGTGGATTCACAACTGGCTGAGTGGTAGTAGCCAAAGAGTGGTCATAAATGGCTGCACATCCAAGTGGAAGAATGTATGAAGTGGGGTGAAAATGTGGAGAGAAAAAAAGGGCTGTTCGCCCTTTCTTTCTGCGTTTTGCGATTTTTTTTATCTTCGTGTTTCCCTATGGAGCCTCCTTTTTGTCACATCGCAAAGCATGAACCTATGATATTCGTGAGATGCAATGTGTTTTTAACATTAGAAAACACCTATTAACTTTCCCGCAAGAAAATCACAGGCAGCAAATAAATAAATAAATCTTGTTATTTGTATAGCGCCAACTTATTCCGCAGCACTTTCAGGTTATTTATTACCCCCCACCAAGCTGGGTGCTCATTCTACCAACCTCGGAAGGTTGGAAGGCTGAGTCAACCTTCAGCTGGTTACCTGAGCAATGCGGCGATTGAACTCGCAACCTTCAGGTCATGAGGACTGCATTTCTGCTCTCCGCCATATGTAGTTTATGCGAGGCAAGATTATTCTCAGAAAACAGCATCGCAGTCACTTAAAAAACGCGAAAACAAAGACACAATTTTGCCGCGATCTTCTCACAGCAAAATCGCGATCGCCAATGTGAAGGAGCCCTTACTCCGGAACAACTAACATATAGACAGGCGTGGGAAATGCTTATCTTAATTAATCTGGGAAAACGTGCTTCAGAGTAAAATATACCTTCTTTGTAAGGAGAGAACCTGTCTCTATTTCATGCCGTTCGTGATTCAGGCGACAGAGAACCACTGAGAGTCTCCATTTCCGAGGTGCCGCTCGCACTTGTGACCTTTTCCTTATGTAACTTCTGCAAAGTTTGGTTTTTCACAGCTATATTATTGCCCTATTGACACATCATAGGAAAGCGCTTCAGGAATTGGCGCCTTCTGCGCACCTTACCTGCCCCTCAATCACTTTCTTGTTGCAGGGCTACCTGTAAATACTTGAAGGTTGGCACCTAGTAGACTGCGGCTTTTGCTATTACCTCTGCTACAATTAGCACCTTCAGAATAACTGACCCGACTCCTTATGTCACCTTTGTAAGATGTCGTCTTCCTCCTTACATCCTGAGCAATAACTCTCTGCTCAGAAATTGCAATCTTCTCTTCGCCATTACTGAGCAAAGACTTGAGGGCTGAAGTACGGTACAACACAGATCAGACATCTCCAGTACATCTCGCTCCTTCCATATAAATGAAGCAGCTCCTAATATTATATGTTTAAAGGCAGCTTGTAGCTCCGGAACACAAGTCTCCTTCTAATCCTGAAAACAGACAAAATGTCCACAAAAGCCATTTATCATTGTAGACTTTTATGTTTTAATACTCACCTTCAATTGTAATTTGCTTCTGCTTCTCTTTTTTTTTTCATCAGACTGGAGAAACTCCTGGAAGCGATCAGCACAGCAGCTGAAATTAACAACAAGGAGCGATTTGCACCAATTGTAGAAGGATTAGAAAATCATGAAGCTCTACATGTCCAGGTAATGTAATACTGTACTGTATGCACCAACCTGATAAAAACAACTGCAATCAGAGGTCAACAAACCTTCATCCTGTTCAGATCAATTTCCTTGTCAATAGAGAATAGTTTTTGTATTTGGCCTTAAAACCAGTGCGCAGTATTAGCTTAATTATATTATTGTACGCAAGATAACTATTATAGCAGTAATGTTCAACTGCACAGGAATAGTATTATAGTAGTTATATTCTTGTACATATGAGGCAGTATTATAGTAGTTATATTCTTGTACATAGGGGGCAGTATTATAGTAGTTATTTTCTTGTACATAGGAGCAGTAATATAATAGTTATATTCTTGTACATAGGAGCAGTATTATAGTAGTTATATTCTTGTACATAGGGGGCAGTATTATAGTAATTATATTCTTGTACATAGGAGGCAGTATTATAGTAGTTATATTCTTGTACACAGGGGACAGTATTATAGTAGTTATATTCTTGTACATAGGGGCAGTATTATAGAAGTTATATTCTTGTACATAGGAGGTAGTATTATAGTAGTTATATTGTTGTACATAGGGGGCAGTATTATAGTAGTTATATTCTTGTACATAGGAACAATATTATAGTAGTTATATTCTTGTACATAGGGGCAGTATTATAGTAGTTATATTCTTGTACATAGGGGCAGTATTATAGTAGTTATATTCTTGTACATGGAGCAGTATTATAGTAGTTATATTCTTGTACATAGGGGCAGTATTATAGAAGTTATATTCTTGTACATAGGAGGTAGTATTATAATAGTTATATTGTTGTACATAGGGGGCAGTATTATAGTAGTTATATTCTTGTACATAGGGGCAGTATTATAGTAGTTATATTCTTGTACATAGGAGCAGTATTATAGTAGTTATATTCTTGTACATAGGGGCAGTATTATAGTAGTTATATTCTTGTACATAGGAGCAGTATTATAGTAGTTATATTCTTGTACATAGGGGCAGTATTATAGAAGTTATATTCTTGTACATAGGGGCAGTATTATAGAAGTTATATTCTTGTACATAGGAGGTAGTATTATAGTAGTTATATTGTTGTACATAGGGGGCAGTATTATAGTAGGTATATTTTTGTACATAGCAGTATTATATTAGGTATATTTATGTAGATAGGGGCAGTATTATAGTAGTTATATTCTTGTACATAGAGAGCACTATTATACTAGTTATATTCTTGCACATAGGAGGCAGTATTATAGTAGTTATATTCTTGTACATAGGGGGCAATATTATAGTAGTTATATTCTGGTACATAGGGGGCAGTATTATAGAAGTTATATTCTTGTACATAGGGGGGAAGTATTATAGTAGTTATATTCTTGTATATAGGGGGCAGTATTATAGTAGTTATATTCTTGTACATAGGGGCAGTATTATAGTAGTTATATTCTTGTACATAGGAGGTAGTATTATAGTAGTTATATTGTTGTACATAGGGGGCAGTATTATAGTAGTTATATTCTTGTACATAGGGGCAGTATTATAGTAGTTATATTCTTGTACATAGGGGCAGTATTATAGTAGTTATATTCTTGTACATAGGAGGTAGTATTATAATAGTTATATTGTTGTACATAGGGGGCAGTATTATAGTAGTTATATTCTTGGACATAGGGGCAGTATTATAGTAGTTATATTCTTGTACATAGGAGCAGTATTATAGTACTTATATTCTTGTACATAGGGGCAGTATTATAGAAGTTATATTCTTGTACATAGGTGGTAGTATTTTAGTAGTTATATTGTTGTACATAGGGGGCAGTATTATAGTAGGTATATTTTTGTACATAGCAGTATTATATTAGGTATATTTATGTAGATAGGGGCAGTATTATAGTAGTTATATTCTTGCACATAGGAGGCAGTATTATAGTAGTTATATTCTTGTACATAGGGGGCAATATTATAGTAGTTATATTCTGGTACATAGGGGGCAGTATTATAGAAGTTATATTCTTGTACATAGGGGGGAAGTATTATAGTAGTGGTATTCTTGTATATAGGGGAGCAGTATTATAGTAGTTATATTCTTGTATATAGGGGGCAGTATTATAGTAGTTATATTCTTGTACATAGGGGCAGTATTATAGAAGTTATATTCTTGTACATAGGAGGTAGTATTATAGTAGTTATATTGTTGTACATAGGGGGCAGTATTATAGTAGTTATATTCTTGTACATAGGAACAATATTATAGTAGTTATATTCTTGTACATAGGGGCAGTATTATAGTAGTTATATTCTTGTACATAGGGGCAGTATTATAGTAGTTATATTCTTGTACATGGAGCAGTATTATAGTAGTTATATTCTTGTACATAGGGGCAGTATTATAGAAGTTATATTCTTGTACATAGGAGCAGTATTATAGTAGTTATATTCTTGTACATAGGGGCAGTATTATAGTAGTTATATTCTTGTACATAGGAGCAGTATTATAGTAGTTATATTCTTGTACATAGGGGCAGTATTATAGAAGTTATATTCTTGTACATAGGAGCAGTATTATAGTAGTTATATTCTTGTACATAGGGGCAGTATTATAGTAGTTATATTCTTGTACATAGGAGCAGTATTATAGTAGTTATATTCTTGTACATAGGGGCAGTATTATAGAAGTTATATTCTTGTACATAGGGGCAGTATTATAGAAGTTATATTCTTGTACATAGGAGGTAGTATTATAGTAGTTATATTGTTGTACATAGGAGCAGTATTATAGTAGTTATATTCTTGTACATAGGGGCAGTATTATAGTAGTTATATTCTTGTACATAGGAGCAGTATTATAGTAGTTATATTCTTGTACATAGGGGCAGTATTATAGTAGTTATATTCTTGTACATAGGAGCAGTATTATAGTAGTTATATTCTTGTACATAGGGGCAGTATTATAGAAGTTATATTCTTGTACATAGGGGCAGTATTATAGAAGTTATATTCTTGTACATAGGAGGTAGTATTATAGTAGTTATATTGTTGTACATAGGGGGCAGTATTATAGTAGGTATATTTTTGTACATAGCAGTATTATATTAGGTATATTTATGGAGATAGGGGCAGTATTATAGTAGTTATATTCTTGTACATAGAGAGCACTATTATACTAGTTATATTCTTGCACATAGGAGGCAGTATTATAGTAGTTATATTTTTGTACATAGGGGGCAATATTATAGTAGTTATATTCTGGTACATAGGGGGCAGTATTATAGAAGTTATATTCTTGTACATAGGGGGGAAGTATTATAGTAGTTATATTCTAGTATATAGGGGAGCAGTATTATAGTAGTTATATTCTTGTATATAGGGGGCAGTATTATAGTAGTTATATTCTTGTACATAGGGGCAGTATTATAGAAGTTATATTCTTGTACATAGGAGGTAGTATTATAGTAGTTATATTGTTGTACATAGGGGGCAGTATTATAGTAGTTATATTCTTGTACATAGGGGCAGTATTATAGTAGTTATATTCTTGTACATAGGGGCAGTATTATAGTAGTTATATTCTTGTACATAGGGGAAGTATTATAGTAGTTATATTCTTGTACATAGGAGGTAGTATTATAATAGTTATATTGTTGTACATAGGGGGCAGTATTATAGTAGTTATATTCTTGGACATAGGGGCAGTATTTTAGTAGTTATATTCTTGTACATAGGAGCAGTATTATAGTAGTTATATTCTTGTACATAGGGGCAGTATTATAGAAGTTATATTCTTGTACATAGGTGGTAGTATTTTAGTAGTTATATTGTTGTACATAGGGGGCAGTATTATAGTAGGTATATTTTTGTACATAGCAGTATTATATTAGGTATATTTATGTAGATAGGGGCAGTATTATAGTAGTTATATTCTTGTACATAGAGAGCACTATTATAGTAGTTATATTCTTGTACATAGGGGGCAATATTATAGTAGTTATATTCTGGTACATAGGGGGCAGTATTACAGTAGTTATATACTTGTACATAGGGGGGCAGTATTATAGTAGTTATATTCTTGTATATAGGGGAGCAGTATTATCGTAGTTATATTCTTGTATATAGGGGGCAGTATTATAGTAGTTATATTCTTGTACATAGGGGCAGTATTATAGAAGTTATATTCTTGTACATAGGGGCAGTATTATAGTAGTTATATTCTTGTACATAGGGGCAGTATTATAGAAGTTATATTCTTGTATATAGGAGGTAGTATTTTAGTAGTTATATTGTTGTACATAGGGGGCAGTATTATAGTAGGTATATTTTTGTACATAGCAGTATTATATAAGGTATATTTATGTAGATAGGGGCAGTATTATAGTAGTTATATTCTTGTACATAGAGAGCACTATTATAGTAGTTATATTCTTGTACATAGGGGGCAATATTATAGTAGTTATATTCTGGTACATAGGGGGCAGTATTACAGTAGTTATATACTTGTACATAGGGGGGCAGTATTATAGTAGTTATATTCTTGTATATAGGGGAGCAGTATTATCGTAGTTATATTCTTGTATATAGGGGGCAGTATTATAGTAGTTATATTCTTGTACATAGGGGCAGTATTATAGAAGTTATATTCTTGTACATAGGGGCAGTATTATAGTAGTTATATTCTTGTACATAGGGGCAGTATTATAGAAGTTATATTCTTGTATATAGGAGGTAGTATTTTAGTAGTTATATTGTTGTACATAGGGGGCAGTATTATAGTAGGTATATTTTTGTACATAGCAGTATTATATAAGGTATATTTATGTAGATAGGGGCAGTATTATAGTAGTTATATTCTTGTACATAGAGAGCACTATTATAGTAGTTATATTCTTGCACATAGGAGGCAGTATTATAGTTGTTATATTCTTGTACATAGGGGCAGTATTATAGAAGTTATATTCTTGTACATAGGAGGTAGTATTATAATAGTTATATTGTTGTACATAGGGGGCAGTATTATAGTAGTTATATTCTTGTACATAGGGGCAGTATTATAGTAGTTATATTCTTGTACATAGGAGCAGTATTATAGTAGTTATATTCTTGTACATAGGGGCAGTATTATAGTAGTTATATTCTTGTACATAGGAGCAGTATTATAGTAGTTATATTCTTGTACATAGGGGCAGTATTATAGAAGTTATATTCTTGTACATAGGGGCAGTATTATAGAAGTTATATTCTTGTACATAGGAGGTAGTATTATAGTAGTTATATTGTTGTACATAGGGGGCAGTATTATAGTAGGTATATTTTTGTACATAGCAGTATTATATTAGGTATATTTATGTAGATAGGGGCAGTATTATAGTAGTTATATTCTTGTACATAGAGAGCACTATTATACTAGTTATATTCTTGCACATAGGAGGCAGTATTATAGTAGTTATATTCTTGTACATAGGGGGCAATATTATAGTAGTTATATTCTGGTACATAGGGGGCAGTATTATAGAAGTTATATTCTTGTACATAGGGGGGAAGTATTATAGTAGTTATATTCTTGTATATAGGGGGCAGTATTATAGTAGTTATATTCTTGTACATAGGGGCAGTATTATAGTAGTTATATTCTTGTACATAGGAGGTAGTATTATAGTAGTTATATTGTTGTACATAGGGGGCAGTATTATAGTAGTTATATTCTTGTACATAGGGGCAGTATTATAGTAGTTATATTCTTGTACATAGGGGCAGTATTATAGTAGTTATATTCTTGTACATAGGAGGTAGTATTATAATAGTTATATTGTTGTACATAGGGGGCAGTATTATAGTAGTTATATTCTTGGACATAGGGGCAGTATTATAGTAGTTATATTCTTGTACATAGGAGCAGTATTATAGTAGTTATATTCTTGTACATAGGGGCAGTATTATAGAAGTTATATTCTTGTACATAGGTGGTAGTATTTTAGTAGTTATATTGTTGTACATAGGGGGCAGTATTATAGTAGGTATATTTTTGTACATAGCAGTATTATATTAGGTATATTTATGTAGATAGGGGCAGTATTATAGTAGTTATATTCTTGCACATAGGAGGCAGTATTATAGTAGTTATATTCTTGTACATAGGGGGCAATATTATAGTAGTTATATTCTGGTACATAGGGGGCAGTATTATAGAAGTTATATTCTTGTACATAGGGGGGAAGTATTATAGTAGTTGTATTCTTGTATATAGGGGAGCAGTATTATAGTAGTTATATTCTTGTATATAGGGGGCAGTATTATAGTAGTTATATTCTTGTACATAGGGGCAGTATTATAGAAGTTATATTCTTGTACATAGGAGGTAGTATTATAGTAGTTATATTGTTGTACATAGGGGGCAGTATTATAGTAGTTATATTCTTGTACATAGGAACAATATTATAGTAGTTATATTCTTGTACATAGGGGCAGTATTATAGTAGTTATATTCTTGTACATAGGGGCAGTATTATAGTAGTTATATTCTTGTACATGGAGCAGTATTATAGTAGTTATATTCTTGTACATAGGGGCAGTATTATAGAAGTTATATTCTTGTACATAGGAGCAGTATTATAGTAGTTATATTCTTGTACATAGGGGCAGTATTATAGTAGTTATATTCTTGTACATAGGAGCAGTATTATAGTAGTTATATTCTTGTACATAGGGGCAGTATTATAGAAGTTATATTCTTGTACATAGGAGCAGTATTATAGTAGTTATATTCTTGTACATAGGGGCAGTATTATAGTAGTTATATTCTTGTACATAGGAGCAGTATTATAGTAGTTATATTCTTGTACATAGGGGGGAAGTATTATAGTAGTTATATTCTAGTATATAGGGGAGCAGTATTATAGTAGTTATATTCTTGTATATAGGGGGCAGTATTATAGTAGTTATATTCTTGTACATAGGGGCAGTATTATAGAAGTTATATTCTTGTACATAGGAGGTAGTATTATAGTAGTTATATTGTTGTACATAGGGGGCAGTATTATAGTAGTTATATTGTTGTACATAGGGGGCAGTATTATAGTAGGTATATTTTTGTACATAGCAGTATTATATTAGGTATATTTATGGAGATAGGGGCAGTATTATAGTAGTTATATTCTTGTACATAGAGAGCACTATTATACTAGTTATATTCTTGCACATAGGAGGCAGTATTATAGTAGTTATATTTTTGTACATAGGGGGCAATATTATAGTAGTTATATTCTGGTACATAGGGGGCAGTATTATAGAAGTTATATTCTTGTACATAGGGGGGAAGTATTATAGTAGTTATATTCTAGTATATAGGGGAGCAGTATTATAGTAGTTATATTCTTGTATATAGGGGGCAGTATTATAGTAGTTATATTCTTGTACATAGGGGCAGTATTATAGAAGTTATATTCTTGTACATAGGAGGTAGTATTATAGTAGTTATATTGTTGTACATAGGGGGCAGTATTATAGTAGTTATATTCTTGTACATAGGGGCAGTATTATAGTAGTTATATTCTTGTACATAGGGGCAGTATTATAGTAGTTATATTCTTGTACATAGGGGAAGTATTATAGTAGTTATATTCTTGTACATAGGAGGTAGTATTATAATAGTTATATTGTTGTACATAGGGGGCAGTATTATAGTAGTTATATTCTTGGACATAGGGGCAGTATTTTAGTAGTTATATTCTTGTACATAGGAGCAGTATTATAGTAGTTATATTCTTGTACATAGGGGCAGTATTATAGAAGTTATATTCTTGTACATAGGTGGTAGTATTTTAGTAGTTATATTGTTGTACATAGGGGGCAGTATTATAGTAGGTATATTTTTGTACATAGCAGTATTATATTAGGTATATTTATGTAGATAGGGGCAGTATTATAGTAGTTATATTCTTGTACATAGAGAGCACTATTATAGTAGTTATATTCTTGTACATAGGGGGCAATATTATAGTAGTTATATTCTGGTACATAGGGGGCAGTATTACAGTAGTTATATACTTGTACATAGGGGGGCAGTATTATAGTAGTTATATTCTTGTATATAGGGGAGCAGTATTATCGTAGTTATATTCTTGTATATAGGGGGCAGTATTATAGTAGTTATATTCTTGTACATAGGGGCAGTATTATAGAAGTTATATTCTTGTACATAGGGGCAGTATTATAGTAGTTATATTCTTGTACATAGGGGCAGTATTATAGAAGTTATATTCTTGTATATAGGAGGTAGTATTTTAGTAGTTATATTGTTGTACATAGGGGGCAGTATTATAGTAGGTATATTTTTGTACATAGCAGTATTATATAAGGTATATTTATGTAGATAGGGGCAGTATTATAGTAGTTATATTCTTGTACATAGAGAGCACTATTATAGTAGTTATATTCTTGTACATAGGGGGCAATATTATAGTAGTTATATTCTGGTACATAGGGGGCAGTATTACAGTAGTTATATACTTGTACATAGGGGGGCAGTATTATAGTAGTTATATTCTTGTATATAGGGGAGCAGTATTATCGTAGTTATATTCTTGTATATAGGGGGCAGTATTATAGTAGTTATATTCTTGTACATAGGGGCAGTATTATAGAAGTTATATTCTTGTACATAGGGGCAGTATTATAGTAGTTATATTCTTGTACATAGGGGCAGTATTATAGAAGTTATATTCTTGTATATAGGAGGTAGTATTTTAGTAGTTATATTGTTGTACATAGGGGGCAGTATTATAGTAGGTATATTTTTGTACATAGCAGTATTATATAAGGTATATTTATGTAGATAGGGGCAGTATTATAGTAGTTATATTCTTGTACATAGAGAGCACTATTATAGTAGTTATATTCTTGCACATAGGAGGCAGTATTATAGTTGTTATATTCTTGTACATAGGGGGCAGTATTATAGTAGTTATATTCTGGTACATAGGGGGCAGTATTATAGAAGTTATATTCTTGTACATAGGGGGCAGTATTATAGTAGTTATATTCTTGTACATAGGGGGGCAGTATTATAGTAGTTATATTCTTGTATATAGGGGAGCAGTATTATAATAGTTATATTCTTGTACATAGGGGGGCAGTATTATAGTAGTTATATTCTTGTATATAGGGGAGCAGTATTATAGTAGTTATATTCTTGTATATAGGGGGCAGTATTATAGTAGTTATATTCTTGTACACAGGGTGCAGTATTATAGTAGTTATGTTCTTGTACATAGGGGCAGTATTATAGTAGTTATATTCTTGTTCTTAGTGGGCAGTATAATAGTAGTCTTGTTGTTGTTGTTACAGCAGCTATATTCTTGTATCTGGAGGGCAAAATTATAGTATGCACAGTTTCCCTGGAGTTTTTTCTTCAGTTTTATCAACCATAGACATTATACCAGTAATCTGAACCATAAAAAGCATATGGTTCTAATAACACAGCGATATGTTGTCAGACCAATTACCTTATTCTTAGGCATTTTAACAGGAAACATATTTGTAAACTGCATGTGATTGTTAAACTTACATCTATTATTAGCTCCCCGACCGCTGTATGTCTTGTTTTAGTGTTGTGTGGAACTTTGTATTACAGGCTTTTTCTGGGAAATTGGTTGTTAACACAGCTAACGATAGTTTTGTTAGATTTTTACAAACGGCCACCTTAGCCTTGGGACATTAAACACTGATAATGGTTGTATTCCTGAAGATTATTGCCTTTGTGTTCAGACATTTACTGCTTGCTTTGTCTAATAGCACATGTGCTGATGTGAAAATGTTTTCCATTATGTAGAATATCTCCTGCATATAAGTGGACAGTAGTCACTTAACCAATTTACCACTTCAATCGCAGTAATTGGTAGACCCAGCAAGCAATGGCAGCATCATCACATATCCATATGCTGTGTAGAAGGGAAAAGGCCAGCGGGCATGCCCCAACTCGGCATGCCTACCCTTTTCTTTTCTTGTCTGCCTTCTTTCTTACTTTCCACCACTCTGACTCTATTTCTCCCTCCATCCCTCCCTCTTTCTTTTCTTTCTTCCTTCCTCCATTCTTTGCTATGCTTTTTTTTCTTCCCAACCTCTGTCCTTTATTCCTTTTCTCCCCTACCTTCTTTCTTTATTTTCTCTTTTACTTTCTTATTTCCATCCTCCTTCTTTTCCTCCCTTCCCTTCTTCTTCTTCTTCTTCCCTCATTCCTTCTTTCTTTCCTTCCTCATTTTGTTTTATTTCCATACTTCTTTTTGTTCCTCCTTTCCTCCCCTTCTCCCTTACTTCCTTTTCATCTTCCTTTACTTCTTTCTTTCCATCCTACCTCCTTTCTTCCTTCCTATCTCCCTTACTCTTTCCTTCTTTTCTTCCTTCCTTCCTTCCTTCCTTTTTCTTCTCTTTCATTCTTTCCTTGACTCCTTTTTTTCGTCATTTTTTTGTCCCTCCTTTCCTCTCTCTGTTCATTTTTTTTCCTTTCCGTCCTACTTTTTTCTTCCCACTTTCTTCCTCTCTTCCTCTTTCCGTCCCTTCCCCCTTCTTTCTTTTTTTTCCGTTCTTTCCTACTACTTGCACTCTCTTCCTATCTTCTTACCTACAATCCCTTCCTTACTTTCCTTCCTTCTCTCCTTCTTTTCTTCCTTCTTTCCTCCGCCGTTTCCTTTCTTTTTCCTCTTTTGCTTTCTCTTTCTTCTTCTGTCTTTTCCTTCCCTCTCTTCCTTCCCTTCATTGCTTCCTTTCCTTTATTCCTTTCTCCCTTCCTTTCTGATAGCTTTACAAATACAGATCGCTGTCCACCTCCCATTTGTTGAAAGTATACAGGTCTGCGCTGATTTTCATCCTTTTTTGTTCACTGACAGCAAGGAGAAATCATACAATGAGTAAGTTTAGCACAAAGTGTGATTAGGAGCTGCGGACTGATTTCTTCTACAGGACATCCATAAGACTAGATATTAGGCTGAGCCTGTATTTGTTGTTGGCTGCAGGCTGTCCTCTTCCCTCCCTACTAATGACCACATCAGTGTCTCCTCCTTGTATTTACCTTCATCCTTCACCTGTTGTGCTACCTGAATGACA
Organism: Eleutherodactylus coqui; assembly: GCF_035609145.1. Taxonomy (NCBI): domain Eukaryota; kingdom Metazoa; phylum Chordata; class Amphibia; order Anura; family Eleutherodactylidae; genus Eleutherodactylus; species Eleutherodactylus coqui. The sequence continues at coordinate 81,223,164 of NC_089846.1, forward strand.
CAATGCACAATCCCCGCTGATCTCCGGCCTGTAAATTGTAACTGTCTTCTTAAGCATCACATGTGATGGGGCCGGGTGATAACTTCTCTTACTTCTGTAGACTTGACCTTTAAGAACAAATCTCCTTATTGGTCCATTAAGCAGAATTCTGAAATGTAAAGAGAAATGATGGCGCCTTGAACTAAACGCTGCAGCGCCGGTGACTTCTCATTGATGAATGCACATATATCATAATGATTCCAATAAAACTATATACAGTCGCCCGCACCGCCTAGCCGAAGCCCCGAGAACAATGCGGCCGCGGCGGTGACACAGCGATATTTTATCTTTTCATTAACTCTCCGTCTGTCAAGTCGGACGGCCGTCTGGAAGCTAAAGAGCTTCTTTTCATCATTGAGGGTCGTTATAGAATAGCCGGGCGTCTACAGGAAATGTATAGGGGCCAATAGGGTTAAATAGTCTACTGCTGCGGAATAGGTGTATCTCAGCCAAGTATCTAAACCTATCATGTTGGATACTGTGCTGATATTTGTAAAGCTCTGGTCTTTTCTGGACCATTGGAGCCACATTATGGATCCGACCTTTTGCCCGTTGGACCCCGTTGGGTTACAGTGGGGTCTGCTAGACTTGTGTTATTGGAAAGAATAGTACAAATATAAACTGACTAATCTTTTCATGTGTGATACCGTGTGCTGAACTGGTGTATCTAAGCCTATTGTGTGTGATACTGCACTGCGGGACAATGTGTTTGTCTATTATACATATTAGTGTCTGCTGATTCACACTTAAATTGTCCCTTTGGTAGCGCAGGGTCTCTTACACCTCCGTATCTAAGGCAGTCAGAAGGGATACAGTCTCCTGAGCTATGTATCTAAGCTTATTATGTGTGATACTGTCTGCACAACTGTGTATATAAGCTTATTATATTTGATACTGCATTCTGAACTGTGTATCTAAGCTTATCATGTGTGCTCTCACCTGTTGATCTGTTTATCTAAGCTTCCCATGTGGTACTGTCTACTGAGCTGTGTATCTAAGCCTATGCAGTATCACCTGCTGGGCCAGGGCATCTAGACCTATCCTGTGTTATACTGCCTGCTAAGCTGCTGTATCTGAGCTGATGTATCTAAGCCTACAAGTTTGATGCCTGTCGAGTAGGTATATCTTGGCAGGTTTATTTCCCACAAAGCGGTCATTTGCCGTAGTCCTGTATATAAGAAGAGAATGCGTTATTGCTGCGGTTCTAATGGTCGCGGTCGCGCCATGTCCGGATTCGATGTGAGGAGCGAATTCTGAAGACGTATTTATTTAATCCCTGAATGTTGGTGAAGGAGGGGTGAAGCCGAGTCCCCGGGATGACTTGTGGAATGAGATGATGATTGAGCGGATGACTCTTCCCTCGGAGGTTAAGGCCTCCTGACACCAAAACTTCTGTAATCTCTACAAGCCAATATGAGAAGCCGAGGAGGGAGGAGAAGTGGCGCGGGGCGCTCGCTCTCATTCTATTTGCTTTTTCTGAGGTCAAGGTGATGATACAAGGGCAGCCATGTTCTTCCAGAGGGAATCTATAGGCTCTCCTGATAAGTCTTTAGGATGGATACAATCACTTTAGTAATACAGCACAGAAAATATACACAGATGTAGCAGAGCTGAGAATGTCACCGCAACAAAAAGCCTGTCCGCTTAGACAATGCATGGTGATATCAGAACGTGATGTGCCATAGGACTGCAGGCAGAATGAGGCATCCCTATTCAGTAACATTGTAGTCCCAAAGGATGCATTTTCCTTCCATCCTTCACTCCCCTCCCTCCTTTCCCTCTTTCTGTCCTTCCTTCCTTCCTCCCTCCCTCCCTCCCTTTCTTCCTTTCACTCTTCGTCCCTTACTTCCTCCCGCCCTCCTTTGGTTTCTCTCTTCCTCCCCTCCTTCTTTTCTCTCTCCTATCCCCCCCCCCCTCTTTCCTCCCTCCCTCCCTTCCTTCCTCCCTCCCTATTTCCACACCTCCTCTTTCTTCCCTTCCTTCCTTCCCTCCTTCCTCCCTCCCTCCCTATTTTCCTTCCCCTTTTCCTCCCTCCCTACCTTCCTTCCTTCCTCCCTCCCTATTTCCCCCTCTCTCCACCCCACTTTCTTCCTTCCTTCCTCCCTATCCCCCCTTCTTTCCTCCCTTCCTCCCTTTTTTCCTTCCTTCCTTTTCCCTATTTTCTTCCTCCTCCTCTTTCCTCCCTCTCTTTCTTCCTTCCTTTCTTCCCCCTCTCCTCTTTCCTCCCTTCCTCCCTCCCTCCCTACTTTCCTCCCTCCCCTCCTTCCTCCTTTTTTCCTCTTAAATTTTCTGCTAACAGTTCTATTCTTTGCATTACAAGTTGTAGTTTCCATTGGTAGCATTTTGGAGTATTTATGACTTTTTGATCACTTTTTATTGCATATTTTTTGGAGGCAGATGAACAAAAAACGCAATTCTGACATTGATTTTCTTTATTCTTTCTCTCTAGCAGCGCTCGCCATGTGGTATAAATAATGTGTTAACTCTGTTCTCTGAGTCAATACGATTACAGTGATAACAAGTTTATACACATATTTATTTTTTTACCACTTTTACACAATAAAACCCTTTTTTTATTAAAACATATTTGCATTGCCGCATTTCAAGACTCATAACATTTTTATTTTTTTGCCATTGAGCTGTGTGAGGCCTTGCTTGTTTATCGTGAGGCAAGTTGAAGTTTGTTTTTATACCAGAACACTTTTTGCATATTTTGTGCTGTTTTTTTAAGGAGGCAGATTAATAAAAAATGGCAATTCTGACAGTTTTTACATTTTTTTGCCATTCATCATGTGGGGTAAAATAGATTATTCAATAGTGCAGGCCCTTACAAATGTGGTGACACCTAATATTTATTTTTTTAGTTTTTCTATATAAAAGAGGGTTTGTAGGGAAAAAAATGTTTATTTTTATTAATCTTTAATTACACCCTATGTAACTTTGTTGTCCCTCAAGGGGACTTAAATATATGATTGGTTGCTAATATAATACACTGTACAACCTATGTATCGCTGTACATTATGCTTTGGATAGCTCCTCTATTAGCCCCCGCATGACACGAAGTTTAATAATCTGAGTTAGGGTCTGACTGTTGGGCCTAGCGATCATCACTCAGTAAATGGTGGCAGAGCGGGTCGGAGATCCATCCTGCCGCCCATCTCCATTCAAAATAATCAGGCAGTTGTTCATAGATGAATGGCTGCCTGTTTACACGGCCCAATCATTGTTTGATTTTTATGCCTGCACAATCCGAACGACAAACAAATAATCGTTCATTGTTCAGATGGTGCAGGTATTTACAACGAACGATTATCATTCAGATTCCTGTGATCCAGTGAGAATCTAAAAGATAATTGTTCAGTGCAAAAGCGGCCTTATGTGGCAGACTCAAGGGCCTTCTTCAGGGATCGGTTGAAACAGCGATCCATCAACACTTCACGATCACTGTTGGGTTACATGCAGAGCCTCCTTTTACTCAACCACTTACATATTGCTATTATTGATGACAGTATGTAAAGGGTTAAATGGCTGGGATCAGAGGTTTCTCCATGTCCAACTGTTAGAGCTTAGCCTGGCTGTCAGTAGACAGCCAAGTTCTGGCTCTTCTTAGTACAGGACTCCTGTACTGACCTTATATTAGTCTATTGTGTTTTTGCAGGGGCCTAGCCTATTAGTGACCACCACAGAAACATAGTTTGCCAGGTCACTAAGGGGTTAATTGGCATCATTATCATCAGCATCATCGATCATCATCATATCATGCTCCAGCTATCAGCTGATCATTCAGGGGGCACTGACATGAAAAGGAAGGACCCCGCCTATTCACCCTCTGACTACACTACTGGAAAAAGAATGGTCCGGATTTAATAAATCCTTTAGCCTATTTCATAATGACACCACTCTGTTTTAAATGCGGCTTTCTGTAGGATGGAAGTTATGTAAGGGACCCAGGGTAGCATTCCGTTATCTCCAGTCACCTGATTGACAGTAGTTCGAACTTCCCTGAAGTGGTTGGCCTCCAAGGTGGGAAGAGCTAGGCTAAGCCCTGCCAGGGTAGTCATCGCCCCATTCTCCTCATACGCTGGTGCTTACCTCATCAGGGACTCATGGCCCAATTCTGGCAATTCCGGTTCAGGTGAGGTCTGATTTTAAAGATGGTCCGATTGGTGGCTGTGGCCCAGAGACACTGGGGTAGCCAACATACTTAACAGGAGCTGTCCTTTCTGAATGAACAACATGTTTATTAACCATAGAACAGTAAGTATGCAACTAGCAACCAGGTAATCCAAGGAAACTCAGTGTTTCAGAATACTTCAAGGATTCATGTGAACGGATTATCAATCAAAGTTCAGGTTAGCCAGGAGTTAAAGAAGCTGTCTGGTTACTAGAAACCCCCTTTTTAATAGAACCCCCGTGTGAAAGTAATTAACACATATTCTTACCCTTCTGCAGCTGCCAGGATCCAGCGCAGCTACTCACTGTGGTCCCAGTGATATATGATGTCACATGAAATCAGGTGACCACTGCAGCCAATGAGAAACTGTAGCTTACCCCTCGTTCTCTTGTCATTAGAGCTGATATTCTGAGCGCCATGATGACATGCGTTTAAGAACATGACACTGCAGCCTCTCATTGGCTGCAGCGATCACGTGATTTGTTTTGACATCATCTGTCACAACAATCACTGGGATCACAGTGAGCTACAGTGTAGATCCCAACGGCTGCTGATTGGTAAGTATATATTATTTTCACACAGGGTCCTATTAAAAATGGGTTGTTGAGTAACTGGACAACCCCTTTAGCTCATTGTTAGCATAGGTTCCTAGCAGTTGAAGGCTGCCTGACCTTTCCTGATCCGCTTGTTCTTTTCCCAGAGGACACTGTCCATAGGACGGGGATTGCGACACTATAGAACAAACCAGGAGTGACTCCCTTTCACCTCCATCTTCCAACACGCACAACACTAACTTCCTGCTTCGGACCATTCCTCTTTTCCCGCCCCCTCTTAAAGATACAGCATACCAAATTCTCATCAAAATGAAAAAAGAGAGAAATACATCCCAGTCCTTCCTCCTTACAGGTACACCAATGACTTTTCACAGTGGATATAAAAAAAGGTCATTAGGGATTCAGTCTGCTACATGTATATTTGTACATACCACATGTGTGTATGGGTATAATTGATCATTTAAACATATAAGAGAGAAGAATAACTAATTTCTGTGTATTAGAAATATTCAATCACGCCCAGTAACACAGATGAAATCACATCGAGCTGCGGGAAGAGCCAAAACTTTTATAAGATTTTTATAAGACTGGCAAACCCGCTCGTATGGGGAAGAATAACTACAAGAGTCATTACCTTGTTTCTGATGAAAACCTTCTCTTTACCAGTAATGTATTAATACAAGCCATTAAGCAAGCAGTTCTCCTGGCAGCAAACAGCCAGAGCAGATGGCACCTCCAGTCTTTATTAATGTAAGGATGGGCACGTGGCTTGGCATCTTCTGTCATGTCACTAAGCTCCAGTAAAACAAGACCTGCTCAAGCAGGCACAATGATGATATGGCTTATTGTAGGTAACTGAAGTCTGCAAATGTTCATGCCGCCATCACACTGCTGCAACTGTACAACTCTAGAACAGGAAAGGGCCCATCACCAGGTGAGAGCTGGCCAAGAGGGGGCAGCTGACCAAACATACGGGACTCTAAAGTAGCACCTGGGTGGCAGTCACATTTATAGGCTCACATGTTGGTGCTTTCCTAGTGCGGCACTGCCTATATCTGCTCCCTCATCTATGTCTACCACCCTACCTGTGCTCTACGCTCTGTTAATGACTTTAGACTAACTTACTCTTTAATCTAAAACTCCTACTCCCGTCTTCAAGACTTTTCTCAAGCTGCACCAGTTCTCTGGCATATGTTACCCCAGACAATCGGGTTGATTACAAAGGCCCACAGCTTTAGGCCTTAGTCACACGGGCGTTTTTTCACGCGATTTGCGCATCGCATGACGGATGCGCATGCGCAAATCGCGTGACCGGCGCCGAAAAATCGGCCCAAAAATCGCCCGAAAATCTGCTCCTAGCCGCGTTTCATTAGAAACGGGCCGGAGCTGTCCAGCGCATTGCATTCAATGGAGACTGCAATACAGCGGCTCCATTGAATGCAAGCGCTGCGGGCGAGTGTGGGATGAATTGTCGGGAAGGGGTTAAATATATAACCCCTTTCCTGCAATGCATCCTGAAAAGTGAAAAAATAAAAAAAATGTATGTACTTACCTGCTCCCGGCAGCTGGAGATCCCGGCGGCCGGCCTGCAGTGGGTGTGAAGGGGGTGTGACTCAGGCTTGCCCCTGATTGGCTCAGCGCTGAGCCAATCAGAAGCAAGTCTCAGTCACACCCATTCATGAATTCATGAATGGGTGTGACTGAGATCAGCCTCTGATTGGCTCAGGCTGAGCCAATCAGGGGCAAGCCTGAGTCACACCCCCTTCACACCCACTGCAGGCCGGCCGCCGGGATCTCCAGCTGCCGGGAGCAGGTAAATACATACATTTTTTTTATTTTTTCACTTTTCAGGATGCATTGCAGGAAAGGGGTTATATATTTAACCCCTTCCCGACAATTAACCCCGCGCACGCCGGCAGCCCATTGCTTTCAATGGAGCGGCTGTATTGCCGCTCCATTGAATTCAATGGGCAAACATTGTTTTTCTCTGCCACAGCTGTTCCAGCTGTGGCAGAGGAGAATGATTTGTCTTCTATATGTTCTCATTGGGGTCGGCGCTGCTGCCGCCGGCCCCATTGAGCGCATATAGAGAAGAGAACAGGAATCGCAGATCGCAGATAGGTGCGATCTGCGATTTCTGTTCTCTAATTTATCGGACGAGCGCATAAAAAGCGCTCATGTGTCCGATACCATTGCAAAGCAATGGTTTTAAAAAAATCGCCGGACGCATGCGCATGCGCAAATCGCGGCAATAAACGCCCGTGTGACTAAGCCCTCAAGTGGGCCTTAAAAACACATCATTTTAGGGAGGCCCACTATATTCCTTAATCTAAGGCTGGCATCAAACGGGCGATAAAATCACAAGAGATTTGTGCGTTTTAAGAGACACAAATATGAACCCCATTCTTTTGAATAGGGTCATATACATCAGGGATGTTTTCCTGCATGGCACCGCAGTGTGAAACAAATCGCGGCATGTTCTATCTGGCTGCATGATCTCATATCACAGCCTCATTGTCTTCATTGTCTTTCACATGGTGTGGAGCGCGATATAGGGGCGGGATTCACGGCCCCATATCGTGGTCGCCTGTGTAAAGTTAGCCTTTATTTACCACACTTCTATATTCCTCAATTTGAAACCTGCCCCCCTACATCCCTTAGACCCTAATGTACTTGGCATCTGTATATACAGATACCATCTAGTGACTGGTTCTTACATCTTAATGTATACTACACTAATTATACTAAAGAGGGCTTGACCATTGTATGCAGCAAGCACTGCTACCTCTTGTATCACCCCGATTTCAACATAGAGTGTAAGCTCTTGTGGGCAGGGTTCTCACTCCTATTTTTCACATTGTCTATTGGCTGCAAGAAGTGAAGTGAACTGAACCAGTAGTGTTCTGTTTGGAGTTGAACTTTGCTAAAAGTTCGGGTTGGTGTGAACCCAAACCAAACATTAAAGGGGTTGTCCCGCGGCAGAAGTGGGTCTATACACTTCTGTATGGCCATAATAATGCACTTTGTAATGTACATTGTGCATTAATTATGAGCCATAAAGAAGTTATAAAAAGTTTTATACTTACCTGCTCCGTTGCTGGCGTCCTCGTTCCCATGGAGCCGACAAATATTCGCCCTCCGATGGCCAAATTAGCCGCGCTTGCGCAGTCCGGGTCTTCTTATCTTCTCAATGGGGCTCCGTGTAGCTCCGTGTAGCTCCGTGTAGCTCCGCCCCGTCACGTGCCGATTCCAGCCAATCAGGAGGCTGGAATCGGCAATGGACCGCACAGAAGCCCTGCGGTCCACGGAGACAGAGGATCCCGGCGGCCATCTTCAGCAGGTAAGTATGAAGACGCCGGACCGCCGGGATTCAGGTAAGCGCTGTGCGGGTTGTTTTTTTAACCCCTGCATCGGGGTTGTCTCGCGCCGAACGGGGGGGGGGGGGGGGGTTAAAAAAAAAAAAAAAACCCGTTTCGGCGCGGGACAACCCCTTTAAGCAATGTTCTACCCAAAACAGTTCTACTGGTTCAGTTCCCTCAGTGCTAGCCCTGAACACTGGAGTATAACACTGTTGCAACTTATTTGGTTTGTATATAGTACTGCAGCTCAACTTTATTCATGTCAATGGAGCTAAGCTGCCATACCAACCCTAGCCAGGAGAGGAGCTGTTTCGTAAGGTAAGAAAAAACTACCTTAAAAAAAAAGATCCTATAGAACTCCTTTAAAGAGAGCCTGCTACCACTTTAAACATAAGATAGTGTAACCATTCTTTTCATTTTTTTGTTGTGCCCTGCTACCAATAAAAGCATACTGGTGCTACAGCTAGAGTTCTGAGCAGAGTGGAGATCCACCCACCTCCTTATATGCAGCTATTAGCTAATCCTATGATGGTGATCCTAGGGTTTTCATAAAGGAGTCAATGGTCTATTAATAAGATATGTACAGTCAAGCGTAGGACAACTGCTCCTGGTGCCCAAGGCAAGGATTGTAGCATAGACTCCCTACTCCTTAGTCTTCAATGTTCAACATGATAGCCGTTGGATGGAAAATGTGCCGCTATCAGTCTTACATTTGGCTCTCTGAAGGTGAATGTTATGTCTAGTTTTTCTAGTCCATACTTGATGCTCCCCCTTTAATGGTTTGCTATGCAGCTGCCTACTCTACCAACCCATCATCATATCCTGTTCATAGTGCAAAAAAGCTAACACTTTTCTTGTCTTACCCGGGGGCAAAGCATAAGTGGTAGATAACTAGCATGTGAAATGTCTATCAATAAAATGCCTTAAATCCAAAGGGGAAATGTTCCTCATTGTGGAAAGTACCATAGGATAGATCATAATGAGGGTATAGGGAGTAAGAAGTAGTAATAAGTGAGCTTTTCAAAAGTACGGTTTGGCTATTTTTTCCGAATTTAGTTTGATTTGGTCCAAATTAGTTTGATTGTCGCCAATACCCCTAAAACTGGTGTATAACAGTGTTGAAGAACCATGAAAGCCTTGTATAACACTCTTAGGTCACCTAGGAGTGTACCTTAGAATGTTTGAGTTTTTAAAGGCCAAGTTAAAGAAAAAAAAGAAAAACAGGAAGATAAAGAAGAAAAGAAGAGGAAGAAGGAAGAAGAAGAATTTTGATTAGTGGATTCAGCTGAGATAAACCGCTCAAGGTTTGGGTTCACACTGAACTGAAGTTTTAGCAATGTTCGACAGGAAGCGGGGTTTGACTGTTTTGGTTCACTCAACACTAGTAGGGAATCTTATATGCCATGAAATGCTTCATGGGAAAAAAAGCTATGTAAATGAGTGATGGAATAAAGCCTCTACAACACCATCTGTTATTCCATCACTCATTTGCATAGCTTTTTCCCAAGAAGCATTGCATGGCCTATAAGATTCCCTACACCCTTGTAGTGCTCTCCACAAGGAGAAAACCTGCCAAATTACATTGATGAGCTCTCACCTAGCCAACCACAACCCTATTGTACACTGCCTTGGCTTTAATCCCTAGTAATGTTGCAAGGACTGTTGAAAGGTTCGAAATTGAGTCATAATGTAGCTGCCTTCCAAAAGGTAGCAATTATTCCATCACTCAATAAAACATCTTGGCAGTCTCAAGCATTTGAAGATGTTTCCTTCACGATTTGGTTTAGTCAACACTCCACAAACAGTATCTATACCCAATGTACTAAAAGAACATGGAGATAAATTACACCCTGCTCTTCCCAGCAATTCAAAAGGTTCAACATACAGAGATGATTTTGGATGGTATGAGTTAATTTTCCCCCTTGATGATCACAACAAATGCATCTCGTTGACAGATTATTTTCAGCTTTGTTGAAATCTTTGCTTGATATCAAGGGAGAAGAGTAACTTCTCAAATGAATCATCAGTCATTATATTCATTAACTCTGTTTTTGACACTACAAAAAGGTTATTAAATATCTATGGTCTTCCTTTCGAAGGGCAGGTGAAGGATACGTTCTAATCTATAATTAAGCATTTGGATTATGTTGTTTGGAAGACAATGTTTGGCCCCGCATTCATATTTATTTCACTGTTCTTGGTTTACTTTTCACGTTCATTTCTGATTTTTGTTTTTAGGTCTCTTGCATGCAATTTATAAACGCACTTCTGACCTCTCCAGAGGATCTGGACTTCAGGATACATCTGAGGAATGAGTTCTTACGATGTGGATTGAAACAAATATTACCTGTAAGTAAGAATGATCCTATGCATCTGTGCATAACACCAACCAGGATACTACACTCAACAAACAGTCACTGGTAGATGTGTTAATTGACATTAGCAGACTTGTCACCAATCCACATTAGGTTATCTATTGATGTACAAGAGTGGTGCTATCTACCATAAGTATAATGACTGCAGAGCCCATCGAACTGTCTTACCTTTTATAGTGGAAGCTCTTGAAGGTGTCTTTGGCTCCTTGACACGGGATTCCCCAACTCAGGCTAGCCCTGTCTCCCTTCTTATGAGCAGCATGGATCTGTACATAGCTTGACCTCTCCATGCTTATAACAATATTCACAAGAAGTTTGAATGAAGGAGCAAGCAGTCAGAGGGTCATGATGCAAATTCCATCTACAAGGATCAGGGAGGGTATCAAGAACCAGGCTGTTCTTCCCCACGTTGGTGTGGTTTGATGGAAGTCTGATCTTTGGAACCACCATAAATTATGAAATCTGGTCAGTTTTGGTTATGGGTTATGGACACCAGCATCCATGAAGTAGTAGCCACCTATGGTGCATTACCTAAACTAATTTGACAGATCTGCTATGTAAGCAGATTATGTAAAGATACATATTATTAATTATAGCTAAAATAAGCAATTCCAACATAAAACCATATAGTATAAAATAACTACATAAGCAACACTTAAAAAGGTTATATGATCAAAATGGTTCCTTTCTGTCATTTCTGGCTCTGGGGAATATAGGCTCATCCATGTGGTAAAGGTAAAGTCCCCTGGTCAGGACTGACTCCTTGGATAATGTCACATCCTGACATTTTTTAGGCAGACTGTTTTTGTTGGGTGTTTTGCCATTGCCTTTCCCAGCAACCTGCATATGTATTTTACCGACCTTGGAAGGTTGGAAGGCTGAGTCAACCTTGAGCTGGCTACCTGATCCACACAGGGATTGAACCTGCAACTTTAAGGTCGTAAGCAAGAGCTTAGGACCGCAGTCTGCTGCCTTAACACTCTGCACCACACGAGGCACATATGTTACATTACTAGCTATTTATTTAAATAGAAGGCATGTAATGCCACATGTACTCTACAGAAGTCACCACAGTGGAAATATATGGCCAACTGAAGCTTCACAGGGGCTTCTAAAGTTGGACTTACTGCAATCAGCCTAAATAATTTCAGTATGAAAATCAGTTGTAGTAAAGTACCCCTTGGCTTTAAATGTAGCATTTTTCTTTCAGCGCTAAATAAATGATGATCTATACTCGGGGTTGGTTATCAATAGATGATCACCAGGGATCCACCACTCGGGAACCTGCCAAGTAGCTGTTGATCAGGCCACTATCGATGTGTATTTTGCCAGAAGCAAAAAGCGCTATACTTTCTGCAGTGACCCAGCATAGTATTTCAAGAACAACTCCCATTGAAGCGAATAGTAGCTGTGCTGCAATACAAATGCCAGGCCACTGTACAGTGTATGGGGGTGTTTGCCACTTAAACTTAAACTGCACACTTAAACAGCAACCTGGCAAACAGCTGACCCCATGATCCTCTATTCATGACCTATCTTGAGGATAGATCCTCAATTTTTTATAGCTGGAAAAGTTGCAAAGGACATATCATGACAAATACAAAAAATATCATCCCAACTGGGGTGTAGTTATAGGGGACACAGTGGTAGTAGCATAAGGACCCTTGAACCCCAAGGACCCAAAAACAACTTAGTATTATAAATCGCACATGAGGCTGTTACAGACCCAGTGGCTTCATGTTATTGAAAGGCCTCCCTGGTGGGAAAAGGTCCCTGCAGGAATGAGGATTGACTTACCGCTGGGAAGACGGCTTAGCTCACCGGCATCTCTCTTGGTTGGACCCACATGGGGAAGCGTTGGGCATAAGCCCAGTCACAGGCCTGCGGGTGCCTTAAGCACGCGTGCATTTCTAGCTGGAATATCGCCATCTGCTACTTGCTTGCTTGAAAAAGAAACTTGATTTTTAATTCCACTGGAACAGACTAAGCAACATCCGTATCTCAGCGTACACAACACAGAGGTAGGGTTTGTGAATGCAAGTAGATATTATTCAATGAAGCACTGCCTTTCTTGCTAAACTTGCTACTCTGCTAGTCCACCAGGGTCCCGATACTCTTTGTTAAACGCCCTTTCAATCAGCAGCACAAAGGAACAACTTCAGTCTTCTCTGCTACACAGTGTAACTCTCACTTCTTACTACAACTCCTTGCTAAGTCACTCACTTCCATCATACATGGAGTTTTTATATCTCAATGACAATATGCAGCTGCATCACCCAAGACAAAACTTGTCCTCCTTGCATTTACCTGCCTGTCTGTCCACCAACAACATTTTAAAATGAATGTTACTGTTGTAACTATAGTCTGTTTCATGAAGAGAAAGCAGCGATAGTGGCGTCCCTGGGTCCATCCCTCTGCTGTTTGTGGTTTTAGATTGACCACCTGTCCTCTCCTCCGATCAACAGAGACAATCAAGATATATAACATCATATACCTATTACTTTACAGAACTTTTAATTGTGTCTACAAGAAAAATGCCTTAACCCACTAACCACCCCACAACAGCAACATAATTTCAAGGCCAACCAACTCTTTCTGACATTATGCCTCTGCATCCCAAAATATACATCTTGAAGAACCATCATCCGTAAATTAGGCGAAATATAATTGCACAAATAGTTTGGACTAAATAACCAATAAGCCCGGTCTGAATTATTAGCTGCCATGTATGTAATGAAATTAAACTTTAATGAAACGAAGAAAAAAAACGTTTCCAGTCAGATTGAGTCGTCCCGGTTAATTGTAGTCGTTTATATCCCATCGCTTTACTGGAAGTGCCGTAGAAGCTACATACGGTAGTATATTATTACAGCCGAGGCTGGCGTAGCATTACATCCAATGTATCTGCAGCGGCCACCAATGTGTAAAGCACCTTGTAGATCTTCTACTACTTCATTTCCTCTTCTTGTCACCTTCCAGTAAATTAAACCAGCTTTAAAGAAATATTAAAATAGCCGTCGTCTTCCTAACAGAATATTTTTTTTCTCTTGGTGGCCCAATGCTCAGGGGATAAATTAAAGCTCATTCAAGCAGATACATGGCAAGGACAGTTGACAGCCTCGGGTCAGATCCCAGCTGAGATTTTCATGGCAGCAACTTTGAGTTCACTGCACATTTTCCTTAAACATTATTGTTTTACCAGCGAGCGCGCAGAGTCGACAATTTAAATTGAGTTGACCATAAAATGGTCTGTTTCCTTAATTGAATAACTTCGGGATATATTTATGCCTAATGTGTTCGGTGTCATATAGACTTTTGCTCATGTGTAACGGCTTTGCCTGTGCGCTCCTTTCAAAATACCAAAGCCGCTTACCGGTTTTGCGATTCTAAAACACTTAAATTCCTCAGACAAATCGAGGCAATAATACAGAATTACTCTTGGATATTTTTTTTCCTTTTTGACTTCTTTTTAAACAATTTCTGATGAGTTTATGTACTATTTGTGATACTTTTCACTCTGTAACATAGGTCATCAACGCCCCCTCAACACCCCCAAAACAGAGCATATATATACATATAGTGTTGTCTTTGTGAATAACACTGAAGTATCTAAGAGATGGTGCAAAGGTAACACCCAGGAGCTGGAGTGCAAGGGAACCCAAAGGACCCATTGTTTCATGTGAAGATAACAGTATTGTAAACTGAACTGCCACTACATTAGACAACCAATCTAGTAGCTCGTTGGACCTTCTTTGGCCTTTGGAACCAAAGCAATTCAATGTGACACTCATCTACAGGTATCAGAGGACCCAGGGTGCCACAAGAAAATATTCCCTACACCATTACTCCATCAGCCTGACAGGAAAGGGTCAGCGATTCATGCTGCTTTTCCAAATTCTGCCCTCCCATCAGCACGGTGCAACAGAAATCTGTATCCATCTGACCAGGAGATGTTTTTCCGCTGCTCAGGAATATATTTTCCCTGTTTTTTTGCCAGCTGGAGTCTCGTCTTTCTGCTTCTCTTAGACACAATTTTGCTGGAACTGATCCTGTGCTGTTATAGTCCATCCGTGCTAAGGAATGGTGAGTTCTAGACACGTTAGTTGGAGCACCAGCATTGTATTCAGCTGCAATTTGGTTGGCTGTGCAGTGCCTGTTCAGAACGATTCCTGACATCCTCCTCTGACTGCTGTCATCGACTAGCTGATTCCATCCACACAATCCCCATTTACTTGATTTTATTCCTCAATCACAGCATTCACTGTATACTCTCCACACCGTTATACTAGAAAATGCTTTGCGGTTGGCAGTGAGGCCCTGAATAGTCTAGCACTGATGACCAGCCTCGTTGGAAGTCACTCAGATCGCTGGATTTTCCCATCTAATGTGAATTCACACCGAAACTGATCCACCGAAAACTCCTCATGTGATTTTATCCCGCACTTCGGGATCACGGGGAGAATTGCCATACAGGGAACTGCCAATTGTGCAAGGCCTGGGGCTCTAATAAAGGGACCACTCAATGTAAATGACACATACACTATATACCTCTGGACAAGGGGTGATGAAATAGTCCAAAAGAAATAAAATAATAAAAAAGTTGAGAAATTGCCACTGAGCTCTATTGATATTGACTCAAGGGAATAAGATGATGTGACTCAGATTATGTGTCCCACATGTATTTATCATCACACAGCTAAAATCTCCATATACCTGAGAAAATCGTCTTGTCGACTCTTAGTCAGGGCAAGCCTCATCCCCAGCAAACCTGGGCAGAAAAACGGGCTAAATGAGGTGGGCTCATTTGCCACCCAGTGAGTACAATCAGTGCATACACCTGGAGACGGTCTTGTTTTTAGAACCAAATTTTATAAATATTGGTTACACAAGAAAGATCTTCAAGGATGCTAGGAAAAAGTCAGCTTGCCGGTGGTTTCTATCCCTATGCAAATTGTAGTACTGGTATGGTGAAGAATCTGTATTCTTGTAATTTAATGTAGCACCAAAGGTGGAGCAACGAATTAAACAGGCCTGGATTACCTGTTTTTAGCTAAATTTTATTTCCCACCCCCCTAACCCCTAACCCCTCGCCTCCATAGCTTACACTAAATACAATCAGTAGAAGGTAGGCCTACAGGTTGGGCTCTATTGTCAGATGTTCAGTTTCTCTTTGCATTTACAGTTACTTACCTTAGTTCTCATTCACTCTTCAAAGTGACCCACCGATCTCGGGATAAAGTTTTGTTCCAGGACCATTATATTACCTAGAGTTGTTATTTTTCATTCCTCCGATCTATTAGTTCCAGGTCCCTTTTTCAGATGTCCAAAATGGCTGACACAATCAGACTACATAATGCATTGGTAGTGTTAGACTACTGAAATGTTATACCTGTTCTCTGATTGACTAGAGCTGGTCACATGAACAACATTGGCCAGTCACAGAACAGTGGACAGTGTCATTAGGTAGTTAAAGAATTCCTGCAGCCATCTTGGACAGCCAAAAACAGGGCCTGGAACCAGCAGATCGGAGGGGCAGCAATGAAGAACAACTGCAGGTAAAATGCCAGAGGGTTTCTTTAAGGCTCTATGGTATTTTAGACCCAGCTGTATGGCAAAAAGGATTTTGGAGAGTCCAAATTATGCAACTCCAACTTTTAAACATTGGCAATATGTCTTGTTAGTATGTGTATATCAAACCATGCTGGGAATTTTGCAACAATTGTAGAGCTAAGGGCTCCCACACACTTGCGTTTTTTTAACGTGATTGTCAATGGGACTTTCTAATGTTAAAAACGCAACGCAACTTGCGTTTTTGGTGCGTTGCGTTTTTAACATTAGAAAGGCCCCTTGTCCACGGGCGTTGCGAAGTCCCACAGTGACTCTCAGCCGCGGGCGCCGCCGCCATTCGCAGCATGCTGCAAATTGCTCGTCGCTCGTGGATAGGGGCCGGCGCTTTCCATAGCAATGCTATGGAAAGCGTCGGCCAGCGTGATTCGCCGACAGTAATACACATCCGTGGACAGGGGGCCAGAATCCCATTGACAATCACGATAAAAAAAATGCAAGTGTATGGGAGCCCTAAGGCGCCCTGTCCACGGACATATATTCATCGGCCAATGCTTTCCATAGCATTGCTATGGAAAGCACCGGCCCCTGTCCACGAGCGGAGAATCATTGCGATTCTCCGCTCGCGGCGGGCAATTCTCAGCATGCTGCAAATTGCCCCGATTCTCTGCAGCCAGCCTATCTGTCAGATAGGGCTGACCGGCGGAGATTCGGCGGTGGCTCCTGCTCCCGTGCGACGTCTCCCGTGCCGGAAATCTGCCACGGGACTTCGCAACGCCCGTGGACAGCCGGCCTAAAGGTTGAAGGCTATTTATCTAGGAAATACCATTCTTGCAGCTTGACCTATTTTTAGGATTTTAATGCATTCCTATTCCTATTGACACAGGTCATGGCAGAACTTACGGTATTCCTAACATCCTCCATCGCCACCAGAAATGAGCATGTTGATTATACAGAGGAACACGTTGGCATCAGGTCTCTTCCACACGGGCTTCAAAATCATCACTACGTGACGCACGTATATGAAGCTCATGGTTTCCAATGGGTTCTTTCACATGGGATGTTTTGTAGTCTGAAAGAACCCATTGAAAACCATGAGCTTCACATACATGGGTTTCGTAGTGATTTTGTAGCCCATGGGAAAGAGGCCTCAATCCAAGTTACCATTATAAGCAACCAAAAATATTCATTATGTTCCACTCCGCAGATGCATTACTGGGACCCAGCAACAATGTAGTAAATCCACCAATGCTCAGTTCATTTTTTCTTTAGAATTTTATTCAAATGTTAAAAAAATGGAGTTTTGCAACATTGCGGAAAAGTTGGTTCCTTTAATAACGTCTTCGATATTAACGTGTAAATAATTGAACTGCATTATAAAACCTCTGTCAAGCAACAATAACGCGGGTTACATTATTCCTTTCAGTAATTGACGGCTGAGTGGCAGCGCGTGGAAAAAAATATGCAAACATACCAAATTCAGCAGCGATTCTATTCATGAAGTGATTTGTTGAAACTGAAAAAGAGATTTGCACAAAAATAACCAAAACAGCTGCTTAATTAATGAAAAGCCACAAAGGGCTCCAAAAGTGAACAAAGTTGCTATGTAAATAATGAAATTTATTGTACAACTTGTAATTTCTACAAGATTACTGTACAATGAAATATGGTAGAAGGTAAAAGCAAAATGCATCAAACTGCCAGGAAAAAATACAATTTTCCAATTCACTTTATAGTGTTTTATTTTTGAGACTTTTATAAAATTTTGATTTTGGTAAAAGTTGGTTAAGGAATTATAATAATTGGTAATAACTATTATTATAAGATTATTTTGTATCCTTTTTATTTTAAATATAACTGATATAATTATACTCTATATGAATAACCTATTAAATATTTTATACATAATACATGCAGATACAAAGCTTATATACACAAGCGCCTGTGAGTTTGGTTCAAACTATTTCAAAGCATACCAAACTTTTTTCCAAAACTTGTTGACCGGGCTGAGCCAAACTTTTTAGAAGTTTGCTCATCACTAAGCTATATAAATATGAAGAAAACACAATAAGTCAGTTTCTGCCATTGCTGGGCCACAATTAAATTGACCCCAGTGTATGTTCTTTCTCGGAAAACTTCCTTCTTCCTGCGCTCTTTCCACCTAGGTGACCATCTTAGATGTAACCCAATGGGATTCGGTGTAGCCTCTTGTTGCTTTTGATCATGTTTCCCATATATACCTGTCTATTCGCTTTCTGTCTCCATCCTCCTCCCCATCCTAGCATGCTCCTTAGCACCACCAGCCAATAGAATCACACTTACTAAAATTACATTGATAACCGCAGAACAGTCACATTCTTTGGCCACAAGGTGGAGCTCGAATCCCACAGAAGAAAGAACTGCATGAAATATTATAAAACAGTATCACCAAACTGTAAATGACTACGCAAAGTGGGATGCAGCAAGCCACACCCCACTACATGCCGGTGATAAGTATATGGAGAATCTCTGAGCTGAGGCCTTATTGAGTTAGCAAAGAGATCATATGGCTCTATAATACTCTGTATACCCCCTATGGTACATCCATGCTACACCATAATAAAGAGAAAACCCTTTCTAGAAGCAATGCTTAGATACTCCATAAAACAGTAAGCCATGGAGAATTACATTTTTTTTTGTTTATTTGATTTCAGTTTAAATGCACGGACAAAAAAAAGAGTTGCATCTTATACATCTTCACTTTATTCCTAGCATATTCTGTTTCTACCTCATAATCCGTAAATATCTCAAAGCCACATTCATTATATAATTGACATTTTATGTTATACTACAAGACAAAGTACCGTACAGTTGACTATGATTTTTAAAACTTACTAGTCTTTTTATATTTCCTTTTGTCTGGGTTTTCTGTTACTTTGATCTTTGGCCTTGATACAGTTTTTTTTATTTTCAGCATCTAAAAGAAAAGGAAAATGATGAGCTTGATATCCAGTTAAAAGTATTTGATGAGAATAAAGAAGATGACCTCTTGGAACTTTCCCATCGCCTCAGGGACATCCGTGCTGAAATGGAATATCCTTCTTGTGATATATTTAACTTAACGTCTTCCACTCATTCAGAATTGACCGATCGGTACTATCACAGTTCCTTTTGGGAAACTTTTGCCTTATATAATGTGTGGTCCATAGGAAAGTCCGACATCTGTTCTACAATAGACAATAAGAGTGCTTTGCTTACAGCTAACATTATACTAAAGTTGGCAATTGTTTAGTTTGTTTCTGTTTTTTACATTTTTTTTCTGCTTGGTTTGAAAATCAGAGAAGAATCTGGAAGTATAATGTGACATAAAAAGTGTTTTTGATGGTGTGTGCTGCATGATATCAGACATTTTCTGCCATTTTGGAATTATAATTCTTGATTTTCGCTTTTCTTATAGAAATAGGTGTTTGGACCCAAACATTCATTACTAGGAAAACCTAAAGAACCTCAGGAGTGGCAGCTAGTCTACTGAGCTTCAATGTTCTTAAGGGAAATGCTATATTTGTACAAGACACATATATGGCACCCCTCGAGATCATCACCAAAACATCAAACTAGGACGCAATTATGTCTATAATGTAGCACATACACATAGATTTTAACATCTAAACACAAATAGGAGAGGGAATGCTAGCTCTAATAAACTTTGGCTTGGCGGACCCAACTTTGGCTTAGGTGATTGTCCTAAAAGGAACAGCCACACATCTCAAACCTAAGGAACCTAACCTATTCCTAGATGGAGAATAGGGAAGGATATACATATAGCAGATAGAAATGCTAACAAGGGTAGGTGAAGGAGCATAGCTGACTGGAGTAACATCCACACCAAACACATCAGACAAGACAGGGTACTCGGTCATGACTCAGGCATTCGACCACAATCGGATGGATGGGAAACATGCAGAACATGACTCAAGAGTCCGATAACCATGAGGACGGATGGGACAGACAGGACATGACTCAAGTGTTCTACCACCATTGGACTGGTGGCTCAAACAAGACAGGACCTAGAGCAGACATACAGACGGAGGTCTGCATAGCATGCATGCACGCAAGCAAATAACCAGGGCCCATGTGAGGGTGGGACCCAAATAAATACATATCAGTTATAGCTGATTGGCCTGCTAGGGGAAACGCCTCCCTGTTGGCCAATCACACCTTACACCAAAATAAATATTTAAGCAGAGAAGAGAAAAAAAAAACATTAAACACTAAAATATTTTTTTAACAGATGATGCCCAAGGGTATCTCTGCAGTGATAGGCAAGTGGCACTCCTTGGTGTTTTGCACTGAAAGAAAAGTGGTATGCACCTAAGGTACGATCACGTGGACTGGAGCTGACATCATAATGCCACCTCGGCTCCGCTAAGTAACAGCACCTGGCGAGACACAGCAGGTGGCTTTAAATGGGACAACTGTTTTCTGAATAGACACCTAAAATAGTTGTGAAAGCAAGCTGTATAATGAACTCTTGTTTGTGTCCTTTTACAAAGAGCGATTGTGGTTCACTTGTTCATTTTTATGGTCGTTGAAGCGCTCACTTCCCTGCACAGTTATTGGCTAGACATTGGAAGGCAAACAATTGCCTGTTTACACCCAACAATAATTGTCAACCATAAACTAACTTTAGGTGAGCTGAGATGAAGTGTCTAGTAAATGAATTATTACTCGTCACCTGAGTGATAGCCGTGTTCATTCTACTGATCGACTATTCAGATGATAGCTGTCCTGTATAAACCCTAAGATATCTGCCCATCTATTGACTCCTTTATTCATGTTTGCTGTTCTGCTCCTAGCCCAGCCCAATCATCATGGGCTCTATTGTTTAAGGCAGTGGTCACCAATCCCTTGCCTGCACCAAATCCAATATTGTTGATTGTTATACATAAGATGTAAAATAAAGGTTTCTTTACACGGGACAACTATCATCCAAATAATCATTCAATCAAGTGAAAGCAAATTCTAGTCGCTCCATGTAAAGAGGGCCACCAACATGGTGATAAGTGATAATTCACTCACTGCTTGCTAGTCATTTTATTTCAGCTCACCTAAAAAATAGTTATTGGAAATTTAAAAGCCATCTAGTGTAAAGTCCCAGTCATTTGGATTTGGTGGACTTGCAAAAAAAGCTTGCATGTAGATCCCCCTAAGAACAATATGTCAAAAACAACTGATAGACAACAAGCATTCTGTGTAAAAGCAAATAAACAAGTGTTATTCATGCACTTCAGTAGCTTTTCTGAGCGACTATCTGATCCGTAGTTACTTAGTGTAAAGGTACCTTAAGTTGCTGCCAATCTTTAATACATCAGATCACATGCAGATCAAAAATGTCAAATGGATTGGGTGTTTGGCATGAGGTACAGGATGTGACTAGATAGTTCCTCGGCTGGCACTAGGCAATTATACCTTCTAACTATCCTAGAATAGTCATCCAGTAAGCAGTTTAGATGATAATCATGCGGGAAGTCATATACACCCCTATATAATCCACAAAACTGTTAGATTTTACAAGTAAGGAATCTAATTCCAAAGTCAATTTCTTTGAAGTTGTCTTCTACTGGGTCTTATAAATCATGTCCTGGAAGACAGCAGATTATTAGTCTAGAAGGAACTAGATCAGTGATAGCTATATCTAACCTACTGCAATTGTGCCCAAAAAACTATGGAGAGACTGCATATGCTGGGTTTGAATATTAATACCTGCCCAAGTGGAGGTTCCACCCCTGGGGCCTCTACTGATCAACAAAGAGAAGAAGCAGCTGGACTCGTTGGAGTATCCTGGCCCCTTCATTGCAGTATTGGACTCAGCAATAAGCATGGCTATGTCTGGTATGAGGAAGATCATGGCCAAGCTGCAATACCAGGCACTGCCACAAGGGAATGAATCTTACGGTATCCAATGAGTGAACTTTCCCATCATTCTCCCCCAAGGATCGATAGCTAATCTTACAGAAATGCTGTCAATGTAATATCCTGAGAAACCTCTTTCTGGTTTAGAATCTAACCCCATTTGTCACACCAGGCTTTAGAGCTTTGGACCATGTATGACCATCTTAAGGTTGCAGATTTATTTATTTTTTACACAAGATGAAGCCTACTT
This sequence comes from Eleutherodactylus coqui, assembly GCF_035609145.1. Taxonomy (NCBI): domain Eukaryota; kingdom Metazoa; phylum Chordata; class Amphibia; order Anura; family Eleutherodactylidae; genus Eleutherodactylus; species Eleutherodactylus coqui. The sequence goes on from NC_089846.1 coordinate 81,245,372, forward strand.
TGCACTGTAGCCTTAGATGCACTTGAAAAATTCTTATTTTAGCTTTGACTTCTATCCACATTGCCTTCCATCCTATGGTAAATCTGAGATTTCACGCTGTTACCCCAATTTTGCGATAATCTGCTGTTTTCAGGGTTGCTTGTAAGCACAAATCTGAAAACCTGAAAACAAAAACCGTGCACAGTGAATAATCTTAGAAATGCAATCACCAGCGGATAGACAACTGTGAAGGAAATCAATTTAGATTGTATCCTGTCTATGTAAACAGGAAGAGCTGATAAGTATGGATCAAGGTATGCATGAAAATATATCCACAACTTTACACTGTGCTAGCAGCTGAAAGTCTCAGTGTGAAATAGGGGATAGGAAGTAAAGCCGCAGTGTTATCCACTTTAGCTTAATGAAAGGAGAGCCAAGAGCTATCGAGTCTTCACAATATAGACAAGAACAAGCTAGGTAATCCTGGGAATGTAGTTAGCATTGATCTCACAATGAGAAGACCTGGAGAACCACCGATCACTTATTTGTAATGCAAATTGTAGGACGCCATGCAGGAGGATTAAAGCAGGTTGATTTGTTTGTATTATAGAACAGAGTAAAAGAAAACATTTAGCAGTATAAAAAGAAAAAAAGGTCTTGAGTTTCCTAAGAAGGGATTCTGGGTAACAACAATTATGGGCTGAATCCTTTAAGTAGTGATGAGTAAAGTTTTCAAAAGTTCAGTTCGTCCAGTTCGCCAAATTTAGGCAAAAGGTTTGGTTCAATCTGAATTAGTTCAAACTGGAACTTCAACAATACCCCTTAAACTTGTGCATATCACTGTCTAAGAGCGATAACAGCCCTGTCTTAGGTCACCTAGTAGTTAATCTAACCACTTTTGAGCAGTTTTTTTTAAGGTAAAGTTAATGAAGAAGATGAAAAAGGAGAAAAAAAAGTTAGAAGTAAAAAGGAGCAGATGGAAGAGAAGAAATAATTTTAGTGGATTTGGCTGAGACACACAGGCCAAGGTTGGGGTTCACACTGAACCGTACTTTTAGCAAGGGTTCAACTGTTTTGGTTCACTCAAAATAAAAAATGCTAGGTTATTTAGGAAGTCAAACAATGTTACATTTCACCAGTCAGAGATCTCCTTTTAACTTAGGACACTATGGTGTTATCTTCTACTAGACCCCCATGTTCTAGCATGCTCCACAATATTGGAGATGTGAGGCAAAGGATAGGAGTTGGGCAGAGTACCCCTAAGGGGTGAGACTTAGTTGCTGCCAGTCTAGTACACCTGTCAACCAGAGGTCGAGTTAGCGTTGCAAACTGTGATCAGAGGAGGTCAAAATGAATTAAAGCTCTGACGCAACCTGTTGGTAGTGATGACTCAAAGGAGAGTGAGATGATGGAATAATTTTCTGACCTGTTTTTACTGCCCTCGGCCTCCTATGCCCATCCACTAACCATGATATTTATGCATATTGGACCCTGAGGAATTCACATATTAATATGGATGTATTCAGCTGTCTGATGAAGAGGTCTGCACACTTCAAAACACGTTACCTCCTGGTTTATAGTAAAAGGTTGTTCTAAAAGAAAATCATTCTGTTGTTTTGCTCTCTTTTAAGTCATTAATCTACCAACATGTTGTGCGGTTATTGCTAGGAAGACTGATAAGTGCAAAACTGCCCAACAATTGGCCCATGTTAAAGGACCCTTATAGCTAGACTCTAAGCTTTGCAACAGTGGCTACATCTGTCTTGGTTGAACATCAGACATAACAGCACCATATATGTTGAGTTTGGGCTTATATGCACTTTTGTATAGATGCTTAGCAGAAAGGTCTGGACACCTTCTCATATGGATGACCATATGCAATTAAAAGCAGCCATTTGTAAAAAGACCTCCCACAATTTATTTATACTCCAGACTGTGATTGTAATAAGAGGGCGCTCTTTATGTCTAGTGAAAAAAAGGTTTCTACACTAAAATAGAAGGGGATTCTTTACTGTTAGAGCAGTGTGACTATGGGACTCTCTGTCTGAGGATGTAGTGATGGCAAACTCAATAAAAGAGTATAAGAGGGGCCTGGATGCCTTTCTTGAGCGTTACAATATTATATGTTATATCACTGATTACTTCTGAAGAGTCAGTGATCCGGGGATTATTCTGATTGACAGATTGGAGTCAGGAAGAACTTTTTCCCCTCTAAAGTAAGGGAAATTGGCTTCTTCCTCATTAAAGAGGAGAGTTGCCTTGCTCTGGTCCAACATTTCAGGATTATAGACTGTACTGGATGGACGGATGGCTTTTTGCAGCCTTATATGCTTTGGTACTCCCCTGAATAACATAGTCAAAGCTTTGTCCAATTCTCTCCGTAGGCCAAATCATATGGACAAATATTGTAGTGACGAGTATTATAGACTGTATTTTAACTCTCAGACGTCAAAGAAAAAATTATCCTTCCTAGACTCTTGAATGGCAACTATGTCTTGTTACTCTCTGGGTGTCATGAAAGCAAAAGTTTTATTGCTTCAAAATTACTAAGATTTTCTGAGTATCAGTCCAGGAGAGATGGGTGACTACCCATAAGGAGGTTTGCAATGGAGACCATATTGATCTTCATTGAATTTCCCAAAAGACACATCATTTCTCAGGTAAACAATATGATTCTCTTCTATGTGACCATGGTGACCAGGTGGTACATAACATTGGGATTCAAATAGCATCAAAGAGAAAATCCCCGTGTCATGCTCCACCCTCTTGGGCTTTGGCTTACCCATAACACAGTCTATCCTCATGAAACAAGCCCTACACCGATGGAAAAATAAAAATAGTTATGATTTTTTTTAAGGTTGGGAGGAGAAAAAAGAAATAAATTTAAAAAAAAACTTCCCCATGTCCTCAAGGGGTATTCTGTACAGTTAACCCCTTTCATTACTAATGACCTATTCTCAGGATAGATCATCAGTAGTTGTTTGGTGGTGGTCTGCTGCTTGAGACCTCCAGCAATCACCTGGTCTCAGCCCTACACTCAATGTAGTGGGTCAGATATTGACAGCTCCATCCACACTGGAGTTAGAGCTGGAAGTGATAGATAAGGTATAACCCCCATTTGATTTCAATGAGGACAAAGCCTTCTACAGCATTTCTGACCCAAGGTGGGCATCTGGCCATTTTACAGTGGGTTTTGGGGGCTGAGATCAAGTGAATTCTTGGGGTCCTGAGATGCAGACCCCCGCTGATCAACTGCTGATAAACTATCCTGAGGATTGGTCATCAGTACTGAAAGGGGTTAAATGCCCGGAATACCCCTTAAAAACTGGAATAAAGATAGGAAAAGAATATGGGCCGTTACTGTGCTTGACTGACAGAGGATTAAGTGAACTGATATATTGCAACAAACCCACTAGCTGAGTACGACATGGTAAAGACACAAGAAAGGTTCCATTCACTGACATCAAGCAGATAACCTGCAGCTGATTAGAGATGAAAACAAAAGTCTATTAATAAATTGCAGATTTTTTGATGATTTGTTCTGCTAGGTCTTCAAGGCTACTGATGAGATAGCTGTTGTTTCCCCTAATGCTATTAGTTTGTTGTAAAGGACAATGCAGCATAGAAGAGAATCCCCAACTAGATGTCCATTCGGTATCTAAAAAAAATCCATCTTCAATGGACATTTTTGAGTAATGGATAATATTTAACCTCCTGTTCTGTGTTCTGCATCCAAAGAACAAAGCAGACTTTGGTCTTCATCTTTTGCTTTGTTTGAGCTACTATTCTGTTGTCAGCCATTGTATGGGAGGTATGTGTTCACTCAATGTATGAATGTTCTTTGACTCTATGTTCACCGACATTAATGAAGTCTACCATCTCCTGTACAATATGCTGAAGGACACATCGGCAGAACCTTTCCTTCTATCCATTCTGCAGCATTTCCTGCTCGTGCGCAATGACTATTACATCAGGTAGGACTCATTTTTTTCTACTCTACAGGGTTCTGTTGAAATAATACAAGTCCTGAAACAAAGCGATTTCTGCTCATCGCATACGTGTCCTTGCTTCTGGTGAATATGCATGAGAGTAACAAAAGCTGTCCGTCGCGTACCGTGTAGCGTGTTACATGACAATTCACATAAAGACATAATGTGGTTTGCAATTATGGAAAGAGCAGAAAAACCTTGTAATAAGCCTAGTATGCAGCCTTGTATATCTCAATATACAGCGCTAATAAAAAGTTAATATGTTAATTCATATCCAGTGACATTATATACACAGTACTGGGCAAAAGCTTTAATCCGCTGTGGAAAAAATGCTACAAAGTAAGAATTGGTAATCGTTTTTTGGGTAATTAACAAAATGTAAAGTGACAAAGCAAAAGAGAAATGTAAATCCCATCAGTATTTGGTGTGACTGCTTTTTGCCTTTACAACAGCATCAGTTTCTCTAGGTACACTTGCACATGGTTTTTGCAAGAACTCGGCAGGGAGGTTGTTCTAGACATTTTGGAAATCTCAGCACAGATCTTCTGTGCATGTCGGCTCGCTCCAATCCTTCTGTCTCTCTGTGGGGGACATATCATCACTTCCAGGACTCCCTGTTCTTCTTTACATATGTTAGTAAAAGCTTAAAGATTGCTTTTCAATGTATGTCTTTGGGTTTCAAATTAGCTGGTTCATATAGGCAGAACTCAGAAATAACTGATAAACCACAAACACGACTAGATGTGATCAAAAGTTATCTATCTTTTATTGACAGGCATCAGTTTTTATAGAATCACATGCTTCAATTACAATAATTCAGATTTCTTACAATTCATTTATTACCATTGGTTCATATATGAATATGCAAGATAAAAAATGTAGCATCTAAAATGCCAAAAATGATTGTTCTCTGTAAGAGAAACCAAGTAATCTTGTAGATATGATACCTTTAATGGATGACAAAAATATATAATGTTATAGAGAGATTTCGAACCTCTCAGGGTTCTTCCTCAGGCTTAATGGAACAGATCCGAAGAGGCATGTATATATATACATAAGACAATTATTTGCACTTTAAGTGCAATTTGCACTTAAAACAATATCACAACAGGATGAGGAGAGAAATTAATAAATACTTAAATACTTAAAGGGGTTGTCCCGAGAAAGCAAGTGGGGGTAAGCACTTCTGTATGGCCATATTAATGCACTTTGTAATATACATCGTGCATTAAATAGGAGCCATACAGAAGTTATTCACTCACTTGTCTCCATCCTCGCGCTGTCTCTGCGTCCCTGTCGCCATGGTGCCATCTAATTTCTTCCTCAGCAGTCTGTTTTAGACGCGCTTGCGCAGACTGTCCTCTCCCCGCTGTGAACGAGCCGCTCCAGCGTGCCCGCGCGATACAGCTCGTCTGCGCATGCTCAGACGAGCTATCACTGCGCGGGAGCGGCGTTTCATTCAGTACAAGTGCACGCCTCCACCGATGACATCAGTCACCTGCTCACGTGACCGGCATCTCGGGAGCGCGCATGAAAGCCTCCTGGAAGCGCGGTGCACCGTGGAACGCACCCTGGGACATCACAGGTGCCATCTTGGAAGAAGAACTTTATAAGTTATTCTTTCTTCAAAATGGTAAGTAGGAAAGCGGTTTATAACCGCTTTAAAGGGCTGCTTTATGCCGGGGGGTGACAGGGGGAATGGGCTAATAGTAAATTTTGAGGTTTTGGCTCGGGACAACCCCTTTAAGTATTTATTTCTCTACTCATACTGTTTTGGTATTTTTTTAGGCCTCATGCCCACGTCCGGGTTAGATTCTGACTGCGAAATCTCACAGCAGAATCAGACACGGTGCCCCACAGGGACCCTATACTGACCTGTTCAGATCCACCCCGAGTGTCTCGGCCGGCGAGCTGGCACGCATGTGCAGTGCATGACGCGCCGGCGCTGGGTTGTGACGCAGATCCCAGCGATACTTCTGCAGTGCTTAGACTGCGGAAGTATCACAGGATGGACGGCTTCCATTGTCTGCAATGGAAGCCATCCGTGCGGTTTTCCACACAGAATAGAACATGCTGCATTCTCCCCCATGAGTGGAAAATCGCACTTGATTTCCGTTCGTGGGCAGGGGAGAATCATTTAACACTGCATGTCTATAGACGGACATTGCTGCGGAATTCGCATTAGCCCTTAATTGCAAATTAATCACACTATCTGTGCCTTGTATTTGGGGGGGCAATGGTGAGCTGTGTGAATTATGGATCCCCTGTTACCTACAAATAAAGGTGTCACCTTTTAGTGTAATCCTGCCTATGATAATGAGATGATGGCTTAAGGCCCATTTAGACACAACGATTATTGATCAAAATTCATGGCTTTTGATCAATAATCGTTGCGTCTAAATGCGCGGCCATCTTCCACTGTTCGTGCATTATTTAATCATCTGGGATTTCTAGCAATCTAGAAATTACTGATGACTGTTATCAGCACCGCACGCTGATTTTCTCAGCAGGCGGCGATGATAGTATTCTTGTTAGCTGGTATCCTGCTGGCAGTTTTCAGCAGGACACCAGCTGAAAGTTCGGAGAACAAAGCAGCTGTTTGCATATACAAAACAGCTGCATTATTCTCGGAGCTATCACAGTGGTATCCCACTCCACCTGCATTAATTCTTAAGTAGCTAATTAGCTACTTAGAGTTATGCAAAGATGATCGCTCAAAACTGTCACTCAAACTGTCGTTTGAGCGAATTTTGAGCGATTATCGTTCGTGTAAATGAGCCTTTAGAATTTTTCTCTACAGAACAGGAAGTGTCAGACGATTATGAACTTGGATTTTAATAGTGATATGGAAAATGTAAAAAAAATCACCAAAAATGATTTTAAAATATGGTAAATATGAAAACTTGTTTTAAACAACACTTTTACTTTAAGCAGATACAGTAGGAAAAGTGCAGAATGTAACACGTATGTAGTGATGATTGTTTGTATTCTATGGCTGGATGTAAAATGCAGCCTTTTAAAATACAATGTTGCAATTATAGGGTAGAAGATGTGATGGGGGGGGGGGGGGGGGGGGCAGCGCCCCTTAAGCGACATCTTTCTTTCTGATTGTTGTAAAGCAGCCAGTAATGATCACCTCCTCGTGCTGCTGCCGCACTTGTCCTTGCATGACATCAAACTTGTATTTTATACGCAGACGGATGAGTTACTTAGGTGAGTTCATAGGGTGCTGATCTATTTCTTATTTGGTGAACCAGCCTTCCATCCATATGAAACTATAGAAGTGCTGATATTAAATGCCGCACATTGTTAGAGCGGTTGTGGATTCTTTGTTGTCTGCATTCACCAGAGATTCTACTGTAGCTTCTTTACATCAACGAAAAAGCCATTAGACCGGAGTAATAGGTATATAGAGAGAGCGCTCCTGCCACTATTACCCGTGCCACAAGGATAGATAATCAAAAGAAAAATATGAAATGAATGCCATTTATATTGCTTACCGCCCTCATTGTTGTACTTGTGAAAAATCTGAACCCATCTATGACAACTGCTGATAAAAACCCATTATAAAGCTCTGGCTGTACACAAACAATGCTGCGGAAAGTCTCTACACCGACACATTGGCCATGTTACTGTTGTATGTTGTGGGGGAACGGGGTTGTCATGAAATTTTCATTCTAGTACTTAGAATCACCATAGAAATTTTATACAATGACATATGAAAGAAAAAGTTGTCAAACTTTCAAAATAGAACTAAAAAAACTCCACTCTATTACAATAAATTGATAGACAGGCATGAAATAGATCCATAGATAAATACTATAAATGAGGATATGAATGAGATTACTATAAGATAGATAGGTAAGTAGGTAGAAGGAGAGATGTCAGAGAGATAGGAGATGGATTGACGCAGTAAGATAAGATAGATATGAGATAAATGCAGTTGCAATCAAAATAAATAAACCCCCATTTCAAAAGTTTATTTGTCAAATTTAGAAATATCAGCTGTTTTCAAAAACAATCACCAGAACAAACATTATAAAATCAGGTGCTTTCTCAAACACACCTGATGCAACTAATCAAAAGCGTCATTAGTTGCATCAGATGTGCTTGAGATAAAACACATAAAATACCTGGACTTGCTAGGGCTTTGTTGACTGTAATGTTTGATTGTGTGTTAGAAATTTGGCTAAATCAGGAGAATAGTCCAAAATGATAAGAGAAGGAGAGTTGCAAAGAGAGAAGAAAAAGCATATTCTAATCACATTCATGTGTGTGTATATATATATATATATATATATATATATATATATATATGAATATATCCAGCGGGAATTCAGCTGTTTATATGAATATGATTTAGCACTGGTGATATTAGTGGTGAAGTTGACCAATGAAGGGGCTTGCCCAACTTTGAAACGCCATTTTTTTGTCTATGTTGTACATCAGTGGTGACTACTGACAGCACGGCTCTTGCTCTTATAGCCATTAATTGAGAAATCTCTGATCCTGGCAGTTTAACCCCTTACATGCCACAATCAATTGCAACTGCAGCATGTAAGTAGATGATTGGGTTGGGCCTTTCTGTCACCCATCAACACCCCACATTCTGATCCGAAGGTACCAATGGGTTCAGTCGGCAGCCAGAACTCTGTGTCTGCTATATAACTCAGCCTATTAGGCTCATGTTATAAGCATAGTAGAATGCACTACATAAGTACTGCAGTATATACCATCCTTGTGATCAAATGAACATATTATCAAGTCCCCTCAGGGACTAAAGAATTAATTGCATCAAAATAGTTCAATAAAGTTTAATTTAAAGAAAGAAAAATTCAGTTGAAAAAATACATATTTTTGCCCACAAAACCCGTTTCAAATGGATAAAATAAATAATAAAAAAACACATAGTGGGTATTAGCACTTTCGTAATGACCCAAATAATGAAAATATTTTATTATTTATCTCGCATGGTGAACGCCATAAAAATAATTTAAGGAAAGAAATGCCAGAATTGCTATTTTTGTTTTGTTCTCCTCCCCAAAAATGTAATAAGCAAAACAATAGTATGCTAGAAAAATAAAAATGTTATGGCTCTTAGAATGCATTGCTGCAGAGTTAAAGGGGTTGTCTCACGAAAGCAAGTGGGGTTATACACTTCTGTATGGCCATATTAATGCACTTTGTAATATACATCGTGCATTAAATATGAGCCATACAGAAGTTATTCACTTACCTGCTCCGTTGCTAGCGTCCCCGTTGCCATGGTTCCGTCTAACTTCGGTGTCTTCTTGCTTTTTTAGACGCGCTTGCGCAGATGGATCTTCTCCCTTCGGCTGGTCTTGGAAGCATCAGCGTTTTGGCTCCGCCCCCTTGTACGCGTCATCGCGTAGCTCCGCCCCCATCACGTGCCGATTCCAGCCAATCAGGAGGCTGGAACCGGCACACGTCATGGGGCGGAGCTACGCGATGACGCGTACAAGGGGGCGGAGCCAAAACGCCGATGCTTCCAAGACCAGCCGAAGGGAGAAGATCCATCTGCGCAAGCGCGTCTAAAAAAGCAAGAAGACACCGAAGTTAGACGGAACCATGGCAACGGGGACGCTAGCAACGGAGCAGGTAAGTGAATAACTTCTGTATGGCTCATATTTAATGCACGATGTATATTACAAAGTGCATTAATATGGCCATACAGAAGTGTATAGACCCACTTGCTTTCATGAGACAACCCCTTTAATTGTTTTTCTTAAAAAATGTGTTTTTATTGTCCTTAAGTAATAAGAAATGTAAAAAATGTCTATAAACTCGGTATTGCAGTAATCACACTGATACACATAAGAAAGCTACCGTGTTATTATTACTGAATGGTGAACGCTGTGAAAAGAAAACCCCAAAACAGTGGTGAAATCTCCGACAGTTTTTTCCCATTCGCTCCCCCCCAAAATGTAATAAAAATTCTACAACACATTACATGGACCCCAGAGTGGTGCCATTAAAATATACAACTTGTCCCCACCTCCATCTCCCAAAAAAGACCTTAAATGGCAATGTGAGCGAGTTCTGGCTTTTGCAATGCAACAATAAAAATCACTTGGTCATTAAAGCACAAAATAGGCCGGTCACAGAGGGGTCAATACTTACAGTACCTCCTCGGATCTGAAAATGCAAAGAAGATAGTACAGGCTCTGAATGTTCCCAGAGATGCTTCTGGAAGCAGTTCAAAAGATCAAAGTTAAAGGAATACTGACTACACTACCTAGATGAAGCACAAAGAGGAAGCTCTCACCAACTGCCACCAAGAGGAGGCAGGTGGTCAAAACCCCTCCAGCAACTGCAAAACAATTGCCACATTTGGCATTCCAAATTAGGACATTTAAATGCCACTATCAGTATAAATAAAGAAATGACTCTGATGACTATCCCATTCTACACAGCAAAGCTAAAAAGTAAACTGCAGATAACACGAAATGTAATTCCATTATGTCTGTCCTAGCGATCAGTGTCAGAACTAGAATAAATAAAGGGATGACTCTGCTAATTCGACTCCATTCTACACAGCAAAGCTGAAAGCTGAGCTACAGAAATCAGGAAATGTCACCCTATTATGTTTACCCTAGTAGATGGTGTGAAAACTAGAATAAATAAAGGGAATACTTTGCTGACTCATTGACCCATTTTAAAAGCCAAGCTAAAAAGGCAAACTGCAGCCTTTTATGTCTACCCTGGTGGTCAGTGTGAAAACTACACTATTTAGCAAATTATTCTTCATGGATAGTCAGTCACATAAAAAATAAACACCCCATGAAATTTGTCTTACAAAATATGTTTATATGAAAGGCTACTTTAAAAAGCATCATGTCTTCATACTGCCGCCCCTTTAAAGAATTCCCAGTGTACCCTGCAGGCACTTGATTATTTAACCTAAAGCCCTAACATTTAATGAGAAAACCAATCATGGCACAAGATTAAGACTTCTAAGCTCTGCTGCAATAAAGATGCCTCTTCCCTTCGACTTGGGCTATTTTTATCCCTTCAGAAGCCGCACAACAGATTCAGGTTCCAGTTCCATATGCAAATGACACGTCTTCTTAATGCCTGTTGTAAAGTAGCATTCATTCCTCCCAGACATTTGCAAAATAACAATAGGGACAGATGTGAATTTTGAATATTCAAATACAGTCATCTGTAGATAGTTCATTGTACGCAACGATTAACATTTTTTTTTCTGCCGCCATAAAAGTTTCCATCTTTAAGTGTCTATTTCTCCTATTGTATTATTTTATTATTTGCTGCCGAGCGCGCCGCGGACGGAGAAACATGCAACACCCTTTATCACTGCCGATTCCTCCGCCCCTTTTGCAAAGCATGCCTGGTCCTCAAGAACAAATGGACTTGCATTGTCTTAATACTGAATGGTTCATTTGAACTGGATGAATACTGTAGGTGAAGAACTGTAATTGGATTTTACATAATCACCAAAATGCAGCTCTTTTTTTCCTCCAAATAAGAAGATATTGACAATATTCGTGAACACGTGTGAAATTTTACTTTCAAATAAACTCAGCTGCTGGCCAATTTTGATTAATTTTTCTCCTTAAAGGGGTTGTGCCAAATAGAAAGTTATCTGCTTTCCCCAGGATAGGGGATAACTTTCTGATTGGTGCAGGTCCGACTACTGGGATCCCCACCAATCCCAATGCTGCCACGAACATCCCTGCATGAATGGAGCAATGGTCACATATGCATGCTGCCCCACTAATCATCAATGGGAGCACCAGAGATAGTTGGGTTTAAGCATGCTGCAATCACCAGAACTTCATGAAATTAATGGAGGCGAAACACCACTCCGTTCATTTCGGGACCTTCGGGTCCGCTGCTCTAGAGATTAGTGAGAGTCCCAGCGGTTGGACCCTCACTAATGAGACAGTTATCCCTTATCCTCTGGACATGGGGCAACTTTCTATCTTGGTGCAAGCACTAAAAAAAAACATTCTTTTATAAATGTATTCAATAGGGTTTTTTTAAATTTAAAAACAATGTAGAAAGTAGTAATATTTTTCTGATATCAACCTTTCTTGACCGAATCACCTATTCTGCTTTTTCTACTGCCATGATAACATTAACATATACAGTGCATGTACATTTCCTGGCACATGACTTCTACTTATATTAACACACTGGAAGTCACATGACAGGATGTTTGGTAATGCTACCATGGAAACACAAGGTATTGCAGCATAAGGGAAATCAGAAGGGGTTGAGTTGTAGAGAGTTTCTTTGAATACTTTTTAATGTATCATTTCTCTTGAGCCTGAAGAGATAAAAGTCTTAAGAGGTTTTCACATCATTTAAAGGGAATGTGCCATCAAAAAATGACCTGCTCTATGAATCATGTTTCTATGTTAAACATATTTTTAAAGGACTTTTGGTGATCTTTTAAAAATTTGTGATGTCAAAATAAATATATTTTTTTAAATCCTAAGGTCCTGCAGTTCTCCCACCGACCACTAGGCCTAATAATAATCTGGCACTTCCTGTTCTGAAGATAAAACTTCTCAGTCATCATCTCATTATAATTACAGGCAGGATTACACTAAGAGGTGACACCTATACATTGCCAACACTCTCCCATAAAAGTCAATGGGTCCCCTCTTGGCCATTCTGTCTATGACTCATAATAGAATATCTCTAAATTCTGTTAACTACAGCTCAGGAAAGATGTCTGCCCCCATAGTCACAAGCAGGCAATAGAATACCTTAAACCAACAGATTAGAAAACAATGATTTACTATCTGGTTTTAATTAGTCATGAAAAACTAAATGGCTAACAACATTATATATATATATATATATATATATATATATATAGAGAGAGAGAGAGAGAGAGAGAGAGAGAGAGAGATCTGTATATATATATATATATATATATATATATATATTTGTATGTAGTTGAGTGCTTCCCTTTTATGCTGTTATAGGTCACTATATTCTCATTCTCTTTAATGTTATGGCATGCCACTATATTCTGGTTTGTGGAGGCCAACCTCAAGTGAATGTGGGTTGTTCTTGAATTCCACGAATAGGGGGTGGCCAAGGGAAAAACAGCTCTGTGGCCCTTAGGATTTTTGAGAAAGAGATGGGAACCAGAGATGGGATAGTTCCCATAGATGGGACCCCGATCCATCACAAATTGATGGCATATCTTAGTAATACGCTTTCACTTTCCATTGTGGGAGAACCCTTTTAAGTATAAGGACGAAAGTGAAGTCATTTTAATTTAGATGTCGTATCATAAGAAGGTGGCAACATCACTTCTATGCATATTGTTGTCAGATGTATTGCATGGGAGGTAATTGGTGGTTATATGTGGGTGGCTTGGGTATTAGTTCTTGCATTGGAGACCAGGACATAAAAGCTATTCTTCATTGTGGTTAATTGCTCGAAAAAAAGATTTGCTGCTTTAACCAGATGTCGGCACCTCTTTGTGCAAGGAATATGAATAGCAGCTGTCTCTTCTGTTTAGATGCACTATCTTACCAAAAGTAATTGAACACCTGAGCAACAATCAAAATAGTATTTAGTTCCATATGTTAATACTTAGTGGGGCTCCTTTTGCCCTTATGACATTGGATACTCTCCATTGTGTACTTTCTACTAATGTCTGATATATTTCAGCTGGTATTTCCCTACATTCATCCTGCAAACATCTGGCAAGTTCTCCCAAAGTAGGTGGACATTGTTCATATTTCCAGACCCGACATTCCAGTTCATCCCAAAGATCTTCAGTAGGGTTTGGGTCCGGACTCTATGCAGCTGGTCCAATCATGGAATATCCATATCCTCAAACCAACATAAAACAGTATTGGATTTGTTACAAGGCATGTTGTCTTGTTGGAAGTATGGCCGACCATTCCCAGGATATTGCCACATAGTTGTCAGCACATTATTGTCTAGAATGTCAAGGTACACCTCTGTGTTCATGGTTCTTGTCACTACAACCAGCAGACTGAGACCAACCATGTAAAACATCACCAGACCATAACAGAACCTCTACCATACTTAACTGTTGGCACAACACCCTCAGGCAAAAGGCATTCCCCAGGCCTCCGCCACACCCAGGTATACCCATCTGATGTGAAGATGAAGTAGCACGATTCGTCACTGCATAGAATGTTCTTCCATTGCTCAACTATCAAATGACAACACTACTTGCACCATTGTAGACGACCGAATGCATCTTCTTTGAGTAACCTCACCAGACATTTGCAGGATGAATGGAGGTAAGTACCAGTTAAAGTGTATCAGACATTTGGAGAAAATATGCCACGGAGAGTATCTAAAGTCATTAGCGCTGTTAGTGAAATGAATATGTCTTGGGTCATTATAGTTGGGTCATCAACTTATTGTTTATACTTACTGTAGTTTTGTATTCTAAGAAGTTAATCACATAGGATTCTTCTACGTTTTCATGTGTCTTTGCCTTTAATTTTAGATGTTATATTCCTTACCTTGCATATTCATGTTGTGTTAATGTTTCTTTGACCAATGGTAATAAATGAATTACAATAGATTTGAATTATTGTACTTGAAACATGTGCACCTATAAAAACTGTCGCCTGTCACTCAATAAACAGATAACTTTGGATCACATTCCTAGCTGTCTGGTTTGATGTCAATCTCTAGAGTTTAGCTGATCTTCTAAGAATTTGGATCCCAAAGCATATCATATAGTAAAAATTGTTGTTTGCACTAGCATTTTTGATGCCCAACAAGAGCCCCACTAAGTATTAACATATGGAAACATATACAACTTTTGATTATTGCGCAGGTGTCTAATTATTTTTGTTGGATTAATTCAGTAATCTCTGGGATATATGTAATAAATGCACATGGTGGTATTCTTACAGTGACTCATTAATGTTCCCTTTCAGGCCGCAGTACTATAAAGTAATAGATGAATGTGTTGGGCAAATTGTGCTACAATGTGGAGGTATGGATCCTGACTTCAAATACAAAGGACGGCTGGACGTAGATTTCTCTCATTTAGTGGGTGAGTGCCAATGTCACCTGTCCTTCCACTGCCGTCTCCATTCTGCGGGGTCTCTGGTAATCTCATAGTAAAGGTAAATGCAGCCCACTAAATGGCCTCAGGGAAAAACAATGGGCATTTCACTCTGGCCAATATCATGTTAGCATTGTTAGACTTTCAACCTTTACAGTTAGGAATGACTCCTTTAGTAACTTACACTGCTGCAGGCAGTTCCACATTCCCTGCTGACCCCCCTGGGATGTCTTGTGTGTACAATACAGGAGCTGTTTCTGGCAGCCTGTGCTCTGTGAATAGACAGCTGAATTGGACAGCTTGACCAATTATAATGACTAAATTGACCAATCCCAATAATTACATTATATTAGAATAGACATTTATCACCTATTTATAGGAAAGGTTATAAGACTGATTGGTGGGGGGGGGGGGGGGGGGGTCTCACCTCTGAAACCCTAATCAATCCTGAGAATGGGGATCCTATTTCCCCTTTTGTTCCTCATGTTGGGCTTGCTGTACCCCCACAGTAAGGAGAAGATTGAATATAGCGACGGTCACACATATGCAGTGCCGCCCCATTCATCTTCAGTGATGAAAACAGGGGACACGAGACAACCATTCTCAGGATTGGTGGAGGTCTCATCAGTGACGCCCACCATTCAGACTTTTATCACCTATCCTTTAGTCAATTTTTGCACAGCCCCTTTAATGATGCTGTTCCTTTGTATAGTCCAGTTTGTATATCATTCTGGCGTCTTTTAAGTCAGATCAATTCCTTAATTACCACCACTGCAAGATACTCCCTATCTACTGGGGACGTCACATCACCAAACTCAAGACTGCATTCCCAGCACATCCTGAAGTGTGACCATGGACGATGCACTCCATTCACTTCAACAGGACTGCTGTAAATAGCCAAGTTCTATTTGAGGTGGTCCCATTGGCGTGAATGGAAGGCAGACATGCATGTCCTCTGCTGGCCACATTTCAGGACACCTCAAAGCTGCATACTTTGGATCGGTGGGTGATCAGGTAGTCGGACTCCAACTGATCAACAAGTTATTCCCTATTCTGTGGATAGGGAATAACTTACTGTGGTGGGACAACCCCTTTCAATGACCAACATGGTTCCACAGCATTTAAAATTCTCTGCTGCCCCCTGTAGGTGTCATCAGCAAAATGCAAGTGCTTATAGCAGCCTATTAATACACATTCTGGACAGAACTTCTGCTTTTAATTTGAGTAATAATTACAATTGCTTACAATACAATTCCCTTCCATGGTGGCTTCTACACGTAACCCTGGGACGATATAACACATTCTTTTTTACTTTCATAGATTCCTTGGTGGATAAAGCAAAAGTTGAAGAGAGTGAACAGAAAGCGTCTGAATTCTCCAAGAAGGTGAAGCCATTTATCATGGTCATTTAAATCCCAGACAATTGGTTTTCTGTGATTAGGACGTTTTTAGAAAGCCTTTTTTTCCCTCCCGGGATGGAGACAGTTATTGATTTGCTGTTTGAATCAATGTTTGGCTGCATTTTAACATGATCCTTGTCAGTATCACAAAGGTCAATATTGATGTATCAGGTTGGATGCAGCCGCTAAGTTGGGGGAATGTTCTACAGTATTATTTTAACTAAGATCTCCGGTTTAAATATCTGAGCACATTAAGTGCAATATTCTCCGGTCTACCGCCTGCAGGACTTACTAATGCAATGCCCTTAACAAAATGCCATTAGTTGATCAGTTTATCTCATTTTGGACAGAAAAGGTTCTTAAAGGGGATGTGTCAGCATGTTTTTCTTCATTAAGGTGGACCGGTTTGCTAGGCAAGCACCCCCTACTCAGAAGAATTCCTGCAAAGTACCATAGTAGCTCGGATCATAAAGTACACTGTACATTAAAATGATTGCACAAGAAACCCAGAAGCACAAGACAAGTGCCCCCTAGAGGTATAACATTATGTGTCCCCTGGGAATATTTACCATATAGGGAGAACTTAAGAACTTATTCTGAGGGTTTCTTTAGGCTTTATTCACATCGGCGTTACATATCAGTTTTAACAGATCCGTTATCATATTAAAGCAAGATCCATATTCTAAGATCAAAGTGTGAATTTTTAACAGAAAGGTTGGACATATCAGAAAATGGGCCATGTGATCTCCATTTGTTTCTCTTATGCTTCCATTAATCATCAGTTTGTAATGAACAGGTTAATTATACTCTGTTGAAAAAATGGATCCATTAAATGGAATGAATAATGGATAGGAGCAGAAGCTGTTCGCTTGCATCCATTTCCCATTGACTTCAATGTAAAAAAAAAAATCCGGAATCGATCATTCTGTGTCGTGGTTCCGTTATTTTGAATGGAAGGACTAACGCTGCAGGCTGCACTATTTTCTCCATAAAAAGAAATGGAACCACGATGGAAAGGGTGCAAACTAAGCAAATGGAACAGATTTTCCCCCCAATTGAAATCAATGGAACTTTTAATGGATCTGTTTATTTCCGTTTTTCTGGTCCGAGAACAGAACAGAAATCATACTACTGAAGTGACTTGAGCCTTAGTTTAGCTGAAAGCCATGCTTCTGCTGCTTGCAACAAATTAATCACAGTGTCTTACGCCGATAATAAAGAAATTAAATATTTCTAGAGATTTGGAGTCACTTTGCATGCCACCCGCCTAACAGTGAGAGTATGACAAATTGTGCACCTTTTTACAAAAATAGCATTTCTTAAAGGGGTTGTCCAGTTACAAACTGTTAATAGGCATATCAGCTGGGTTCCGTCGACAGAAATCCAGTCAGCCATCTTCTGGGTCAGTATGCTTATGCACTAAGCTGATTTCTGTAGCAAGCAGACAGCTCCATTCCCACTGTAATGGTCAAGCTTAGAACTGCAAGCAAAGTTGGCATTGCACTGAATAGGAGCTTTGCCTGTAATTCCAAGCCTGACTGTTGCAGTAGGAACGGAGATGTCTGCTTCCTGCAGAAATCAGCTCAGTGCATGAGCACACTGGCCCAGAGAACAGCTGATCGGCAGAGGTCCTGGGCAGCAGACTCTTGATAATCTACTATTGATGGCCATCCTGCAGATAAGCCCATAAGTAGTTTGCAACTAGACAGCACCTTTAAAACTGTTAAAAAGACCTCACATCAGATAGACCATGCCCCCTTTTCTCTCTACATTGGAAAAGTAGAGATAATAGCATAAAAGAGTAAAATGCTGCATTTTTTTAAAAGCCCCACTTTTAGAGTAGACTGAAGCCTACCACAGGGCCCTTGATAAATCCTCCCACCCGGAATACAGGAGCGACCCAAATCCTTTACTGTTGCCAATATATATCATTCTTAAGAGGACACAGATGCAATCCCTGGTTACTGGTAATGTGCAGCTAATACAATTATGTCAAAGTTAATTATTTTTTATGAGATTGGTTAAAAAGTTGCTAATGACAAGTGGAATGAGTCAGTTGCTTAGCGATTTGTCTCAAAACTCAACCAAAGACCTTGCTTGACCAGCCCTGGCTCACTGTTACCCTCATGTAGACCTAGTTTGTGGCCTGACCATAGTGCCCAGCTAAAAAAAAGACCCCTAAGGTCCAGCATGGTTCAACTTGCTGTTGAATGTAAAACACAAAGAGAAAGTGGAGTGGGCAGAGCACTGTGCAAAATGTCCGCGAAGATGACATGAGAAGTATTGGGAAGGGGTTGCTGAAACCCTAGTGATAGTAGTGAGCCAGAGGGCTATAATAGTGCCATGTACATATGGTAGAAGAAGTGTAATAACATCTAGGACTTAAGCACAAACCACACTGGAGATGGACGTGGAGATAGTGGACAGTGGAATGAACTTTATTATAACCAGTTCGAAATGCGTCACTTGCTGGCTATAATAAAGTTAATTTCACAGTCCGCTATCTGTGGTTCGTGCCTTAGTGCTAGATGTTTTTACTCGTCTTCTACCAACCTCCTGCTTAAGTCCATCATTTCTTTTAGGTTAACACTACAGTATTAGCCATTGTAGGACATTAATTATGGAGCCCAACCAAAACAAGGCTGATGAGTAAAGATGAGCGAACACCAAAATGTTCGGGTTCGCGTTATTCGAAACGAACTTCCCGCGATGTTCGGGTGTTCGTTTCGAATAACGAACCCCATTGAAGTCAATGGGCGACCGGAACATTTTTGTATTTCGCCGATGCTCGCTAAGGTTTTCATGTGTGAAAATCTTGGCAATTCAAGAAAATGATGGGAACGACACAGCAAGTTCTCCTCTGCCACAGCTGTAACAGCTGTGGCAGAGAAGAACGATGTTAGCCCATTGAATTCAATGGAGCCGTCAATACAGCCGACTCCACTGAATGCAATGGGCTGCCGGCGATCGCGGGATGAATTGTCGGAAAGGGGTTAAATATATAAGCCCTTTCCTGCAATTCATCCAGAAATGTGTAAAAATAAAAAATATATATATACTCACCTGGTGCCGGCAGACGGAGTTCAGCGCGGCAGGCTGCAGTTCTCCTGAACTGCTCTGAACAGCTGTGAGTAGTATTCAGCAGCCGGGGATTTTAAATCCCCGCCTGCTGAATAAGATGCCTCTGAATGGTCACAGCCTGACCAATCAGAGGCCAGCCCTCACTCACACCCATTCATGAATTCATGAATGGGTGTGAGTGAGGGCTGGCCTCTGATTGGTCAGGCTGTGACCATTCAGAGGCATCTTATTCAGCAGGCGGGGATTTTAAATCCCCGGCTGCTGAATACTACTCACAGCTGTTCAGAGCAGTTCAGGAGAACTGCAGCCTGCCGCGCTGAACTCCGTCTGCCGGCACAACGTGAGTATATATATATTTTTTATTTTTACACATTTCTGGATGAATTGCAGGAAAGGGCTTATATATTTAACCCCTTTCCGACAATTCATCCCGCGATCGCCGGCAGCCCATTGCATTCAGTGGAGTCGGCTGTATTGCCGGTTCCATTGAATTCAATGGGCAAACATCGTTCTTCTCTGTCACAGCTGTTACAGCTGTGGCAGAGAAGAAGGATTTGTCTTCTATATGTTCTCAATGGGGTTGGCGCTGCTGCTGCCGGCCCCATTGAGCGCATATAGAAAAGATTTCTCAGGGAAGAAAGTTAAAGTAACCCGAACATCCGAACATCGTGTGGTGTTCGTTACGAATAACGAACATCCCGAACACCCTAATATTCGCCCGAGCATCAAGCTCGGACGAGTACATTCGCTCATCTCTACTGATGAGTAGTGATGAGTGAACTTTTCAAAAGTTTGATATGGTCCAAATTAGTTTGAACTGAGCCAGAAGTTCACCAAAACTTCCAAAACAGCTATACAACACTGCCTAAGAGCAATAAAAGCCTTGTATAACAGTCTAGGAGTCATGTACAAGGATTTTATGGCTCTTAAACATTGTTATACACCTGTGTTCAGGACTAGTGTTAAGCAAACTGAGCCAGTAGAAACCTGTTTTGGATAGAACTTAAAACTAAAAGTTTAGATTGAGTTCATGCCGAACCTAACTCTTAGCAAAGTTTGAACCAAAACTGGGTTCTACTGGTTGAGCTCGCTCAACACTACTGAGGAGGTCTAAAAGCATCCACTTGCTGCTGAGGTTTACAACCTTTTTAGGTTAACTCTATAATATTTGTCTTGGTTGAGCTGTTGGTCGGAAATGATTATGGAGCCCGACCTGTTGAGTTCCAACAATGTTCACTTGATGCTGAGGTTGTATGTGTATATGAGTTAATTCACACATAAGGTTTAGCTCTTATAAATAAGATGATAATATTGGTAATACAGTTAGAAAAGGACAAGTTGATGTCCTGCATAGCTGCAGGGTGGACCTTCTAACAGATCAAATGTATCCCAGCCCAATACTGGGAGGCATTAAAAGTACAAAGTAAAGAGATGCTCCTCCAGCAAGGGTTCAACATAACGCCAAGTCAGGTGAAGTTCTAGTGTTTGTAGGAAAAAAAATTAAGGGGCCACAGCTTCTACATACATTGCCAGGGTTCCAACAGGCCATACCCCTTCACCTGTGTTCTTCCTGGGGCCTCTATGGAAAATATAGAAAATGCAAAAAATCTGGACTTTTTTTGGCATTTTTTCTTGTTTGCGAAGAATAACTCATGTAGAAGAGTTGTTTAGTATTTTACAGTGTTTTATGAGTGTATGAGTTACACATTTTGGAACCAGACCAGTTTCTTCTGTACAACCATATCATGGACTATCCTCATACGTCATCATCAATATAAGATTGATGGAATCCCTGTTGATCGGTTACTTGAAGAGGTGAGCATCACAGCCTCTTCCTGTTACAGCGATGTCATATATAAATATGACATCACTGTAACAGGAAGAGGCTGTGATGTCATTACGTGGCCTATATGCAGCTTAGTCCCATTCAAATGAATGGGATTGGGTTGCTATATCAGGCACAACCACTGCCTGAAAAGCTGACAACACTGCAACCTCCTCAAACAGCTGATCAGCGGGTGTCCTGAGCCGCAGACCCCTACCGATTTTATATTGATGACCTATCTAGAGGATGACTCATCAATATTCTTGTACCAGAAAACCTCTTTAAAATAAGAGCTTGTGTATGCTATCTCATGTTTATATGCACTACCTTCATTGTTACCTTGGCTGAAGCACTTCTTTCCTCCCTGTCTCCCTGCCACATACAGGACCTCTGGCACGTCCAAAAACCTTTGGAATTGTGTCACCCCCAAGCATCCTGCCGTGTTTAATCCAGCCGAACTGACGAAGGGGCTCGTCCCTGAAACACTTTTTTACTTGTTGTTTTTTTTATTTTGTTAAATAAGAAAAAAGAAGTGCTTTCACTATCACATATTGGACCTTAATCTTCTAGTAGCATAGAGTGTCGCGCCTTCACACCAGTATTTTTCCACACTCTTTTGGCTATACTCACGCCTGCCTTGGTGGAGCGTCATCTGGTTGCCTTCACCTCCATCATGTAAAACACGTTTTACTCCAGACTATTTCACCACTCTCACTGGGTCTTGCTCCACCCTCCTTTTTCACCTATTTACTTTCATTGCTACCAGAGCTCCTCACAACGTACTGTTAGTATTTGAATTATGTTCTATATTTGGGCCCATGGGAAGCATCCAGTGGCCTCCTACTCCCTTGTTTATGGTGGTTAAATTGCTGAGCAGAGCTGACTCAATAATGAATAAAATTATTATTACTCAAGTGGACTTTGAATTGTTTGTGTTTCACCCTAATTCCAACATAATGGACCTTCACTGTAGCTCTCATGGCTACTCTTCAGTTATCTCCCTGCTGCCTCACTACGATAAACCGTTTCAATCACCGTATGCATTTCTAATTAGGTTTACATGTGCATTCTTAAAAAAACTGAAATTCTCAATATTTTAATACTTTATGTGTCACATGGAATTTTTGTCATTTCTATTTTTTTAATGCATTTGTGAACTGTAGACTGTTATTTTTACCGATATGCAAAAGAGGTAATACCCTCCCATGACCCTTTTTAGTCATTTTTTTTTTTTGGCCATAAACATTCCATGATATACTTGTACGATGTGTGATGCCTGAGGGTGGAAATGGTCTGGTTTCAAAACATATAACTCATAACTGGTAATAAAATTCTGGTACATATTGTGCACATCTACTAGATGAGTTATGATTTGTAAACATGTAGCGCCAAGAAAAAGTCCATCATTTTTATATGGTATGTATAAGTCTTGTAGGGACTTCCTTTAGAGGGATATTATCTGGGGAGCATGTCCTAGCAATAGCGGTGTGAGCACGAATCTTGCCGAGCTCCCGCCACGAAGCTTATATCATTCACCCACTTACCAGTGCCTTGTTTGGTCCAGATAGCGAGGATGAAAAAAGGAGCATGACAGGCAGCCCTCAGACAGGTCGGCTGGCAAAAAAGGAAATCATTCCTTCTTCACCGGCATCATCGGGTGCAGTGCAGACGGGGAGAGTGACCAGGGCCAGGGGCTGATAGAGCCAGGGTAACAACTACAATGAAGCAGGGCATGGTTAACACCCCTCTGGCATCCGATAGAGCTTTGTGCACAACAGCAATAGCAGGCATAGCATTAGAGGCTCCATTACCATCCATTACTGACCCGCTAACAGCTCAGAATCCAGCAGTGGGAACCTTGCTACCACAGCAAATTGTGAGGTACCAGGGAGGAGTGACTGATATGAGAAAAAATGTATTGGCTTCCCTATTCGGCGCTGATGTTCACAGTGTTGTAGCAGGAATTAAGGAAAGGTGGCTAGAGCCCCTTAATATAGGGAAATCCCATACGCTCTTAACACGTGTCAATGGCGGCCATATTCAACAGCTCTCATCACAAATGGACTAGTTCCGACTCTGGGACTGGAGGGGAAACACAAAGGGCGCTGTGAACTCAAAGTGGGATTGGAGAAAAGATATTAGAATGATCCGATCTAAGCTGAAAATGGAGAGCTTTGTTAAGCGTTTGAAAAATTTGTAGTAGCAAGCCTTTAGCTCTTTAAAGACAGAGGTGCAGAATGTTACTTCTACTGTCTCTGATTAAGCCTCAGCCCAGGGGTCTCTTTCCCAAACAGTTACTGACCTCTCGTCTAAATGACTCATCCAGGAGCAGCATATCAAACTACTTTACAAATTGCTTGATGATTTAGAGAATCACAATAGTGGAAATAATATTAGAATCCGGGGCTCCCAAAGCCCACAAAAATGGCGGATCTAATTTTCACGTAGCAGGGAATATTTAGTTTGTGACTGGGCCGCTCAGTTAGCGAGGAACTAGAAATTGAGAGAGCTCATCGGGCATTAGGCTCACTTAATCAGGATGCTAGAAGGCCATGAGATGTGATATATCACATGCATTATTACAAAGATGAAATCATGCAGAAGGCTCGGAATATGGAGATTATTGATTTCTTTGGAACACATCTGATCCTTCTGCAGGACTTATATTGTTTCATCTTGGCTCAGTGCAGAGTATTAAAACCTCTCCTAAACATTTTATAAGATAAAGACATTCACTTCCAAGTGATGGTTCGTCGGAGTAATCAACCATAAAAACTAAGGGACCCATCTGCATCTGAGCTCATAGATTTTCTACACTCAATGGGCCTGCCAATGTTATCCCTCCCAGATTGGCACATAGTCCCACCAGTCCAACTCCAGTTCTCATCCAAAAG
Source organism: Eleutherodactylus coqui (assembly GCF_035609145.1). Lineage (NCBI taxonomy): Eukaryota > Metazoa > Chordata > Amphibia > Anura > Eleutherodactylidae > Eleutherodactylus > Eleutherodactylus coqui. Next base: position 81,269,602 of record NC_089846.1, read on the forward strand.
GCCAAACCCCGCATCCAAAAGGCCTTGTTTGAGGGTGAGGCCGATGACTGGAGCTCTACGGCAATTGGCGAAAGCCCTTGGCCTTTAACAGATGACAGGGCTGAAGACAAGGGCTGAAGCACACTCAGAACGCCAAAGTTGCATTAACCAATCCAATGCTGGTGTCAGATCCCTTTATTGGTGGTGGATATCCTTTTAGCCAGCTATAGGGACTGCCTGGGATCAGAGTGATCTTTGCTGTAATACTATTCATACTACATGCTTTACTGAATTGCTGTACTTTCACATTATTTCTGATGCAATCAGACCTGCTCTCAGATAATAGTTAATCCACGGACTGTTATATATGAGAAGGGGAGCTGTGTAGCAGCTATTAGCACGAGCCACTTCTCTACAGATATGTCACATACACAATGGATAGTTTGTTATAGATAAGGGGAGAGCTTAAAGGTTCCGCTGAGTTACTTCTCATTACGTCTACAAGCCTATTCATGCTTTTTACATGTCTTTGTTCTCCACATTTGGGGTTAGATAACCCCTCTCATTATACTTTTCCAGAGGGGTGCAGTTTTGTTTGTATATGTACTTAGTATGCCTTGTGGGGGTCGCTCTCTCAGCTGTCGTTCAAGGACTAGTCTCACATAGTCTCATGTCGTAAGAGCATTTACTTTTCCCTGTCTATGAAATATTTTCTTTCTTTTTTTTTTTATTCTCCCCTGTACATGACCATGACCATGACCATGATTGATGTGTTATGTTTAATTTTTTTTCTCTCACTTTAATATCTTTTCTATCCCCCCTCCTTTTTATTGCCTTCCCTTTCCCTGGTTCTTTCCTTCTCTGTTTTCCTCTTTTTACCCCACCTATTAACCATATTTGCCCCGGTCTGCTGTGATATTGCATAATGGGAGGAGTCTCTATTAAATTTTCTATGTTGAATGTTTAAGGCTTTAATGTCCCCAAGAAAAGTTCTCACCTTTTATATTCCCTTCACAGAGAGAGGGCACAAATTGTTCTTTTAGAAGAGACTCATTTCAATACAGGGCATGTACCTGGCACACCGTCTACACTTTCTGGCTGTACAGCTCGACACCTGACGCCAGGGCTAGGAGAGTCTCACTTGACTTTCACAAGTCCGTAGCATATAATGTGGTGGATATGCTTAGAGGCACTGATGGCAGATTTGCTTTTTGTTAATGTTCAGATCCAGTTAAAGATTTATACTATCGGAAACCTATATCTCCCAAATGTTAACCAAGTGGGGACCTTCAAAAATATTTTAGCTAGATTGGAATCTTTTGCAGCCGGAGTGACTTTGATTGGTAGTGATTATAATTTGGTCTTGTACCCTTCCTTGGACTCCTTCAAATTAGCAGGCTTGATCTGTTTTTCATCTTCCAGTTTGCTTTAACTTTCCAGCCCAGGTCGGTTAATGGTTCATCCATATGGTCAGACCATGCTCCGTAGATTTAGACTTAGAGTTGCTGGGACTGGAGACCAGGGAATGGACATGGTGCCTGAATGAATCACTATTAAAAAATGCGGTCTGTAGGGCTGAGCTTGAAAAGTGATATCTCATTTTATACAGGATCACACAACAGATTCCACAACTAACCCATGAAATGGGAAGCTCTCAAATGTCTAATGTAGGGAACTTTATACAAAAAGTCACTAGGATTAAAAATAAGCACATTATGAATGCCTGAAAAGATTATTTGTCAAACTAAAGGACTTGGAAAAGATCCATAAACACTTACCAGTGCCTAGTCTATTAACAGAGATCACTTTAATAGGGGAAAACATCAAGAATAATAATGCTCACCAACGTCATCTATATCGTAGCTTTTTATATGATCACCCTAACAAATGCAGCAGAGCACTGACACGTCTTATACACCCGAGAGCGGAACCCTCACATATTCCGTTATCCATAGGTGTGAATGTTCATAACCCCTGACAGATTGCGAACACTTATTATGAATCCCTATATAATATCTCTGGCCATTAGTCAGACTCGCTTATCTATCTGGTTCGGAGGTGCCCGCAAGATGACAGTTTACATTCAGGAGACAGCTCTTCCCTCAATATCATAAATGGTCAGAAAGGAGTTTGAGTTGCAGTTTACTGTTGAGGAGATTGACACGGTTCTCTCTTCTCTCAAAGGAGGAAAGAGTCCTGGACCGGATGGCTTCATGGCTTAGTTCTTTAAAACCTTTAAATCACTGCTTCTCCTTTTATTAGCGCTCCTGTCCCTTCCAGCCGCTGGAGGCTCATGTGGTGGTGCTGCCTGAGCCGAACAAAGATGCCACTTTATATAACGACTATTGGCCTATTTCTATTAACTGCAACATTAAGATATATTAATTAACTGCAACATTAAGATATATTCTAAATAATTTGCTAATCCATTCCAGGAGATAATCCCAGCAGTGGTGCACAAAAACCAGGTGGGCTTCGTTCCCAGCATGGAAGCAAGGGACAACACTATACGCATATCTCATTAATCTCCTACGTTAAGCGCAAGCAGATGCCATTGTGTTTCCTATCGGTTGTACCGAGAAAGCACTTGACAGGGTCCATTGGAGGTTTTTAAAAGCCACACTTCTCAGATAGGATTAGGTTCCAGATTAATTGTTCAGATCATAGCTCTTTATTTCTCTCCGATGGCTGGAGTGAAGACAAATGGCCTTCTCTCTGAATGATTTGCTATCAACAGTGGTATTCGCCAAGGGTGTCCCTTGTCTCCCTTGCTGTATATCGTTACTATGGAACACCTGGCAATAGCCTTATGCAATTATTCAAATATTAGTGGTGGTACTGCTGGGCAGATTCACCACAAAGTGGCCGTCTATGCAGATGACCTGCTTACGTATATCTCATCCCCACACGTCTCTTTGTCTTCTGTTATATCTGGATTCAACCAATTTAGTCGGCTTAGCAATTTTAAAGTTAACTTAAGCGAAAACTGAAGTTTTATATATATATCATACTGACCCCAACAGAGGTTAATTCTCTCAAGAATAATTTTTCTTTCAAATGGCAAGGACAAAGCCGCACATATCTTGGTGTTCAGATCCCTGCTCAGTCAGAGCTATTGTGCATGGCTTTACTCCTCTGTACACTGGAGGATCTTCAAAAGTATAAAAATACACATTTATCCTGGTTTGGCTGCATGAACGTAATCAAAATGGACTTAGTTCCCTGTTTTTTTACACCAGTTTCAAACTATACACATATCTGTGCCTTCTGGATTTTTAGAATCCTACACAGTGCCATTACAGAACATATATAGAAGTCTAGCAGACTACGTATTGGGAGGAGGGTTTTGTCTAAATCCAAACAATTAGGGGCTGCTGGTCTCGTATATTATGATGCCTTGTGTGGCGCATAGTGTTAAGGCAGCATAATGCAGTCCTAAGCTCTTGCTCACGACCTGAAGGTTGTGAAGCCTTCCATCCTTCCGAGGTCGGTAAAATGAGCACCCAGCTTGATGAAGGGAACTTAACCCCTTAAATAAATAAATTACCTGAAATAAATAATTTGGCACTATACAAATAACAAGTCCCTTCTCTTCTCACTGATGCAGCTCTTATCGCCCAACTGCTTGACTGAAATGGCAACAGCCATAAGAAACTGTGGGTAGAATTAGAGAAGTCGTTTTTGCCAGGTGATTTATTAGGAGCACCTGGATTAGAGGTTTGTTTGCATCCAGTGAATAATATATGGCCTTATTTGGTACTGCATTTCTTCTCGGTTCAGTGTGGGATAAGTGGGGATCAGGATTCAAGTTCTCTTCCAGACCAGATCCCTTAAGTCAATTATTTTATAGCCCAGAATTCAAGTTTAAAATTGAGTCTTTTAGTGTTCTGGTTGTCCATATATTGGAGAAGAGACAGCTTCCACATTTCTTCTCACTCCAAGCTCTGAGGCTGGATTTGATATTACCATGGTTAGAATATGTACAATTACCATCTTTTATTACGCAGACTCTTAAAACAGATATATATGATTCTTCATCACCAGAATTTCATAATTTGTTCCTCCTCTCCACTAGTGTTCATAGACCCCTGTCATGCAAGTATCGGCTACTGCTCCAGCTCAACAACTCAGGTAGAGCCCCTTTCTTTTCTAAAGGCCCATTTACACAGAGCGATAATCGCTAAAAGGCGATTGTTTGAGCGATAATTGTTGCATCTAAATGTGCGCCAATCATGCACGTTTCGTGCACTGCTAGCTGATAAATTCAGTCCAACCTAAAAATCGTCCTTCAGCCTTATCAGCAGTTCTCCACGGGTAGTGCTGATATTATTGTTTCCCTCTGGAGAACAAAAGATCTGAATGCAGATAAGCACACTCCAGCTATTAATTGCTTTCAGCTAAGGCTTCATTTGCACACTTAATTGCTATTAAGTAGCTGAGTAGTTACTTAAAAGTTTATGCAAAATGATTGCTCAAAGCTGTCACTCAAACTGTCGTTTGAGCGATCTTTGAGCGATCATCGGCCCGTGTAAGTGGGCCTTTAGTGAGAACAGGATTTAGATATCACTTTTGTCTGATAGGGATATCTCCAAGATTTTGCCTGCTTTCTCATGGCTTATCCATAGCCTCCCAGGTTAAAGAGAAGAATCACAAAATCATGTCCAGATAGTATTATTGCCCAACAGATATTCACCGTATGTATCCAACAGTTGCTGACAAGTTTTGGAGGTGTGAATGGGAAAGAGGGAAAACTACTCCATATTTGGCGGGGGAGCCAGAACATCCTGCCTTTCTGAGAGTGCATTCCAGCTATCTACAGGTCCTATAGCCCAAATCAAAGAGGGCATCTTGAGGCACCTTCTAGCTGCTGATAGAATTGTAATACCATAACAGGTGAGGCCATCTCTCTGTGAATGGGTTGCGGAGGTAGGATATATAATGACCATGGAGGAATTGATAGCTAACACTCATGAAAGATCTGAGGCATTGGCTGCATGGAGCACTTGGCAGACATACATTGTGTTGAGTTGCAAGGTTTGATAGGTTCTTAACTCTACATGGCAGACTACTATGTCCACATTTCCCTTCCTTCTTGTTACATACCTGTAACCACTCCTTCACCCCTCCCTTCCTTTTTTGTTGCTTTTCTTCCTCTTTCTTCTCTTACTCATTTTTTTTCTCTTCTTTATTCCCCATCCCATGCTTTCTCTTTTTCTAGTCTCTCTTATCTTTATATCTTTGGTTCCAGAAGCCAGATTGACTAGGTTACTGCTAATTGGTTTGGACTGAAAGACATGATTGAATTGATAGAGAACACCCCGTTCCCACCTTTAGTTAGGAATTAGAATACAATACCGATATCTTCTCTATGATGGGTTTTTGGGCCATTAGCCCTAATTTTCTATGCCGAGTTTTGTTATTTCATTTATATAACATAATGCTACAAGGTATTCATGCTATTATGCATAAATGACCGGTTGGCGATGCCATACTTAAAGATGTTTATTACAATTTGTAATGTATAACTCAATGTTTTCTTACCCTGTAGCTTTCTTGAAATTTTAGTAAAATAAGCTTAAACATAAAGGGGTATTCCCAATCCGAGACTTTCATGGCACAATCACAAGACATGCTGTGAAAGTCTGAAAGATGCGGATTCCACTACTTGCACATACATCTTTTTCTAGTTTCGTTCCTCATCACCCCTGGCTCAGCTGAGTGCAAGTGCACGGTGCTATGCTGTTCCCATAACTTCCAAGAAGTCAATGGGTATTATGAAAATGGTGTAGTACATATGTAGTAGCATACCACCGCTAGAACAGCTCAGTGAATAAATATGGCACCCGAACCAACCTCAGTACATAATATGGTACCAGAACCAAGTGGAATAGTGAAATCTACTATGCTATTCCATGCAATAAAGAGGTATGCAAAGGTGTACTGGCCTGATGGGGGTAAGAGGTCATCCTCTTCCTGGCTCTGTCTCTTTGCCTTCTGATGATTCATGATATCAGAAGAGAGAGTAGTTAAAGTCAGGACGAGGATGATTCAAGATGCTGCTGCATGCTGGGAAGAGGCTGAAGATCATCTTCTAGCTGGCTGGAATTAAGGGAGGAAATCACCCCCATCCTAAATCCATCAGTGCCCCATTAAATGTTGATATCCTGTGCAACTGCATGGGTCGCACATAGCTATGAATGGCCATGTAATGAACTACATTGTTTCTATAACTCTGGAGATTAAAAAATAGCACAGCTTGCTGTTCTATGCTGTTTTTGTAGCTTCCATTGACTTCCATGGGAGTTATGGAAAGAGCATTGCAAAGCCTACTTAGCTCTTCTTTATTTAAGTTTTTAAAAACTCCCAGCAGCTGTATTCAGCTGGGTCTGGGCCAGAACTGCAGATAGGTGCAGGACTCAGAGGTGGGACCCACAACTATCAGACTTTCATGGCATATTCAGTGGATATGCCATGAAAGTCTCACATGAGAATAACTGTTTTTAAGCCTAGTGGGTTGTATTGACTTTGAGAGAATTTGGGGGTCACTTTTCCTCATTAGATACGTACTGAGGACCCAATACATGTCTACACTTTGTGCAGTACTGATGGAGGCACAGCACCTAATGAGCCTGTAGCATGCACTGAATACAAACACCTCTGTGAGTGACATTTGGAAAAAGCTATTTTAGAAAGTGACATCTTTGAAGTATTTCAAAGGAACTTAGATGTTCAGTGGGAGCAGTAGGCACAGTAAGGAAATATTACTTTACGGAGGCTCCAAGCCGCCTTGGCAAACAATGGATGGCATAACATTTCCAACTCTGGTGAGGCTTCCAACTGGGACTTTTATATCACCCTTAGACACTTTTAGAAGTTAAATCTTTTCTTTTTCAGATTTTGAGAATCAAAATCTGGTTGCATCAAAACAACCAAATATCTGTTTTTGTGATACTTCTAATGCAGGTTTCATATTCAGGGAAGAGTCAGTGAACATATTTTGAAAAACATGCTATCCCAAAGTCTTGTCCCCTGACAACCTGAAAGAAGTTTTTGCTTACTTTGTCCAACTTTCTAAATTACAAATATAAATAGGCAAATATGATTTATTAGATTCACTATATAATGAGCTCAAACATGATTGTTCTGGACAACTGCGATGGTCGCAGACCTTCAGTACAAAGATGCCGAATTAATAATTTAGACTATTTCAAGCAAATATCAATGAAAATTTTTGCTTGACTGATTTATCTCAAATACGACACTTGACAGATAACTTGTGAAAAATGGATGAGCCAGGTTGTATGTTTTTGGCTTATCGGCTGCTGTTGCTTTTGCTGGTCGATGATAAATGAACATTTGCAAAAACTGAATTGTTGTTGAGTAAATATTTTGGCTTATAAACTTGTTTGTAGAGCTGTAGAGATGTAGCAGAGCAGAATAACTCTAAGTTAAAGTGATCATCCAGCTTCAGGACAAAATCCTGTCCTAAGACTGAAGGGTGGAAGGCCAGGACAGGATTATATGGCTTGAAACATGTAAGTGCTCCCACTGCATTGCCTCTTAAAAGATGCATTAAAAGTTATATTTTATTATGAGAGTACTGGAAATCCTGCTTTTCCCGTGACGTGGAGGGGTATCTTACCTGTATTTTGTCTTCTCTTTCTGGACCCTCAGTTCAACTGGTTCCGTCCTTTGTTATCAGGCTTCATGATGGACACCATTTTCTAGTAATTTAATGAAGTGCTCTGTGATTGCCCAACGCTGATCATATGAGCACTACCAATGCACTATAAATGCTCTGGTAATCTAAATATGTCAGTGGCCATCTTGGCCAGCTGAAGAACAAAACCAAAACTGGCAGGATAAAGGGTCAGAAACAGAACGTACAGATAAGAAACCAATCCACCCTTTTCCCCCGAAAGTGAAAGGTCACTTTAAGATAGTTGTAGTCCTTTTGAGAACCATAGATAAGACATTATGAAGTATGGTGACAGATGATAAACCTATACTGTAGCTCTGCTATATTTGTAGGTCATCTCAAAGGGAGGTGCAGCATAATATACCTTGTTGTTGGCTGTAGCAACAAAACCATGTTTTTGGAAGTATTAATTTAACAATGAGTTATGTAGATGACATATTGTCTACAAGACTTTAATGTCTATGGTCAGCCTGTACAATGAAACCAAAGCTGCAAGCTTTGGTCTTTATTTTAGTAGGTTTCCATCCTCTTCCAGCATTTTGGCAAAGCAGAATAGTATAGTCAAATGTAAGCCTGCTAAACTGGAGACCAAAGCTTCCAGCATCCTCGGTGCCACTCCATTAATTTTCAATGGGATTGCTGAAATAGCCATTTACAAGCACTCGGGTTCTTCTATCACTGAAAAGAATGGAGCGGCAGCCACACATGAGCTACCACAGCTGCATTATTTTTTGTCATTATGGTGGGTGGGAAAAGCATCCATGCAGCGATGAGGAAAAAGGGAAACAGGACCCCCAATCTTGGCGCCAGTGGAAGTGGTAAGACGCCCCCCCCGATCATACTTTTATCAGCTATTCTATGTATAGGTAATAAAAGGGCATCTTGGATCAACCCCTTAATGGAAGCCAGCATCACATTGGACATTCCAATATTATACAATAAATGGCCACACAATAGAAATAATACACCATTAGTAAAAAAAAAGAAATCTACAAAATACTTTGACAAAATGATGGAACTTTCAAGAATGCATCTTTCTTTTGCAAACACAGTTGACCCTTTTAGTAAGGATGTATCCAAGAGTATGGACAGGTTAATTCACTCTTCGTAATTGTATTATTGATAATTTTAGAGAGAATTTCAGCACAGAGTTTACGGTTATTTACCTGAACTAGATGGAACAGGTGGAACTAGATGGACATTGTCTCCTTTCAGCCTAAAATACTGTGTTACCTTGATTTCTCCCCCATAGAGACCTGAGATGCCATGGAACTCAACGTTTGAGTAGACATCTACCATTAATGCCAAACGTGGGTTTCTTAGGCCCTCCTGGGGAAATAACTGTTAGTGCCCACCCGCCATCCAAATATAAAGCGACTGCACATCCATTGCTAATTGCATTGCAATCTTTGTTCTTATAATTGTACAGACCATAAAGTATTATCAGTAGCATCTGAGGTCATTTGTGAATAGTAGCAAGTCATTGGTAAAAAACTAACTTCAAATAAGGATTTTCTACTGTCGGACCATTATTGTGCCATAACCTAGGCCACCATTGAATCATGTGGTACTTTGGTGGGCCAGTCTAATCTTTTTCAATGAAACACAAATATAGGCGGTGATGTCCATGTTGACACCATCTTAAAAAGTAGACTGATCACTCGACACACACAGGTTGATCTTACTTGTCTTTGTTACTATTCCAAAAGTGATCTAAGACTTTTTTTTCGGTCCTAGACCGCTACTTTGGATTTATCAGTTTGTTGTGTTACACATGGAGTGGAAGCTTGATTCAATTGTCACTATTCCGTGGTGATGGCCTCAAGCTCTCGCTTTCCTGAAGACATCTTAGATTAATTGAATGCATGTACACAGTACATTGCTGTAATGAGGTTAACAAGGGTGATTTACTTTGCGGAGTGAGTACTGCTTTTGCTGTGTTGTATTATTCTTCAAACCTTATCAAAGCGGCACATTTAAAGCTTCCCTTGAACATTTAGCACAGAGTCTATTGGAAATGATGGCTTTCTGCTCTGATCCTTGCAGTTTGATGAAGAGTTCACGGCACGACAGGAGGCGCAGGCCGAGCTTCAGAAACGAGAGGAGAAAATCAAAGAGTTGGAAACTGAAATCCAGCAGCTGCGGACACAGGTAATAAAGCAAAATATAGACTTTATGTCAGGAAAATTCACTGAGATGCATCATGTATGTTTCCGATTAAAGTCAAAAGTTTTATCTTTCTTGGATATTTTAACCCTTTAGTACACAAAAGACATAATTTCTAGGTTTATATCCAGGCAAACCATTCTTGCCTCTAGGGCTGTATTCTTATACGAAAAGTTATGGTTACTCAAAAGGTTATTATTACATGACTGATTTAAAGGGGGTGTTCATTTTTCTGTAAGTAAAGCATTAAGAGTTTTTTTCAGGACTGGATAATAGATGACCTATTCACAGGGTAAGTCACCAATTGCTGATCAGCAGGGTCCACCATCCGTGACCCCTAGCAATTTTCAGGCTACTCTGTGAGGGTATGGAGCAAGAAACATACACCTCCAAACACTCTACAGTGGCCTGGAATGGTATTGCAGGCAAAGTTGTCATTCACTTCATAGATGGATCATTAATAGAGATGAGCGAGCATACTCGTCCGAGCTTGATACTCGTTCGAGTATTAGGGTGTTCGAGATGCTCGTTACTCGAGACGAGTACCATGCGGTGTTCGAGTCACTTTCATTTTCTTCCCTGAGAAATTTGCGCGCTTTTCTGGCCAATAGAAAGACAGGGAATGCATTACAACTTCCCCCTGCAACGTTCAAGCCCTATACCACCCCCCTGCAGTGAGTGGCTGGCGAGATCAGGTGTCACCCGAGTATTAAAATCTGCCCCTCCCGCGGCTCGCCACAGATGCATTCTGACATAGTTCAGGGAAAGTGCTGTTGATGCCGGAGCTGCTATAGGGAGAGCGTTAGGAGTGATTTTAGCCTTCAAGAACCCCAACGGTCCTTCTTAGGCCATAGAAATCGCAGATCGCACCTATGTGCGATCTGCGATTCCTGTTCTCTTCTCTATATGCGCTCAATGGGGCCGGCGGCAGCAGCGCCGACCCCATTGAGAACATATAGCAGACAAATCATTCTTCTCTGCCACAGCTGTTACAGCTGTGGCAGAGAAGAACGATGTTTGCCCATTGAATTCAATGGAGCCAGCAATACAGCAGGTTCCACTGAAAGCAATGGGCTGCCGGCGATCGCGGGATGAATTGTCGGGAAGGGCTTAAATATATAAGCCCTTCCCTGCAATTCATCCAGAAATGTGTTACAATAAAAATGTATACCGTATATACCGGCGTATAAGGCGACGGGGCGTATAAGACGACCCCCCAACTGTCACCTTATACGCCGGGAATACAGCGGAGCAAAGAATAAAAATCATTACTCACTTCCCCCGGCGTTCTGCGGCGCTGCTGCAGGCTGTCGCTCCCTCCTGGTCCCCGGCAGAGCATTGGTTTCTGGATGCAGGGCTTGAAATCCCCGCCTCCAGAAAACACATGTGCCTTCAGCCAATCACAGCCATTCAATGACATCATTGTCATTGGCTGTGATTGGCTGAAGGCATGTGTGTTTTCTGGAGGCGGAGATTTCAGGCTCTGCGTCCAGAAAGCAATGCTCTGCTGGGGACCAGGAGGGAGCGACAGCCTGCAGCAGCGCCGCAGAACGCCGGGGGAAGTGAGTAATGATTTTTATTCTTTGCTCCGCTGTATTCCCGGCGTATAAGGTGACAGTTGGGGGGTCGTCTTATACGCCCCGTCGCCTTATACGCCGGTATATACGGTATATATTTTTATTTTTACACATTTCTGGATGAATTGCAGGGAAGGGCTTATATATTTAAGCCCTTCCCGACAATTCATCCCGCGCACGCCGGCAGCCCATTGCTTTCAGTGGAACCTGCTGTATTGCCGGCTCCATTGAATTCAATGGGCTAACATCGTTCTTCTCTGCCACAGCTGTTAGAGCTATGGCAGAGGAGAAAGATCTTTATGCTGACAGTGCGGGGGGGGGGGGGGGGGGCACTCTTGCCGCTATTGTGACTTAATAGTGGGACCTGGGAACTTGAGATGCAGCCCAACATGTAGCCCCTCGCCTGCCCTATCCGTTGCTGTGTCATTCCCATCACTTTCTTGAATTGCCCCGATTTTCACAAATTAAAACCTTAGCGAGCATCGGCGATATACAAAAATGCTCGGGTCGCCCATTGACTTCAATGGGGTTCGTTACTCGAAACGAACCCTCGAGCATCGCGAAAATATCGTCCCGAGTAACGAGCACCCGAGCATTTTGGTGCTCGCTCATCTCTAATCATTAATGATCTAGTCCTGGACAATTCCTTTAATTATCCCATATTGATAATTAATGTGACTGTAGGCTTTGTGGCTTTTGTACTATTGAAAATTGTATACTGTTAAGTATGCTTTGCGACACATTTACTTTGTGTTTTTGACGCTTTTGGATACTTTCTTCTGTGTCCGGCAAAGAGAGATTTCTTAGTAGAGAAGGCATGGCATAATTGTGACACTATACGCAAAAATGTACCAAAAAGTTGTGCAATTTGTATCATAAACTATGGCAACTAAAATGTGGCATAAAGTTAGACTAGATAATCCTAAAATTCGCCAGATTTATCCGTCAGCAGAATTACTGTGATAAATCTGACCCATTGTTAGGCTGTCTAGTCTAAATGTGCACTGTCCAACTATTAGAAAGTATTAGTATATAAGCCCCTTTGCGTTTCAATCCCTCACCGTTTTCATGTTTTTGCAATCAGTGAATGGAAACATTTGTTTATATACAAAAACCGAAGACTTGCCCTGACCTAGCACTGATCATACAGGGGATACAATACAGCAGATCAGCTAAAGGAGTCTTCTTTAAGATATTGCATCGGTGGGGGTCCGACTCATGGCATCCCTGCTGATCAGCTGTAGGAAGGGGCCTTGGTGCTCTAGCCCAGGGCTCCTCAACTCCAGTCCTCAGTGACCACCAACAGGTCATGTTTTCAGGATATCCTATAGTGAGAACACCTGTGGCAATGTCTGAGACATCGACAATAATTACATCACCCGTACAATACTGAGGAAATCCTGAAAACATGACCTGTTGGTGGTCCCTGAGGAATGGAGTTGGGCAACACTGTTCTAGCGAGTAACAGCCATGTCTGATACTGCAGCTCAGACCCAGTGACTTGAATGGGATAAAGTTGTGGGAAAGTATGGATGTGATAAACTATGAAATGGTTCCAACTAACGCACCATGGCCCTTTTAAACAACTAATCGGTGGGGATGCTGGAGGTTGGACTCTTAGCATTTTAAAAGAGTTGTGCAATTACTTTTTGAAAATTCTATGGCAGGTGCAAATTTGTGAAAATAACAAATACAGCAGAGCTTAACCGTCCTCAGCCCTGGCGATCCAGCATTGCAGCCCCACAGTCGTCTTAGTCTCTGTTGACAGTGAAAGTCAGCTGACTGCTGTCTGCCAATCAGAGGCCACAGCATCACCACCTGTTCTACTAGCATCAATGCTTACATCCTGGGCGCCATGATGCCAGGAGTTCTGATAGTTGACACTGTGACCTCTGATTGGCAGGCAGTAGTTACCTCACTTCTGCTGTCAGCAGAGACCAGAACAATCATGGGGCTGGATCGCTGGGGCCAAGGATGGATAAGAACTGTTGTATTTGATATTTTCACATATCTGCACCTGCCTAACCAACTAGAGAAGCCTAATATTGAGGATTAGAAATGGTTGTCTGTTTTAGTGTAGTGTATAAGGCCTCATGTCCACGAGGAAAATCAGGCCCACCGCAAATTCTCCAAGCAGAATCCGCAGCGGGTCCCTCTTTTCCCAGGGACAGGAGGCCAGAAAATAAGAATAAACTCACCTGTCCTGGACGCTGCGTGTCTCCCCTCCGTCGCGGCCGGATCTTCTTTCTTCGGCCCGGCAGATATGCTCGGCACGCCAGCAGCGTGCCGCGTGCATGCGCCGGGCACATCCGCCAGGCCGAAGAAAGAAGATCCGGCCGCGACGGAGGGGAGACCCGCAGCGTCCAGGACAGGTGAATTTTAATTCTGGTGCAGGTGTACCGCGGATCCGGACGGCTTCCATAGCCTTCAACAGAAGCCTGCGGGGGCCATCCCCGCGGGAGACCCGCACGAAAATGGAGCATGTCGCGTTTTTTTTCCCGCACGCGAATCTGCGCCTGAAGAGAAAAATGACATCCGCAGCTATTTAACTACCTGCGGGTGTCCAATGCATCCCTATGGGATGCAGATCCGCGCACGGGAAAAACGCTGTGAGTTGTAAATCAGAATTGTCCCGTGTACATGAGGCCTAAAGCTGTTCTGAGAGGGAAGTGCCCATTCAGTTCCAACCTTTTCAGCCAATGTGACTATAAAAAATGCATCTTTTCCTCTGGACATCCGGCACACCTGTATAGTTCGTGGACAGACCATTATGATGACACTGATGAGGAAATTACAACTTGTTAAAATATAGCAGATCATTGAGGCCCTGGATAATAGCTCATCATCAGTCTTAGTGAGGCATCTTTCAAGGTTCGTCTTCTTATGGATCTCCAGATGTTGTGAAACTACACTATCAATTTCACCATGCCCAACCAGCTACCATAGCATGCTAGGGGTTGTAGTTTCACAACACCTTGAAAGCCACAGGTTGATGATCACCGTTTTTGAATGTCTACTTGGCTTGATTTTTCCCCTCCCCCCAAGACAAAGACCACCGGTTTAGACCAGTTCAAGGGTTCTGTGTCCTACTTTTACCATAGCATGACTAGTCATAGCCCTACAGGTTCATCTACTACTCTATCAGGAACGCCACAAGCAAGAAAGGACTTAGCTTCACAGGCTATTGAGAAGCCGCAGTAATCAAGTTTCTTCATTGTAACCTAAACCCTAAAGAACTTGTGAACAATCAGAAAGTTGCTCCGTAAATCACATTACAATAATCCTGAATGCATTAGCGTTTAATGAGCTGCGGCTCTGGACTTCGTGGAGCCATCGGCTTAGAAATATGCACGCCGCTATCTGAGACTTGTAACACGAGCTTGTAAAAGTGCTTTAAAGCAAATGACTATTAGCCTCAAACCAACAGCTAATGTATGTCATTCCCCATATTTACAGATAAACAGCAGCGCCTTCTTAAAAATATTCATTTTTATCTTTTTCCCATTTTCTTAAAGATATTCCTAGATTGTTACATTTAATCATTAACATTGTGTCGCTTTTATTAAAAACTGATGCAGCACAGGATGCGGGCGAGTCCGAATAAACTGCGGTTACTCCGTGATTGATGAACATTTACTATTTCTGGGAATCACGAGGCGGAATAATATGTGACCTAATCTAGTAATCTGTCAGATCAAGATATAGTCATTTATGGATCAGCCCTTAAAATATTCTGTATGTTATAAAACTGCAAATATAAGTAAAAGAAACGATAAAGTGAATCCTTATATTTATAGTAAGGAGATTTTTTTTTAGTTTGTATATTTTTAGAGCTTGTGGCATATGATTTAATGGGGGTCTGTCTGCTGGAACAGGCTGTCCAAACTGCAGGCATCATATTATGGAGCCTGAAGAACTGAGAGATTGATATCTATCTATCTCATATCTATCTATCTATCTATCCATCTATCTATCTATCTCATATCTATCTATCTATCTATCTATCTATCTATCTATCTATCTCATATCTATCTATCTATCTATCTATCTATCTATCTATCTATCTATCTATCTATTAATCTATCCAGCTAATATCTATCTATCTATCTATCTATCTATCTATCTATCTATCTATCTACATATCTCATATCTATCTATCTATCTATCTTTTATCTATCTATGTCATATCTATCTATCTATCTATCTATCTATCTATCTATGTCATATCTATCTATCTACATATCTATCCATATATCTCATATCTATCTATCTATCTATCTATCTATCTATCTCATATCTATCTATCTATATCTATCTATCTCATATCTATCTATCTATCTATCTATCTATCTATCTATCTATCTATCTATCTATCTATCTCATATCTATTTATCTATCTATCTATCTATATCTCTCTCTATCTATCTATCTACATATCTCATATCTATCTATCTATCTATCTATCTATCTATCTATCTATCTATCTATCTATCTATCTATCTCATATCTATCTATCTATCTATCTATCTCATATCTATTTATCTATCTATCTATCTATCTATATCTCTCTCTATCTATCTATCTACATATCTCATATCTATCTATCTATCTATCTATCTATCTATCTATCTATCTATGCACCCGTACACGGGCGTCGATGCACCCGTGTGACTGAGCCCTTACTGCAGGAAGAAGGCGGCCGTACTTCATGACGGACGACTACCTGCAGCGCTAGAGAAAGAACACATGACTGCTGCAGAGAGACATCTGTCCTGAAGTGCGGTCATCTTCTATCTGCAGTAACACGGGCGCCGATGCGCCCGTGTGACTAAGCCCTTATGGTGATATCAGGAAGGGTTTCTCCACACAAAAAATTCCATTATTTTAAGTCATTAAAGTATCATATTGATAAAAAAAGAAAATTGCAAATTCAACTCTACTAGATCTGTTTCTTATCAGTGTCAGCTGTAGTGACTTAACAGGGGTATGTGGGCTCATATCATTAAATATCATACAGCTAATACAATACTGCAGAAATGTGACAAAAAAACATAATACTATTTTTTAACTTTACATTTTGGAAATGTTAAAGAGGTGACGGGGTTGCCTATGTTACAAAGCACTTTTCAAATACCCTATTCTGAGTTAATAGTGTAGATGAAGTCTCCATTGCAGACCCACTTTTGCCAGCCAGAATAGAAAACGGTTACAAAGAGCTTTCCTTCCCCTGCAGGACTCAACACATCCATGCATTTCCTGGAGAGCCCATTCAATAGGAAATGTGTAATGTTTCATTTGCCCTGTGATGGCGCTGCAGGAAAAATGAACACTGGCCCCAGATTACCGCTGATCGCTGAGGCTTTCCCTCATAAAAAGAGAACTTTCAAAGAGAACTATAAAATAATCAGTGAAGGAAAAATTCTAGAAATGCAAATAATCTATTTTTAATGAACTTCAGAAAACTTAAAATAATTCCTATCTAAACTTTAATATTCTGCAGTCGGTAATTTTAATAAAGGTGCACCTTCTGTGAGGCCGCACGCTCACCAGCTCTTATCTCCTCTTTTTATCTTTTAATTAGGAGATGTGGAAGTGTTTAGTTTCATCTGTTCCTCGTAGTAATAAAAAATAATAATGGACAGTAATAATACAACTGGGAGATGCTCATATTTGGGCTTCAAATAAAAGACGTCTTAGAAATGTCTTTTTATTTTCTCTTATTTTGTTCTTCATAACATTTTATTTGCTCTTTCATGAGAAGAATTGTGTAGAGAATCATAAAGAAAAGCGAAAAGTATTGTCCATAGCGGCGAGTGGCCCCACCGCAGAAATCAATATAGGGCCATTCTTCATGTGGTGGTTCATGAAATCTTAACTCTCATTGTGAGGCATGAGAAAAGAATAGCCCTACTCAGGTCTTTCTCCTTTCTACGGAGGTGCTAGTAAAGAAGGGAAGCCTTAGTCAGATTCACACCACCCATGGAGAGACAGATAGGGCCAACCTAAAATAGGGTCCCATTGTCCTTGTCTATCAGAAGAGCAATATTGGCTACATATCCTAATTAATCCAACTCCATTAAAGCGGCCCTCTGGTTTCAGGATGAAATTCTGTCCTGGGAATGGAAGGAGTACATTACCTGCAGCTGTTCTTCTCTCCAGTGCGCAGTGTGCATTAGGTAGTTAGAAAATTAGGGCGGCTATCTAGGAAGGCCAAAAATGGGACTTAGAGCTGGTGGATCTGAGGGGCGGTAGAAAAGTACAATTGCAGGTAATTACCTCCCTCCCCATTTGTTCTGTAACTGAATCTTGTCCGGTAATTGGAGGGTCATTTTAAAGGGTTGGCTAGGTTCTACTAATTTTAATAGGGATGCAAGTAGAAGTTTATTTTCATCAGTAGCGTAAATTGGTTTCACCAGTACAGCTTAGGAAGTGCCACCACCTCCTGTAGCGGTGGCTGACTTGTTGCAAGCATGAAACTCCCGCCTATAACATGGCTTTTTTTGGAATGACACATGCTTTGACAGTGGCCTCCAATAATACTACACATAGCATTAGCAAGTAGCACATGTACAATGCAGTGCACAGCCTTATTCAAATAGGGCTGCTGATGGATGGGTCACGTTATGTTCTTCTCCATCAACAGCCATGTTCTGGATAGGAACTACCTGCTTGCCATGAGTTAGCCATTGCTCTAGGAGTGGGTGGCACTCTACAAATGCAAACTCTGTTGGCTGTGCTGGTAATACCTATTTACTCCTCCTGTCAGTATAATCTTGTTCCCACATCTCTGGCTAAATTTGTAGAAAGTGGCCAACCCCTTTAAAGGAGTTGTCCCATTTCTAGCTATTGGTGACCAATCCAGATTGGCAGGGGCCTGCCACATTGAGCCCTTGAAGACTAGCTGTTCCCCTGGGCTAGTGTCTATGTATAAGGCCTTCTTTTCTTTTCAGTGACACCGCTGTACTATGATTGGACCACTGTACACTATTTTGACCAATTTTTGGGAGGAGCACAGTGTTTCCCAGATGTGTGGCTGAATTCCCATGCACCTTGGGGGTCTTTGGCTGCATTGGGAACCTTCTGAAGGATATATTTATTTGTGTACCCAATTTTCACTTCCACTGACTTTAATTAGAGTAGGAAGAGAATGTCCCGATTCATGATGATTTTTGTGAAATTGGCCCAAAACCAACAGAAACCGATTATTTGATTAGTTGCTAATCACAAGTTGTCACCACAAAACACTCGTGTCAGAAATTTTGGTTTGCACCTCATCTAGTCATGTACAGTGTCACAAAGCACTATCACCGCAGCTTACCTGCCTTTATAAACGCAGCTGGTCACTGCCATCTCTCTTCTACCACATGCCAAGCTCCGTCCTCTCGGCATTATGCTTGCTGCCAGGTTTCTGCTTACAGGACCTGCCCATGTTACCGTCCCTTATTTTAAAGGGCTAGTGCACGCTCCATAGACCTGTCCCCATCCAATCCTATCCTTGCTTCCCCTATATTAGGGCCCTTTATCAGTCAAATAATCGTTGGATCATACAAATTTGAATGAAAATTGATCAGTTTAAACACGGCCAATGATTCAACGACGAATGAATTGTTCGTGAATCATTTTGTGCAGGCATAAAAATCATTATTCGCTCGTTACATGTATATAGTGAGCATTCAGTTGTTCATATTCACGGTTATGAACAATGTGAACAATTGAACAAAAGAAATTTAAGTGATTTATCTGCATGTATAAACTGTTCGCACAAGTGAACTCTCTCGTTGTTCGCTCCTACAAATGATTTATCACTTAAAGGATCCTTAGTAGAGATGAGCGAACGCGTTCGTCCGAGCTTGATATTCGTGCGAATATTAGGGTGTTCGGGATGTTCGTTATTCGTAACGAACACCTTGCGGTGTTCTGGTAAATTAAACTTTCTTCCCTGAGACGTTAGCGCTTTTTTTTGGCCAATATAAAGACAGGGAAGGCATTACAACTTCCCCCTGCAACGTTTAAGCCCTATACCACCCCCCTGCTGTGAGTGGCTGGGGAGATAAGGTGTCACCCGAGTATTGAAATCTGCCCCTCCCGCTGCTCGCTATGGATGCATTCTATATGCGCTCAATGGGGCCAGCGGCAGCAGCGCTGACCCCATTGAGAACATATAGAAGACAAATCCTTCTTCTCTGGCACAGCTGTAACAGCTGTAGCAGAGAAGAACAATGTTTGCCCATTGAATTCAATGGAGCGGCAATACAGCATGTTCCACTGAATGCAATGGGCTGCCGGCGATCGCAGGATGAATGGTCGGAAAGGGGTTAAATATATAACCCCTTTCCTGCAATTCATCCAGAAATGTGTTACACTAAAAATATATACCGGCGTATAAGGCGACCGGGCGTATAAGACGACCCCCCAACTGTCACCTTATACGCCGGTAATACAGTGGAGCAAAGAATAAAAATCATTACTTACGTTTTTAGATGATCTGCGGCGCTCCTGCAGGCTGTCACTCCCTCCTGGTCCACGGCAGAGTATTGCTTTCTCCACGAAAGACTTTAAATCCCTGCCTCCAGAAGCACATGTGCCTTCAGCCAATCACAGCCAATGACAATGATGTCATTGAATGGCTGTGATTGGCTGTGTTTCTGGAGGCGGGGATTTCAAGGCTTGAAATCCCCGCCTCCAGAAACACAGCCTATCACAGCCATTCAATGACATCATTGTCATTGGCTGTGATTGGCTGAAGGCACGTGTCTTCCTGGAGGCAGGGATTTAAAGCCTTTCATAGAGAAAGCTTGTCTGCCGTGGACCAGGAGGGAGTGACAGCCTGCAGGAGCACCGCAGATCATCTAAAAACGTAAGTAATGCTTTTTATTCTTTGCTCCACTGTATTGCCGGCGTATAAGGTGACAGTTGGGGGGTCGTCTTATACGCCCCGTCGCCTTATACGCCGGTATATATTTTTAGTGTAACACATTTCTGGATGAATTGCAGGAAAGGGGTTATATATTTAACCCCTTTCCGACCATTCATCCTGCGATCGCCGGCAGCCCATTGCATTCAGTGGAACATGCTGTATTGCCGCTCCATTGAATTCAATGGGCAAACATCGTTCTTCTCTGCTACAGCTGTTACAGCTGTGCCAGAGGAGGACGATCTTTATGCTGACAGTGGGGGGGGGGGGGCACTCTTGCCGCTATTGTGGCTTAATAGTGGGACCTGTGAACTTGAGATGCAGCCCACCATGTAGCCCCTCGCCTGCCCTATCCGTCACTGTGTCATTCCCATCACTTTCCTGAATTGCCCAGATTTTCACACATGAAAACCTTAGCGAGCATCGGCGAAATACAAAAATGTTCTGGTCGCCCATTGACTTCAATGGGGTTCGTTGTTCGAAACGAACCCTCGAGCATCACGGGAAGTTCGTTCCGAATAACGAACACCCGAACATTTTGGTGTTCGCTCATCTCTAATCCTTAGACATCCACACCCTAGTGGATGCCTAAACAACTGGTCTCATTAGCCATTGTGACAAAGCCCTTTAGTTGTGTATTATAGTTTGACTCCTCACAATTGTTACTTCTGTGTCCCCTGGCCTCAGCTCTGTTCACTGGACTTTGCTATTGCTTGCTGCCTGCCCAAACCGTCTGGCTGGATCTTATTCTTGCACCTTTGCCCCTGACCTTGACTATAGCTAGTCTTATCATAGGATCATAGAATGGTAGAGTTGGAAGGTGCCACCAGGGTCATCGAGTCCAACCCCCTGCTCAATGTAGGATTCACTAAATCATCCCAGCCAGATGTCTGTCCAGCCTCTGAAGACTTCCATTGAAGGAGAACTCACCACTTCCCATGATAACCTGTTCCACTCATTGATCACCCTCACTGTCTAATATCTAATCTGTGTCACCTCCCATTCAGATTCATCCCATTTCTTCTAGTCTTTCCTTGTGCAGGTGAGAATAGGACTGATCCCTCTGCACTGTGACAGCCCTTCAGATATTTGTAGACAGCTACTAAGTCTCCTCTCTGCCTTTTTTTTTTGCAAGCTAAACATTCCCAGATCCTTTAACTGTTCCTCATAGGATATGATTTGCAGACCCCTCACCGACCTGGCAGTTCTTTTCTGAATTTGCTCCAGTTTGTCGAGGTGACTAGAACTGGACACGGTATTCCAGATGAGGTTTGACTAACCAAGAGTAGAGGGGGATAATTACCTTATGTGATCTAGACTCAATGCTTCTTGTAATACATTCCAGAATTATGTGTTGCCTTTTTGGCTGCTGCATCACATTGTTGACTCATGTTCAGTCTGAAATCTATTAGTATACCCAAGTCTTTTTCATCGGTGCTGCTGCTTAGCCCAACTCCTCCCATTCTGTATGTGCTTTCTTCATTTCTCTTGCCCAGATGTATGACTTTGCATTTCTCCTTGTCAAATACCATTCTGTTAGTCGCCGCCAACTGATCAAGCTTTTCTAGATATTTTTAAATCCTCTCTTTCTTCTCTAGTGTTTGCTATTTCTCCTAGCTTTTTTTCTTCTGCAAATTTGATCAGTTTCCCATCAAGTCCCTCCTCCAGATCATTTAAAAAATGTTGAACAAGACTGGGCCCAGGACAGAGTCTTGTGGTACCCCACTTGATACATTCTTCCACTTGGATGTGCAGCCATTTATGACCACTCTTGAGTATGATCACTCAGCCAGTTGTGAATCCTCCTAACAGTTCAATACCATATTTGGTAATTTTTTCAGTAAGTAAGTATGTTTTACTAAAGTCAAGATATACTATATCTACCTAATTTTTCCTGATCAACGCAGTCAGTGATTCTGTCATAGAAGGAAATTAGATTTGTCTGGCATGACTTGTTTGTTACAAACCCATGCTGTGTTACTATGTGGCGGTTGTGACTCCTCCCGAGGCGGCGGTGTGCTGGGTCCCGCTTGTGGTCCGGCTGCCGGGGGCGCAGGTGCTGGGCTGGCGTGATGCTGGTGGCTCGTGGCGCAGCGCACGTACTCGGTAGTCCTGGGAGTGCAGCTGCCGTGCACGATCTCCCTTTTGATGTGCTATAGGGAGTTGGCTGTCTCCCTCTGTCCGCCTCTGGGCGGAGACTTTTGTTTAAAAGTGTGGCAGTGACTACAATCACTGCCAGTTATTGGTTTCCCTCAGGTTGCTAGCTAGTCTGCATCTGTAGGTCTCCTGCCTTTGTCAGCTTGTCTGCTATTTTGTTACCATCTGCCAGGTTGTTCCATCTGCCTCGTTACTATCAGTATTGTTTTGTGTTGTTTTTTTTCATCTGCCTGTCGTGTCGGTAGTCTACCCATTACATCTAGGTACGCCAGCGCTCCTTCTCGGTCCCCTCCTGAGGTTAGCCAGGAGTGGAGGCAAGTAGGCAGGGACAGGGGTTGCGGTTAGATTCAGGGCAACCCGGGCTGGCGTATACAGGGTAGTATACCGTAACATGCAGGCTCTGGTTAATTACTACTTTTTTAACCCAAGTACTTTCATATATGGTGTTAAATAATTTGTTCAAAGATCTTTTCTGGTATAGAAGTCAGGCTCACAGGCCTGTAGTTTTCTGGATCTACCTCCTTTCCTTTTTTAAAGATAGGGAAGACATTTGCCCTCTTCCAACCTTCTTGGACTTCTCCTTTTCTCCAGGAATTTTCAAAGCTTATGGCGAGTAGTTCAGCAATTACCTCAGCTGCTTCCTTTTGTATCCTAGGATGTAATTCATGTGGATCTGGAGACTTGAATTCATTTAAGTTAGCTAAGTGTTCACTATCTCACTGCTTATAGATAGCCTGCATTTAGAGATGAGCGAACGCGTTCGTCCGAGCTTGATATTCGTGCGAATATTAGGGTGTTCGGGATGTTCGTTATTCGTAACGAACACCATGCGGTGTTCTGGTAAATTAAACTTTCTTCCCTGAGACGTTAGCGCTTTTTTTTGGCCAATATAAAGACAGGGAAGGCATTACAACTTCCCCCTGCAACGTTTAAGCCCTATACCACCCCCCTGCTGTGAGTGGCTGGGGAGATAAGGTGTCACCCGAGTATTGAAATCTGCCCCTCCCGCTGCTCGCTATGGATGCATTCTATATGCGCTCAATGGGGCCAGCGGCAGCAGCGCTGACCCCATTGAGAACATATAGAAGACAAATCCTTCTTCTCTGGCACAGCTGTAACAGCTGTAGCAGAGAAAAACGATGTTTGCCCATTGAATTCAATGGAGCGGCAATACAGCATGTTCCACTGAATGCAATGGGCTGCCGGCGATCGCAGGATGAATGGTCGGAAAGGGGTTAAATATATAACCCCTTTCCTGCAATTCATCCAGAAATGTGTTACACTAAAAATATATACCGGCGTATAAGGCGACCGGGCGTATAAGACGACCCCCCAACTGTCACCTTATACGCCGGTAATACAGTGGAGCAAAGAATAAAAATCATTACTTACGTTTTTAGATGATCTGCGGCGCTCCTGCAGGCTGTCACTCCCTCCTGGTCCACGGCAGAGTATTGCTTTCTCCACGAAAGACTTTAAATCCCTGCCTCCAGAAGCACATGTGCCTTCAGCCAATCACAGCCAATGACAATGATGTCATTGAATGGCTGTGATTGGCTGTGTTTCTGGAGGCGGGGATTTCAAGGCTTGAAATCCCCGCCTCCAGAAACACAGCCTATCACAGCCATTCAATGACATCATTGTCATTGGCTGTGATTGGCTGAAGGCACGTGTCTTCCTGGAGGCAGGGATTTAAAGCCTTTCATAGAGAAAGCTTGTCTGCCGTGGACCAGGAGGGAGTGACAGCCTGCAGGAGCACCGCAGATCATCTAAAAACGTAAGTAATGCTTTTTATTCTTTGCTCCACTGTATTGCCGGCGTATAAGGTGACAGTTGGGGGGTCGTCTTATACGCCCCGTCGCCTTATACGCCGGTATATATTTTTAGTGTAACACATTTCTGGATGAATTGCAGGAAAGGGGTTATATATTTAACCCCTTTCCGACCATTCATCCTGCGATCGCCGGCAGCCCATTGCATTCAGTGGAACATGCTGTATTGCCGCTCCATTGAATTCAATGGGCAAACATCGTTCTTCTCTGCTACAGCTGTTACAGCTGTGCCAGAGGAGGACGATCTTTATGCTGACAGTGGGGGGGGGGGGGCACTCTTGCCGCTATTGTGGCTTAATAGTGGGACCTGTGAACTTGAGATGCAGCCCACCATGTAGCCCCTCGCCTGCCCTATCCGTCACTGTGTCATTCCCATCACTTTCCTGAATTGCCCAGATTTTCACACATGAAAACCTTAGCGAGCATCGGCGAAATACAAAAATGTTCTGGTCGCCCATTGACTTCAATGGGGTTCGTTGTTCGAAACGAACCCTCGAGCATCACGGGAAGTTCGTTACGAATAACGAACACCCGAACATTTTGGTGTTCGCTCATCTCTACCTGCATTCTTTTATTCCCGCAATAGCACAGGAAAGATCAGTTGATGTTACATCTACTTTCTGTGAGAAAACTTTAGGATACGCATCTGTTCACACTATCAGCTACTGTACCTTTACCCATTGCAGCGTCAACAGCCGCACAATCAGGAGTATGTGGACAAGTAATGACTTAGGAGCCTCAAAGCAAAGACTGTATCCTACTTGAAGAGATTAAGACTGGGTTCACACAGGGCAGATTTGCTGCGGTTTTGCTGCAGAAGAATTGCTTCTGTGGCAAAACCGCTTCAAAGGTTAATTTTGGCTTGCAGATTTTCCTGCAAATTTTCTTGCAGAGAAATCCGCAAGCGTTTTTTTCCGCAGCACTTTTTTACATTTTGCAGCATATTTTGGTGCGGATTTAGCTGCGTCCATAGAGGTCTATGGACAAAAAAGCGCTGCGGAAAAGACAGAAGAATGAGCAAGCACTGCGGCTGTGCGGAAAAAATCCGTTCTGTGAGAACAGCTTTTTTCCAAAACTTATTTGTGCTGCATTGCACTGCAAACGCAGTGGTTTTGCCGCAGTGCGGATATGCAATGGCAATCCGCAGCAAAACCGCAGCAAATCCGCCCTGTGTGAACCCAGCCTAAGTGTGCAAAACAGGGTTCCCTAGATGCTGCCTCCCCAGATAACCCAAAGTCAAACCAATGTGTGGCAAGGCAGATTCACATCCGACTGTGTAGAAAACAGTTGTTCTTGTCCTGGTAAAATTGTAAACAATGCAGATTGTTTAGATTGTTTTCCCGCAGACTGTGGTGGCTTTTAGAGCTCAGAAGAGTTGTATTTTATTACTGTAGCACAATATTTCAGTTTCATCACTAAAACGTTGGAACAATTTTTTTTTGTGTTAAATTGCGAGTTTTGTTCCAGTATTTATTGCCCGCTCCATATGATATCATTCCACATGTAAGATGGATGGAGAACATTCCAGCCGCCTTATTCCATCCAGGCATCCAAAAGAAGTTGTGAGTACATAAGCCAGAAATGGAGATAACTCAGGTTTTGTCAAGATGTTGCCTGTGGATCTTTGTAAATTGAAGCAAAACGCAGGTGTTTAGAGGGAGGCTCAGGGTGAAAAAAGATAATTTCCCCTCATCTTAAATTCCCTTTACGACTATGACTTTGCCAAAGCTGATAATACAACACCGTTTGTCATTCAAGAGGAAAATTTACGCAAGCAGCAAGTGCCAGTCACAGTTTGTACGCAGGCGGTAAATGACAGTCAATACAATGTTTTTGTCTCTTTTTCCCAACAGTGTTTAGCACAACGTACGTCGCAGAAAGTTTTCTGCAGCTGCACTTGGAATAGGAAATTTTTATTTCTTCCTTTATACTTTCAGGAACAGAGATTTTTTTAAATAAATATTAAACACTCTAACAACTATGTATAAATATATCAGGGGACAGTACAGAGATCTCTCCCATCATCTATTATACCCAGGACTGTAACAAGGGGGCGCTCTAATAACTATGTATAATATATCAGGAGTCAGTACAGAGATCTCTCCCATTATCTATTATATCCAGGACTGTAACAAGG
The DNA here is from genome assembly GCF_035609145.1 of Eleutherodactylus coqui. Classification (NCBI taxonomy): domain Eukaryota; kingdom Metazoa; phylum Chordata; class Amphibia; order Anura; family Eleutherodactylidae; genus Eleutherodactylus; species Eleutherodactylus coqui. The sequence continues at coordinate 81,296,063 of NC_089846.1, forward strand.
GGGCGCTCTAATAACTATGTATACATATATCAGGGGACAGTACAGAGATCTCTCCCATCATCTATTATAGCCAGGACCGTAACAAGGGGATGCTCTAATAACTATTTATAGATATATCAGGGGTCAGTACAGAGATCTCCCATCATCTATTTTTACCCAGGACTGTAAGAAGGGGGCACTCTAATAACTATGTATAAATATATCAGGGGACAATACAGAGATCTCTTCCATCATCTATTATACCCAGGACTGTAACAAGGGGGCGCTCTAATAACTATGTATATTCATATCAGGGGTCAGTAGAGAGATTCTATTTATACCCAGGACTGTAAGAAGGGGGCACTCTAAAAACTATGTATAATATATCAGGTTTCAGTACAGAAATCTCTCCTATCATCTATTTTACCCAGGACTGTAAGAAGGGGGCACTCTAATAACTATGTATACATATATCAGAGGTCAGTACAGAGATCTCACCCATCATCTATTATACCCAGGTCTGGAACAAGGGGGGCGCACTAAAAACTATGTATAGTTATATCAGGGTACAATACAGTGATCTCTTCCATCATCTATTATACCCAGGACTGTAATAAGGGGGCGCTCTAATAAATATGTATATATATATATATATATATATATATATATATATATATATATATATATATATATATCAGTGGGTCAGTACAGAGATCTCTCCCATCACCTATTTATACTCAGTACTGTAACAAGGGGGGCTCTAATAACTATGTATAAATATATCAGGGGTCAGTACAGAGATCTCTCCCATCATTTAATTATACCCAGGACCGTTACAAGGTGGTGCTCTAATACCAATGTATAGATATATCAGGGGTCAGTACAGGGATCTCTCCCATCATCTATTATACCGAGGACTGTGACTGTTACAAGGGGGCTTCCTCTACATCTAGAAAAAAAAGGTTTCTACACTGACGTAAAAGTAGGTTCTTTACTGTAAGAGTAGTGAGACTGTGGAACTCTCTGCCTGAGGACGTGGTGATGGTGAACTCGAGTTTAAGAGGGGCCTGGACGCTTTTCTTGAGCAATACAATATTATATTTTATATCACTGATTACTTCCAAAGGATTGTTGATGCATGGATTATTCTGATTGCCACACTTGCAGACAAGAAGGAATTTTTTTCACCTAAATAAGGAAAATTAACTTCTACCTCATTGGAAATGTTTTGCCTTCCTCTGCATCAACATCTATGGGTCAGTATAATAATGGTAAAACCAAAATGATGGGGGTTTTTTAAGTTGTACCGAAAAAAATGTAAAAAGTATATTTAAAAAAATTACTTTTCGTCCTCATCTTTTGACCCTTATAACATTTTTATTTTTCAAAAAATGGAGTTGTGTGAAGTCCTTTTTTTCTGTGGTGAGTTATATTTTCTATTGACCCATATTTGGTAGATATAACTTTTTGATCGCTGTTTATTTTTAGTTTTTTATTGGAGATGGTGTGATCAAAAAAAGCACAATTCTGACATTGTGTTTTTTTTATGGCCTTCACTGTGCAGTATTAAAAGCTTATTAAGCTTATTTCTATTATTCTTTTGGTCCCACCAGGGAACTTGAACTTCTGATCGCTGCATCTCTTGTACAATATTGTAGGCTGCAATATTTTAGTATTTATTGCTCTTTTCATGTGTACAGTCATAAAATGCTGCAATCAACGTGACCATTTAACCCCTTAGTGACTGAGCTTTTTTGTTTTTTTCCATTTTCGTCTTTTCCTCCTCCCTTTTAAAAAAATCGTAACTCCTTTATTTATCCATCGACGTCGCTGTCTGAGGGCTTGTTTTTCTGTGGGACAAGTTGTATTTTCAATGGTGCTATTTATTGTAGCATATAATGTACTAAAAAACCTTAATATAATTCTAAGTGAAGAGAAATGGAAAAAAATAACATTCCGCCATCTTTCGGTGCGTTCTGTTTTTATGGCACACAAACTGCAACAAAAATGATATGATAACTTTATTCTCTGGGTCAGTACAATTACTACAATACCAAACGTTAATAGTTTTTTTCTTTTTGCTGTACTACTTTTTTTTTCTATTTAAAGATATTTCATTTTTTTACATTATTTTCCGTTGACATAGTTGTGTGAGGGCTCTTTTTGTGCGGTATGTTCTGTCCTTTCCGTTGGTTCCATTTTTGAATACAAATGACTTTTTGATTGCTTTTTATTACAATTTTTCTTGGAGATAGGTGACCAAAAAAGGGCATTTCTGGCGTTCTTTTTTTTTTTGTTCTTCAATGACGTTCACTGTGCGGGGTAAATAATGGATTACTTTGACAGATCAGAGTTCTACTGACACAGCAATATGAAATAGGTATTTTTTTTCTTGATTATTAGCATTCTTTTATTGCAAATATAGCAAAAGGGGGGGGGTGAACTTTTATTAGTTTTTTTTTATTTTTTTACTAATTAGTAAAATTTTATTGCTTTTATTTTAACACTTTCTTTTAGTCCCCAGGGGGACCACAACCAGCGATACTTTGATCGCTTCATAAGTATGATGTAATGCCACAGCATTACATCATACTGCATTCTGACAGGCAGCCACAGGGACGGCTTGATGGGCCGTCTGCCAAAACAGTCATGTTGCCTTTCAGAAGGCCCCTGGCTGCCATGACACCTGCACGACTCCCCCGATCTCACCACGGGGTGGGGTGGTGGGGGGCGTATGGGACCTCCGAGCATCGGTCTGGGGATTTAAATGCCGCTGTCAGAATTGACAGCAGCATTTAAAGGGTTAATAGCTGCGATCGGCCGTGCGGCCAATGGCAGCTATTGCCCGCGGGTGTCAGCTGTAATAAACAGCTGACATCCGCACTGTATGGAGGGAGATAGCGACGCTATCTCCCTTTATACGCTTCTGCAGTGGCAAGTCGTAAAAACACTATTGGGCCGTCACTTAGGGGTTAAATGGTTATATAACCAGGATCTAAGAGATTTCTAATTCTGGTTTATTATAGACTTTCTCCAATTTAGGACCCTCTAGTAGCTACAAAGAACACCTGTTACTTCACAATACCCATCATGTCCATGTACCGCACAGGCATACTGATATCTATGATAATCATGAACTACCTAATTTCACCTGTGGAGGCACTGCACGGACAATGTACACTTTCTTCTAAGTTTTTAGCTAAGCTGCTACAGATCGCAGCAGATCTCTGGTGATCCCAGCAGCAAGGCACCCTGAGATCAGCATTTATCAGGGAACCCTACTAACAAAAAGGCATTGTCCAAAATACCCCCTTTAAAAAAATCAATTCTAATACAGTGCATTGGGTTCTTAGTGGTTGCCACCCCACATCCAAGACAATTCAGAATCTTGATAGAATTCCTAACTTTAATTGCATGCTGTTTGATGGGATCCTTTAAATAATGTTTCCTATCTACTAAGTAACATTCATTCCAAAACCGACTAAAAAACTCCTTCATTTGGTATTAATAAGTTAATTAACTTGCACTTTTATTTACTACGCTGTTACTGTAATGATTGCATTGAATGAGGATGTCAGAATCACATAATCCACTTGTGTTCGGGATCACTTGCCGCTAATTAGAAGGCTTCCAAGTGAAGTGGCACTAAGTGATTGGGTAAAGCGTCAGCAGAATACAATTAGGAAGTTTTGAGGACACTTATGGCGCACACTGCAATGTTTTCCCTGACTGATGCGCCCTCTGTTCGACTGTTGCATAACAAATAGAACAATGCGCCGTATCTATTAAGCTGCAGAAGTTTTCAATTATTCTAAAATTATTTTTACTACATTTTCACACAGAGAATACATTGCAAGAGTTACTGCTTCTGATAGCTATCTAAACCAAACAACAGAGCGACTGTGGGAACATGGCGATGTGTGCTTGATTTAAAGTGTGGTTGTTTTAAGTGTATGCTACTTAAAATTGGTTGGCATTAAAGTCTTGGGACGCAAGAAGGGAGTTTTTTATATTTATTCACTGTGATTTTTTACTTGTATGTAGTACTTGATCTGTACAATCCCCATTTTTGACAGTGCCATCCAGTGTACATCTTGTGCCATGTATGCAGTCCATGAACAACCCTTCGAGGGTACATACTGCTGTATGAGATGTGAGCGCATAGCACATTTAAAAAGTCCAGACCCTGATCTAAATGGGCAGCTTGCCTCGATTCATTGGTCACCTGGAAAGGACTTTGCTGCTCACAGAGCAGACATTCAGTGGGACAGAATGATACTATGGCACACCTGGGCAAGAATGTGTGTAAGTGGTAAGGTAACTGGCTCGCTGATGGAAAGCAGAGAGGAGTTATTAATGGTACATGCTTTGATTGGGTCACCATTACTAGTAGAGTACCGTAGGGGGCAGTATTGAAGGGGTTACTAGTATGGTATTAATGGGACACTATAAGAGGATTGACCATTCCTAGTGAGGTGCCACAGCAGGCAGTATTGTTCTTTTGATACACTTATAAATGACCTTGTAGGAGGATGTCATAGTAAAGAACCATTATTTATAGATAATACAAAACTATATAAAGTAATTAAGACAAGAGAGGACAGAATAAGGTCAAGGGCCTTAAGGCCCATTTACACAGAGTGATAATCGCTTAAAAAATCACTAAAAGGCGATCGTTTTAGCGATAATTGTTGTGTCTAAATGTGCGCCCATCATGCACTTTTCGTGCACTGCTAGCTGATCGTTAAATTCAGTCCAACCTAAAAATCGTCATTCAGCCTTATCATAAGTTCTCCTTGGGGAGTGCTAATAGCATTGTTTCCCGCTGGAGAACAAAGGATCGGAATGCAGATAAGAGCCCTCGGGCTATTAAATGCTTTCAGATAAGGCTTCATTTGCACACTTCATTGCTCTTAGGTAGTTGAGTAGCTACTTAAAGGTTTATGCAAAATAATCGCTCAAAGCTGTCACTCAAACTGTCGTTTGAGCGATCTTTGAGCGATCATCAGGCCATGTAAATGGGCCTTTACATGTAGATCTGTATATGGTTGCAAATGGATCTGGATAAGTTAGGGGCAGAAAAATGGCAAATGAGGTGTAACACTGATAATTGTAAGGCTCTGCACATGCAGAGGAAATACATATCACCATTACACACTAAATGGGAAACCAATAGGGAACACTGACATGGAAAAGGACTTGGGAATTTTGGTTAAAGGGGTTGTCCCGCGCCGAAACGGTTTTTTTTTTTTTTTAACCCCCCCCCCCGTTCGGCGCGAGACAACCCCGATGCAGGGGTTAAAAAAACAAACCGCTCAGCGCTTACCTGAATCCCGGCGGTCCGGCGTCTTCATACTTACCTGCTGAAGATGGCCGCCGGGGTTTGCTCCCTCCGTGGACCGCAACTCTTCTGTGCGGTCCATTGCCGATTCCAGCCTCCTGATTGGCTGGAATCGGCACGTGACGGGGCGGAGCTACACGGAGCCGGCATTCTGCACGAGCGGCTCCATTGAAGAGAGCAGAAGACCCGGACTGCGCAAGCGCGGCTAATTTGGCCATCGGAGGGCGAAAATTAGTCGGCTCCATGGGAACGAGGACGCCAGCAACGGAGCAGGTAAGTATAAAACTTTTTATAACTTCTGTATGGCTCATAATTAATGCACAATGTACATTACAAAGTGCATTAATATGGCCATACAGAAGTGTATAGACCCACTTGCTGCCGCGGGACAACCCCTTTAACTGTAAGCTTAACTGGAGCAACCAGTGTCAGGCAGCTGCTGCCAAGGCAAAAAGAATCATGGGGTGCATCACAAGAGGTCCAGGGACACATGACAAGAACATTGTTCTTCCTCTTTACAAGTCACTGGTCTGACCACATGGAATATTGTGGACAGTTTTGGGCATCGGTGCTCAATATTGATCACTGTGGTATTAAGTGGGGAAAGGAAGGGGGGATCTGTGATCTGTTTATTGCCATGGGGTCATTCTAGCCAGTAGGATTGAAAAACTTTGAAACACATGAACAGTTTGTAGTTTTTTATCCAGTTATTATATTTAATTAATCATTTAATCTTGAGTAGAAAGCTACTACCATGAGTGTATACAGCTCCCCTGCAAGCCTACAATATGTGTTTTCACATACTAGACTATAAATGAACTCGAGGGGGCTTGACTTATCACAAAACTGTCTGTGCTTACTGTCCCTAGCAAGCAACCAGAAATCAGCTTTCATTTCTTAAACTATTTTGTAAAAATGAAAGCTGAGTTCTGATTGGTTGCTAGGGCCAACAAGAAGACTCTTACTGTTAATATTGATAAATGAGACCCCCTATGTGCATCCATATGTTTCTGCACTGCCTCAGTGTGCTCCGCTCTCTCTATAGGTTGCCAAGAAAAGAAGCAAATTAAAGTACATTACACAGTTTATGAGCTTTTCATCGCAAAGTGATAAAGTTTCTTTTTTAGAAAGCTGAAAGCCCCCGTTAAGCTGCGTCATCAATGAGCTCCTCTTTGCTGCATCAGAATGTTTCTTTTAAAAAAATCTAATTTCAAAATCGTAATGATGAGTTTATCAAAATACGTTTAAACTCCAGGTTTAACCCATGGATTGTGATGATCAGAGGGGGCGGTGCATGGCATGTGGGCGGTCCATCTAATGTTGTTTGAATCACTTATTTATGTTCTACTTCCATAGGCCCTTCACTAGCTCTAACATAGACTCTTAGTTTTACCGGGAATGTTCCCTTCAGAGGAAATCCCTGATTGCACCAAGGGTTAATGTGCACATGTGATGTTGTTCTAGTAAAGACTTCAGCACATTTTATTTGAGCACATCTTTAAATTATTTATGTGCATTTATTCTAACCACAACCAGAAGTACGTATCGCCTTAAAGCTGCCGCATCACCCTGCACAGCAGACGGGCAGCGACTCTATAGATACTCCACCCAGCAGAACCCTAAACGAACTCGGAGAATGCAAATGGAGGCACCTCTACTGTAGCACCGAGGCGCCGGTGACACCGCAAGCACCAAACACTGAATGATATGTGACATCTTCTTTTCCCTGCTGAAGAACGATCACAAATGATAAAACAGAACTCCTACAGATTACTATTTTGGTGCCTATATTTGCATTACTCTAATCCAGACACGTCTCTATCAATCATACAATGTCACAAACATTTAGTACCATCTATAAAACCACTGTATGCTCAGAGAGCTGAACGGTACAGCTGAGATGTCTAAAGTAGTGAATCTACAACTAATTCCTACAGTAGTGAATCTACAACTAATTATCTCTACAGGGCAGTATTATAGTAGTTATATTCTTGTATATAGAAGGCAGTATTATAGTAGTTATATTCTTGTACATAGGAGGCAGTATTATAGTAGTTATATTCCTGTACATTAGGGCAGTATTATAGTAGTTATATTCTTGTCCATAGGGGGTAATATTATAGTAGTTATATTCTTGTACATAGGGGCAGTATTATAGTAGTTATATTCTTATATATAGGGGGCAGTATTATAGTAGTTATATTCTTGTACATAGGAGCAGTATTGTTGTAGTTATAGTCTTGTACATAGGGGAAGTATTATAGTAGTTATATTCTTGTACGTAGGAGGCAGTATGATAGTAGTTATATTCTTGTGCATAGGAAGCAGTATTATAGTGGTCATATTCTTGTACATAGGAGCAGTATTATATTATTTATTATCTTGTACATAGGGGGCAGTATCATTGTAGTTATATTCTTGTACATAGGAAGGCAGTATTATAGTAGTTATATTCTTGTACATAGGGAGCAGTATTATAGTAGTTATATTCTTGTACATAGGGAGCAGTATTATAGTGGTTATATTCTTGTACATAGAGGCAGTATAATAGTAGTTATATTCTTGTACATTGGGGGCAGTATTACAGTAGCTATATTCTTGTACATAGGGGGTAGTATTATAGTAGTTATATTCTTTCACTTTCATCTCTGAGATGTTAGCGCGCTTTTCTGGCCAATAGAAAGACAGGGAAGGCATTACAACTTCCCCCTGCGTCGTTCAAGCCCTATACCACCCCCCTGCAGTGAGTGGCTGGCGAGATCAGGTGTCACCCGAGTATATAAATCGGCCCCTCCCGCGGCTCGCCACAGATGTATTCTGACATAGCTCAGGGAAAGTGCTGCTGACGGTGAAGCTGCTATAGGGAGAGTGTTAGGAGTGATTTTAGGCTTCACGAACCTCAACGGTCCTTCTTAGGGCCACATCTGACTGTGTGCAGTACTGTTGAGGCTGCTTTTTGCAGTGTTGCACTTTTTTTTTTTTTGTATATCGGCCGTGCAGAGCATTGCGTCCTCAGTCTGCAGTAATTTTACATAGTCCAGGGCCAGTAGTGGTGAGCCAGGGACAGTGAAAGAGATATACTGTGTATATAGGCAGTGGGCTTTTCCAAAAAAATTTGGGAAAAAACATTCTATTTGGGCTGCCTGTGACCGTCCTGAGTGTACTGCGTCTCTACTGGGGGTAGTAGTCCTAATTAATACGCAGCCAGCTAAGTGTTACAGCAGGCTTATGCAAAATTCTTTCCTGGCTCTGCTGTGCGTTCCGTAAGCGAAGTCAGCCTCCAACCACAGGCCAATAAGCGGCACATTTAATTACAGCATTCTGTTTCTGCACTACTGGTAATACACCATGCTGAGGGGTAGGGGTAGGCCTAGAGAACGTGGACGTAGGCGCGGGCGAGGACGCGGAGGCCCAAGTCAGGGTGTGGGCACAGGCCGAGCTCCTGATCCAGGTGTATCGAAGCCGACTGCTGCGGGATTAGGAGAGAGGCACGTTTCTGGCGTCCCCACATATATCTCACAATTAATGGGTCCACGCGGTAGACCTTTATTAGAAAATGAGCAGTGTGAGCAGGTCCTGTCGTGGATGGCAGAAAGTGCATCCAGCAATCTATCGACCACCCAGAATTCTGCGCCGTCCACTGCTGCAACTCTGAATCCTCTGGCTGCTGCTCCTCCTTCCTCCCAGCCTCCTCACTCCATTACAATGACACATTCTGAGGAGCAGGCAGACTCCCAGGAACTGTTCTCGGGCCCCTGCCCAGAATGGGCAGCAATGGTTCCGAATCCTCTCCCACTGGAGGAGTTTGTCGTGACCGATGCCCAACCTTTGGAAAGTTCCCGGGGTCCGGGGGATGAGGCTGGGGACTTCCGGCAACTGTCTCAAGAGCTTTCAGTGGGTGAGGAGGACGATGACGATGAGACACAGTTGTCTATCACTCAGGTAGTAGTAATTGGAGTAAGTCCGAGGGAGGAGCACACAGAGGATTCAGAGGAAGAGCAGCAGGAATGTGAGGTGACTGACCCCACCTGGTTTGCTACGCCTACTGAGGACAGGTCTTCAGAGGGGGAGGATAGGGCAGCAGCAGGGCAGGTTGCAAGAGGCAGTGCGGTGTCCAGGGGTAGAGGCAGGGCCAGACCGAATAATCCACCAACTGTTTCCTAAAGCGCCCCCTCGTGCCATGCCACCCTGCAGAGGCCGAGGTGCTCAAAGGTCTGGCAGTTTTTCACTGAGAGTGCAGCCGACTGACGAACAGTGGTGTGCAACCTTTGTCGCGCCAAGATCAGCCGGGGAGCCACCACCACCAGCCTCACCACCACCAGCATGCGCAGACATATGATGGCCAAGCACCCCACAAGGTGGGACGAAGGCCGTTCACCGCCTCCGGTTTGCACCGCTGCCTCTCCCCCTGTGCCCCAACCTGCCACTGAGATCCAACCCCCCTCTCAGGACACAGGCACTACCATCTCCTGGCCTGCACCCACACCCTCAACTCTGCTGTCCTCGGCCCTATCCTCCAATGTCTCTCAGCGCACCGTCCAGCCGTCGCTAGCGCAAGTGTTGGAGTGCAAGCGCAAGTACGCTGCCACGCACCCGCACGCTCAAGCGTTAAACGTGCACATAGCCAAATTTATCAGCCTGGAGATGCTGCCGTATAGGGTTGTGGAAACGGAGGCTTTCAAAGGCATGATGGCGGCGGCGGCCCCGCGCTACTCAGTTCCCAGTCGCCACTACTTTTCCTGATGTGCCGTCCCAGCCCTGCACGACCACGTCTCCCGCAACATTGTACGCGCCCTCACCAACGCGGTTACTGCCAAGGTCCACTTAAAAGCGGACACGTGGACAAGCACAGGCGGGCAGGGCCACTATATCTCCCTGACGGCACATTGGGTGAATTTAGTGGAGGCTGGGACAGTGTCAGAGCCTGGGACCGCTCACGTCCTACCCACCCCCAGAATTGCGTGCCCCAGCTCGGTGGTGGTATCTGCGGTGGTGTATGCTTCCTCCACTAAACCACCCTCCTCCTCCTCCTACGCAACCTCTGTCTCGCAATCAAGATGTGTCAGCAGCAGCACGTCGCCAGCAGTCGGTGTCGCGCGTCGTGGCAGCACAGCGGTGGGCAAGCGTCAGCAGGCCGTGCTGAAACTACTCAGCTTAGGAGAGAAGAGGCACACGGCCTACGAACTGCTGCAGGGTCTGACAGAGCAGACCGACCGCTGGCTTGCGCCGCTGAGCCTCCAACCGGGCATGGTCGTGTGTGACAACGGCCGTAACCTGGTGGCGGCTCTGCAGCTCGGCAGCCTCACGCACGTGCCATGCCTGGCCCACGTCTTTAATTTGGTGGTTCAGCGCTTTCTGAAAAGCTACCCACGCTTGTCAGACCTGCTTGGAAAGGTGCACCGGCTCTGCGCACATTTCTGCAAGTCCCACACGGACGCTGCCACCCTGCGCACCCTGCAACATCGGTTTAATCTGCCAGTGCACCGACTGCTGTGCGACGTGCCCACACGGTGGAACTCTACGCTCCACATGTTGGCCAGGCTCTATGAGCAGCGTAGAGCTATAGTGGAATACCAACTCCAACATGGGCGGCGCAGTGGGAGTCAGCCTCCTCAATTCTTTTCAGAAGAGTGGGCCTGGTTGGCAGCCATCTGCCAGGTCCTTGGAAACTTTGAGGAGTCTACCCAGGTGGTGAGCGGCGATGCTGCAATCATTAGCGTCACCATTCCTCTGCTATGCCTCTTGAGAAGTTCCCTGCAAAGCATAAAGGCAGACGCTTTGCGCTCGGAAAACAGAGGCGGGGGAAGACAGTATGTCGCTGGATAGTCAGAGCACCCTCCTGTCTATATCTCAGCGCGTTGAGGAGGAGGAGGAGGTGGAGGAGCATGAGGAGGAGGGGGAAGAGACAGCTTGGCCCACTGCTGAGGGTACCAATGCTGCTTGCCTGTCATCCTTTCAGCGTGTATGGCCTGAGGAGGAGGAGGAGGGGGAGGAGGATCCTGAAAGTGATCTTCCTAGTGAGGACAGCCATGTGTTGCGTACAGGTACCCTGGCACACATGGCTGACTTCATGTTAGGATGCCTTTCTCGTGACCCTCGCGTTACACGCATTCTGGCCACTACGGATTACTGGGTGTACACACTGCTCGACCCACGGTATAAGGAGAACCTTTGCACTCTCATACCCGAAGAGGAAAGGGGTTCGAGAGTGATGCTATACCACAGGACCCTGGAGGACAAGCTGATGGTAAAATTCCCATCCGACAGCGCTAGTGGCAGAAGGCGCAGTTCCGAGGGCCAGGTAGCAGGGGAGGCGCGGAGATCAGGCAGCATGTACAGCACAGGCAGGGAAAAACTCTCTAAGGCCTTTGACAGCTTTCTGGCTCCCCAGCAAGACTGTGTCACCGCTCCCCAGTCAAGGCTGAGTCGGCGGGAGCACTTTAAGAGGATGGTGAGGGAGTACGCAGCCGATCGCACGACCGTCCTCCGTGACGCCTCTGCCCCCTACAACTACTGGGTGTCGAAGCTGGACACGTGGCCTGAACTCGCACTATATGCCCTGGAGGTGCTTGCTTGTCCTGCGGCTAGCGTCTTGTCAGAGAGGGTGTTTAGTGTGGCTGGGGGAATCATCACAGATAAGCGTACCGGCCTGTCAACCGACAGTGCCGACAGGCTTACACTCATCAAGATGAACAAAGCCTGGATTTCCCCAGACTTCTCTTCTCCACCAGCGGACAGCAGCGATACCTAAGCAAAACGTAGGCTGCACCCGCGGATGGAAGCATTGTTCTCTATCACCATTAAAAACGGGGACCTTTTAGATTCATCAATCTGTGTATTCTATTCATCCTTCTCCTCCTGCTCCTCCTCCTGAAACCTGACGTAATCACGCCGAACGGGCAATTTTTCTTAGGCCCACAAGGCTCAGTCATATAATGTTTGTAAACAATTTTTATACATTTTAATGCTCATTAAAGCGTTGAAACTTGCACCTGAACCAATTTTTATTTTAACTGGGCTGCCTCCAGGCCTAGTTACAAATTAAGCCACATTAACCAAAGCGATTAATGGGTTTCACCTGCCCTCTTGGTTGGGCATGGGCAATTTTTCTGAGGTACATTAGTACTGTTGGTACACCAATTTTTTTGGGCCCTCGCCTACAGTGTAATCCAATTAATTTTTTGCCCACCTGCATTAAAGCTGACGTTACATCAGCTGTGCTGGGCACTGCAATGGGATATATTTATGTACCGCCGGTGGGTTCCAGGGAGCCACCCATGCTGTCGGTCCACACAGAGTTGTAACTGCATGTGTCCACTTCTAAAGAACCCCAGTCTGACTGGGGCATGCAGTGTGGGCCCAAGCCCACCTGCATTAAACATGACATTACCTCAGCTGTGATGGGCAATGCAATGGGATATATTTATGTACCGCCGGTGGCTTCCTGGGACCCACCCATGCTGTCGGTCCACACGGAGTTGTAACTGCATGTGTCCACTTCTAAAGAACTCCAGTCTGACTGGGGCATGCAGTGTGGGCCGAAGACCACCTGCATTAAACATGACATTACCTCAGCTGTGCTGGGCACTGCAATGGGATACATTTATGTACCGCCGGTGGCTTCCTGGCACCCACCCATGCTGACGGTCCACACGGAGTTGTAACTGCATGTGTCCACTTCTAAAGAACCCCAGTCTGACTGGGGCATGCAGTGTGGGCCGAAGACCACCTGCATTAAACATGACATTACCTCAGCTGTGCTGGGCACTGCAATGGGATATATTTATGTACCGCCGGTGGCTTCCTGGCACCCACCCATGCTGTCGGTCCACACGGAGTTGTAACTGCATGTGTCCACTTCTAAAGAACTCCAGTCTGACTGGGGCATGCAGTGTGGGCCCAAGCCCACCTGCATTAAACATGACATTACCTCAGCTGTGATGGGCAATGCAATGGGATATATTTATGTACCGCCGGTGGCTTCCTGGCACCCGCCCATGCTGTGGGTCCACAGGGAGTTGTAACTGCATGTGTCCACTTCTAAAGAACCCCAGTCTGACTCGGGCATGCAGTGTGGGCCCAAGCCCACCTGCATTAAACATGACATTACCTCAGCTGTGATGGGCAATGCAATGGGATATATTTATGTACCGCCGGTGGGTTCCAGGGAGCCACCTATGCTGTTCGTCCACTTCACAATAGGGAGTTGTACCTGCCTGTGTCTACTTATAAAAAACCCCAGTCTGACTGGGGCATGCAGTGTGGGCCGAAGCCCACCTGCATTTAATCTGACGCTAGCTCTGCTGTCCAGGGCACTGCAATGGGATACATTTATGTACAGCCGGTGGGTTCCAGGGAGCCACCCATGCTGTGGGTGCACACGGAATTCCCATTGCGGAGTTGTACCTGCCTGTGACTATTTATAAAAAAACGCGGTCTGACTGGGGCATGCAGACACCTTGACAGAATGAATAGTGTGTGGCACATAGGTTCCCCATTGCTATGCCCACGTGTGCAGCTCCTGATGGCGGTGGCACAGGATTATATTTCTCATTGCTTCTGTACAGCATTGTGGGCTATCGTCCTGCCCCTTTTAAAGAGGGTCGCTGCCTAGCCGTGCCAAGCCTCTGCAGTGTGTGCCTGCGGTTCTTCCTTATGGCAAACGCACTTATAAATAGACATAAGGGTGGCGTGGCATGAGGGCAGCTGAAGGCTGCGCAGGGACACTTTGGTGTGTGCTGTGGACACTGGGTCATGCGGGGGGAGGGGGAGGGGGGGTTGGGTAGCATGTAACCCAGGAGAAGTGGCAGTGGAATGCCATGCAGGAAGTGATTGTGCTTTGTTGGAGGTAGTGTGGTGCTTAGCTAAGGTATGCATTGCTAATGAGGGCTTTTCAGAAGTAAAAATTGTTGGGAGGGGGGCACTCTTGCTGCTATTATGGCTTAATAGTGGGACCTGGGAACTTGAGATGCAGCCCAACATGTAGCCCCTCGCCTGCCCTATCCGTTGCTGTGTCGTTTCCATCACTTTCTTGAATTGCCCATATTTTCACAAATGGAAACCTTAGCAAGCATCGGCGATATACAAAAATGCTCGGGTCGCCCATTGTCTTTAATGGGGTTCGTTATTCGAAACGAACCCTCGAGCATCGCAAAATTTTTGTCCCGAATAACGAGCACCCGAGCATTTTGGTGCTCGCTCATCTCTAATTATTATACATAGGGGCAGTATTATAGTAGTTATATTGTTGTACATAGGAGTAGTATTATAGTAGTTATATTCTTGTACATAGGAGGCAGTATTATAGTAGTTATATTCTTGTACATAGGGGGCAGTATTGTAGTAGTTATATTCATGTACATAGGGGCCAATATTATAGTAGTTATATTCTTGTACATAGAGCACAGTATTATAGTAGTTATATGCTTGTACATAGGAGGCAGTATTATAGTAGTTATATTCTTGTACATAGGAGGCAGTATTATAGTAGTTATATGCTTGTACATAGGGGGCAGTATTATTGTAGTTATATTCTTGTACATAGTAGGCAGTATTATAGTAGTTATATTCTTGTATATAGGAGCAGTATTATAGTAGTTATATTCTTGTACATAGGAGCAATATTATAATAGTTATATTCTTGTACATAGGAGGCAGTATTATAGCAGTTATATTCTTGTACCTAGGAGGCAGTATTATAGTAGTTATATTCTTGTACATAGAGAGCAGTATTATAGTAGTTATATTCTTCCACATACGAGGCAGTATTATAGTAGTTATATAATTATACATAGGGGCAGTATTATAGCAGTTATATTCTTGTACAGAGGAGGCAGTATTACAGTAGTTATATTCTTGTACATAGGGGGGCAGTATTATAGTATTTATATTATTGTACATAGGAGCAGTATTGTAGTAGTTATATTCTTGTACATAGGGGGCAGTATTATAGTAGTTATATTCTTGGACATAGGGGTGGTATTATAGTATTTATATTCTTGTACATAGGAGCAGTATTGTAGTAGTTATATTCTTGTACATAGGGGCAGTATTGCAGTAGTTATATTCTTGTACATAGGGACAGTATTATAGTAGTTATATTCTTGTACATAGAAGCAGTATTATAGTGGTTATATTCTTGTACATAGGGACAGTATTATAGTAGTTATATTCTTGTACATAGAAGCAGTATTATAGTGGTTATATTCTTGTACAGAGGAGGCAGCATTATAGTAGTTATATTCTAGTGCATAGGGGGCAGTATTATGGTAGTTATATTTTTGTACATAGGAGCAGTATTAGAGTAGTTATATTCTTGTACATAGGGGGCAGTATTAAAGTAGTTATATTCTTGTACATAGGGTGCAGTATTATAGTATTTATATTCTTGTACATAGGGGCAGTATTATAGTAGTTATATTCTTATACATAGGGGGCAGTATTATAGTAGTTATATTCTTGTATATAGGGGGCAGTATTATAGTAGTTATATTCTTGTATATAGGGGGCAGTATTATAGTAGTTATATTCTTGTACATAGGGAGCAGTATTATAGTGGTTATATTCTTGTACATAGGGACAGTATTATAGTAGTTATATTCTTGTACATAGAAGCAGTATTATAGTGGTTATATTCTTGTACAGAGGAGGCAGCATTATAGTAGTTATATTCTAGTGCATAGGGGGCAGTATTATGGTAGTTATATTTTTGTACATAGGAGCAGTATTATAGTAGTTATATTCTTGTACATAGGGGGCAGTATTAGAGTAGTTATATTCTTGTACATAGGGTGCAGTATTATAGTATTTATATTCTTGTACATAGGGGCAGTATTATAGTAGTTATATTCTTATACATAGGGGGCAGTATTATAGTAGTTATATTCTTGTATATAGGGGGCAGTATTATAGTAGTTATATTCTTGTATATAGGGGGCAGTATTATAGTAGTTATATTCTTGTACATAGGGAGCAGTATTATAGTAGTTATATTCTTGTACATAGGGGGCAGTATTATAGTAGTTATATTCTTGTACATAGGGGCAGTATTAGAGTAGTTATATTCTTGTACATAGGAGCAGTATTATAGTAGTTATATTTTTGTACATAGGAGCAGTATTATAGTAGTTATATTTTTGTACATAGGAGCAGTATTAGGCCAATTCGGAGCACAGCCACATTCTCAAATATTTGTGGGTGTTCCAACTTATGCAACCACATTATTTTAGTTTTGTTATTTTTATTCTTACATTTTAAAAGATTTCAGTTAATTTTTCAGTGGAATTATACAGATAATTGGTCAAGTTGAAGGTGGAAATAAATCTGAAATGATTCATCTTTTTTAACCAGACAAAAACTTGGCATTATACTGGGGTGTGTAGACTTTTAATAACCACTGTATATTTATTTCTAGATATAGATATTTTTCCAGTATTTAATAAAATTGTTACTTCTTTACAGGTTCACTAATTGTCAGATGTAACTATATTAACTCATTTATATCCTTACCATGTAGCGTTGATCTTTGAACTTGACATTCTCTGTTTTCCTCCCCTGCCTGCCTTCATGAACTTCATATTATTTTCTTGTCTCGATTTTAATCCCTTGAAAAAGAAATGTATCACTTTTTGCTCTTATTTTTGATGTGCGTCGTCTCTGTCTCCTGGAAAGGTTACCGTCCACCTGGGGAAGGGGGGGGGGGGGGGGTAGTGTTTCTCATCCTAGAGAAGCTGCACTGATTTGGCAACAAAGGTCCATTAGGAGCAGCCGTCTTCTTCCACAGACTGGTCCCCTCTCTGACCCCTGCTGCTGGCGATCAATGTCCGCTTATGATTTCTAAGACTCATCACAAAGTCCAGCTGACCACATGGACATAAACAAACTTCGCTAAAATTGCAGGGTATTAAAAAAAAAGCATTTTTATTGCTGTCATTAGCGTCTTTTAATGCAAACAATAACTGAGCTTCAATTTGTAGGTAAAGATCTAATCAACAGCAATTTTGTATTGATCCCTTTCGGCCCTGACCGCTGCATTGCCAGGAAACGGCCTGCGCCGAAGCTGGATCACGATATTTAAATAATAAATACATGTTATTTATGAAGTAGCTTTTTATTTCCAGCATTGAGTTCATCGGATTCTGTTATTTTCTGAAGCCATATGTAAGCTCCGGATTATTGCCCCATCTTATTGAGTTTTTCCTAGCAGTATATTTTTGTTGGTACTCCTCTTCTTTCACTTGTTTTGGTTGTTAGATGGAGTAGTACTGAATTCATCACTTGCCATAACATGCTTGGAATTAAGGGCATCATTATTGGTTTTTACATAGGACTGCTTGTAAACTGCATACACCAAAGAGTTCAGTGTTATCATCAGCTCTGCTACACACGCTTGTTCCACAGTAGACAACACTGAGCCACTAAGTCTCTGCCCGTTGTGTTAATGCTGTGTTCACTCTACGCCAGACTAATTCATTGGACTTGGAAGTCATTTTTTATTCCAGGACATGAGGTGGACAACAGAGTTACAAGAAGATAAACTTTTATTACAACTATTGCACTGCAGGAATGCAGAATTGCAGGCATTCTGCCTTCCAATAGGTGGCGCTGTAGAGGAAATGTTTCATCGTCTCATGTGCATATTTCCCAGAGGACCATGGATGGCCTGATGAGTTTCCTCATTCCTTCTAAGTTCTCTCCCTAAGGAGAAAAAATACCTTTCCTGACCCACATCCATAGGCCTTTCACTAGCAAAAACCAGAAATCTACTGCACACTGATGAGGGGTAATGGTTATCTTTTCCCTCCGGAGAAGACTCTGGCTTTGGCTTATAGGCTTGTTAAAAGGTCTGACATTGACTTGCAGCAAGTCCTCTCAGGCTTTTTAGGATTTCATTTTTACGGAGTTCAGCATGCAATAGGTTTTTTTATGTTTTGCTATTTTTGTGCATAAAAACCTTTTTTCTTTTTTACCATTTATGTCTCTGCATTGCAAGAGCCAGAATATTTTTATGTTTCCACCAACGAAGCTATAAGGGCTTGTTCTTGTGGGATGAACTCTAGTCTTCATTTCACTAATTTTTGGGAACATGTAACATTGTGATCACTTTTTATTCCATTTTGTCTAGAGGCAAGATTAACAAAATTGTAGCATGTTTTTTTTTATTATTGACTAGAGTTTTGGGGTTTATTGAAATAATTGGGACAGAAGTGACCGACCCGATTTAAAAAAAATAACTGAATCTGGAATCCCGATTCCAACTTCCCGTAAAATCAATAGGAGTAAAAATCAGGTTCTCCAATTTGGACTTCTTGAAGCAACAGTGAAGGTTGCGGTGGCGGCCACCTAGTGGTTAGCACTGCTGCCTTGCGGTGGTGAATTCTAAATTCAAATCCCCATCAAGGGTAGATTCAAACCTAGAACTTCAACACTGCAAGCCAACACACCTGTCCCCTCTGCTCAAAGTAGAGAGACAATATTAAGGCAAATTGTCGGGATCTGGGGATCCCAAGTGGCAGAAGACCCCTTTACAAAAGGAGAAAGTAGCTAACTTCTCCTTCTACTTGGATTTCAGAAAAAAATAATTCCGGTAAAAGCTAAGATGTAGCAATTCTTTTGTCTAACTAGAAACACAGAACGGATTTGGTTCCAGTTACATCTAACCTATAGTTCTTGCATTTCCTGTTTGACTTTGTTCCTCATGTTAGAGTTGTAAATCAGAATTTAAGTTCGCTAAGCAAATCCTCTGAGCTCTTCTATTAGGGTAAATACGGTCACGCGAAGAAGAGCAGAAATGATTCTAAGTTCATTTTGGCATTTCGGCCAGGCTGCAAAAAAAAATTCATTTTAGCAGATGGATTTTCTGCAGTGGTGATAATATGAACATGACAGATTTGTGATGATAATTTAGGCTCACGCAATTATATTCCCTTTCTGCGATTGCCAGGAACATCCAAATGTAAAAATGAGAACACTCATCTGTGGTTTGTTATATTCTGCAGATCTGGACTATTTTCTCTGTAATCTGCATCAGATTTCAAGCCCAAATATTTCTCCAGACACTGTGTCAGTGCAGTTAATAGAAATTATGCGCCATTTACTGTTGATTGACCATATATTTTCTAAAACTGGTGGTTAATAGGGCCGCGTTCGGCAAGAACTGACTGCATTCAAAGCAAAATAGAGTTTTGTTACGTTCGGAAATTTTTGAACATTTCTCTGGCAGATGTTAAAGCGTTCCTGTTGCCTAGAGACAGGGAGGCGGCCATTGTGCGGGCGAACAATGTCACATAATTTGCAAGAAAACAAGGCATAATGGAGCCATGTATAGTGAGTGAAGTGACAGTCCTGTTCTGAATGGGACATTTTCTATAAATATGAACCGTGATTTAGACATCATAAAGGGGTTGTCCACTACTGTGATGTAAATAAAGCTTTTTTAATGTGTATTAAAAAATATCCGGAAACTTTTTAATATATTTTGGGTAAAAAATCCTTCCCAGTTCCAACATCAGTGCATGGGAACACTCCTGTTCACTTTCAGAGACTGAAATCCTCTTCTAACCTAGTCCTGTTGACAGCGTCTAATAGTTTGCTACAACCTATCAGTTCTATTCACACCAGCATTGTGACTTCCACTTATAATAATTGCCATAGCACTGTGCTGGCTCATTGCCTGATGGACGTCGGTGGTGCCAATGGCCACCATTGACTTATCATGGGGTTCATTGGGTTCTGCAAGGTATCAGCCTAGAGTTAGGAGAGGAGACGGGTTTGTGCTACTAGAGGATTAATTACATTGATACATTGTAACAAGGAGTAATCTGCATGAGCATATTGAGGTCAGGCCAGGCTTTCAAACTCTAAATATAGGAATGTATGTTTCCATTCACTAAGAGTAAGCAGAGGAATTTTAACCCAAAGCATATTAGAAAGTTGCACTTTTTATTATGCAGTGGTTTGGGGGATGTTTCACACCCCATAAAGTGATAGCATATTGCTGTGATTGATTGGGTAAATCCTGCACAAGGCCATTTTAATACCTGAGTGGGGCCTGTGCATGAGAATTCAAATACCCCCTCTCTCCAAAATTTTGTGTGGCAAAAACCCCACTTACACTCACCTAAAGCAGGCCCAGCAAGCTGAAGGCTTTCCGCAATCTCTGCTCTAGTACAAGTATAGCAGTCACATGCCTGTCTACCTATATGACCGCTACAGCCTATCACCAGCCTCAACAGGTACTAAGACTAGTGATTAGCCGCAGCAGGTATATGCCACAACAGGTAGGTAACAGCTGGACTCAGAAGTCCAGTTGTGTAGGAGCAGCGAAGACAATAGGTGAGTATATCTTATTTTTATTTTTTTAACCTTGTCAATACTTTTCAATCATATCGGCATCTTGAGGAAGTGGAATCAGTTGATATTGGTGCTGCTACCTGGGGTCCGGTGCAAATGCACCATTCGCCTTATGGTTAGAGCGACCCTGGGCCAGAGTGCTGCTATGCAGGGGAAAACAGAAAAGAGGCCACAGCATGAAACATAGACTGCAACCCATTCATACTTGGGAATGTTTTGGGTCAAAAAGGTTGTAACACCACCATTCTTACAGTGATGGCAAAATGTAGTAATATGACATCAATTTACAAACTGGGAATACCTCTTTAAGTTTTATTCATATAGGATAGGGAATAAGATGCTGATTGATAGGGGTCTCACTACTGAGACCCCACTAATCTTGAGATCAGGGGTCCCATGTCTACTGCTGTCCTCACTGTGGGGTTATTGCACCCCCTCCACAGTGAGGAGGAGACTGAGTGGAGCGCTGGTCATGCGAGTGCACCAATGCTCCATTCACTATCAATGGGGCTGCGGGCTGCACCCACTCAGGTAATTCCATCAACCCTATTGAAATGAATGTAGTACTGACCATGTATGCTTAGCCAGCGCTCCCCTCATAGTGACATCACTGTAAGGGGAGAAGTGACTCTCGCAGTGACAGGCAGAACGGGACACAGCACGATCCCCACCGATCATCAAGTTACCACCTTTCCATAGGATAGGGAATAACTTGCAACCTCAGTACAACCCATTTAACTACAACTTCTCTCGTTGAATTAGGGTTCAATAATTTGACATTTTCCAGTCATTCTATGCATGCTTATGTATGTTTTGGGTGAAATTCTTACATAATCATGTCAGATGCAAGAGCAGTCAATTCGTCAATGCATCCACAATTTGGGGATAAAAGACCAGCAAAACAATTTAATTCAGAAGTGGCTGGTACTTAATTTTCCATTCAAGATGCAGTTAAAAAATACATTAATGTCCAAGAAAAAAATGTCTACAAAACAACCCTTAAACAATAATTATGGGCACCAGTGAACATTCCTGTAATATAAGCCTTACTATCTGTGTTACATGCATGTCCATTTAAGTGAATCTAGGATAAATTACATAGTGCTTACATTCTTTTACATTTGCTTTGACTTTTAGGGCGTTAAACCACCAGGGGGACCACCACCTCCTCCAGCAGCAGGTGGACCTCTACCACCTCCACCACCACCACCACCACTTCCTGGTGGAATGGTCCCTGGTCCTCCACCACCACCTCCACTTCCTGGAGGAGGCCCACCTCCACCTCCACCACTTCCTGGAGCTCCACCACCTCCTCCTCCATTTGGAGGTCCACCACCACCACCTTTTGGAGGTGTACGATTTTCAGGACCTCCGGCTCCCCCACCTGTAGTATTGCCATTTGGGATGAAACCAAAGAAGGAATACAAACCAGAAACAACGATGAAGAGGATAAATTGGTCAAAGGTAAGATTTCTTATTTCTTTCTAGTCTTGAACAAGATCTAAAGTTGAAGGTGACTGAGATAATAGCTAATGAAGGCTGGAAGTTCAGGACTTAGAAGTGTTTTAGACAGAGCTTAAAATTTAGTTAAATAGAGCTCTAAAAATTGAATGTGAAGGTTGCAGCTTGGAGGTCTTTATTTACTGTTGCAGGCTTCTATTTCATAAGTTATGGCAAAGTCTACATCCTTGAAATTCCTCGGTAGCACCTTGCATTGTTCTATTCAGAAGGAGTGTGCGGTTATATGTTATCTCCTTATATCTACTTACAATTTATTGCAGCTTAAGTGGAGATACATGTAACATAAAGCCTAGTCACAGTGTAAATTAAAAGTTCTAAATCTTCACATCCTCGACCGTTGCCTATAGGACTTCGGCAGGACATATCCATGTACAATGGTGAGCCAAGATCGTGGCGGGGAGGCAGTACTGGAACACTTCCAGCATGTGACATGGATTTTTGAAAAGGCATTTAATGGGCAACTGTTTTATTTTGTCTTTTTTAAAATAATACTCCATGCAATAAAAAACTCGGCACAACCCCTTTAAAGCAAATCATCTGCAGTTATTCTTTTTTTTTTATTACATATACTGTAGGTGTGTGTGTTTTTTTTGATCTTGGAGCGAGTGGACTCACCATCAGTAATAGGATTTTGTATGTATCAAAGCTAATTCTGTCATTTCCACTTGCTGCATGGGAATTCACTGAGTCACCTGCCAAAACAATTATTAATATATTGTTAACAAGCCATCCCAAGGTGCTGTACTTGCTTTTCAAAAGAGCTCAAGATGTCTCACTTGCACATTCGAAGACAAAAAAAAGGGAGAAAACTTGACAGCGAGCGTTAACGTTACTACTGAGGAGATGAATCTATTTAAAATGGAATTGGCTGTGAGACTCCAGCTTACGCAAAAATTGTTTTATCACCTTTTGGTGCCTCTGTCAAAATCACGACTTAAGCCCCCTTTCAGAAATACTGTTCATCTATCCAATGATATTCTGTACCTTACTAGTTTAGCATAATGTGCTAGAAATGAGATCGCAAGGGCATTTGTACATAGCAAAGTGGCAGATATATAGTGTTGTCTCTCAGAAGTTAGACCATCCATATACACTTTTTGTTTAAAAAAACTTAAAAATCGCGCCCCCAAGAGAAGTTTTCATTTTGCTGCAAAACCCATTTTGCAGTTCCATCTCAGACAGATATGTAAATGATGAGAGTTGTGGTGATTAGATGAATGGTCTTGTCACCTGAGGCCCCAAAAGTGGCTCTTGGAGGCTCCTTGTGTGGTGCGACCTCTTCTCCCGCTTGTGTAGAGCTTGTTGACCACTAGATGCCTCTACGCCTCTGGTTCAGTCAACCATTTCCAGGCACTTGACTAAAGGACATTTGTAGTGGTATGAAGGACAATGACAGCACAGCGATATGTTCAGGACATCCTGCAGCCACATGTGTTCCTCTCATGGCGGCTTATAGCAGGATAATGCTCAGCCGCACAAACAAGGGGGTCACAGGAAGCCCCCACAACATTGTCACACTTCTGTAGCCCACCCAGTCACCAGATTTATTGCCAATAGAACATGCTTGGGACCATTTGGGACGCCAACTTCCATAGCCTATGAGTTTGTACGATCTAGAGGCTCAGTTACAGCAAACGTGGAGTAATAGGCTGCAGGATACCATACAAATCCTGTATGCCTCATTCCCACCTGTACCACGTATTGCATCCAAGCTAGAGGTGGTACAGCAGAGTACTAGAGCCTCCATGCTCCCCTATATCACATTTGGTTTCCAAGCTAGAGGCGGTACAACAGGGTATTAAAGCCTCCATGCCCCCGTATCACATCTTGTATCTAAGCTAGAGGTAGTACAACAGGATACTAGAGCCCCCATGCCCGCCTGCATCATATCTTGTTTCCAAGCTAGAGGCGGTACAACAGAGTACTCTAGCCTCCATGCTCACCCTTATCACATCACGTATCCAAGCTAGAGGTGGTACACCAGGGTACTAGAGCCTCCATGCCCGCCCATATCACATCATGTATCCAAGCTAGAGGCAGTATAACAGGGTACTAGAGCCTTCATACCTGCCTGTATCACATCTTGTATCCAAGCTAGAGGCGGTACAGGCAGTAGTCAGGGCTGGCAGCAGGTGGCTTCACGAAGTCTAGACTGTAGGTCATCGCAGGCAGCAGGCAATAGCAAAGTCCCGCAATCAGAGCCGAGGTCAGGAACTACAGAAGTCAGGTTTCAGGGAAGAATAAAAAACAAAAAATACACTAACACAAATGAGGGTTTTGTAGCAATCTGCAATATGAGAACAAATTGCTTAGGCATCCACCCTAGGGTATGAATGTCTAATATAGCATATGTTGTGAGAGGATTGGAGGGTGACAGGCTTAAGCAGTGTGTATTGGCCCTTTAATTGATTGGGTTGGAGCACATGCTCATCCTATGGGCAAAGGTAAGGGAGTGAGAAAGGAACTGGAGGCAGGAGCCTACGTACTAGAGAGCGAGTGTTGTGGAGACTGCCCACGGCTGCAAGAGCAGGTGAGCAGCCATGGAAGCTTGACGTGACACAAATACTCCAGGACTTACAGTAGAGCCCAATCATGTAACAACCGCACAGTCAAATCAACAAATATATGAAGTATGTATTAGCACTAGTAAGTATTACTAAAATAGGAAGTCACCAATAGATAACAGGAAGAGAATGTTGATTGTATTCAGGTAATGGTAAAAAAAACGGATCATAGTAAAGTTAGCCTGAATAAAGCAAAGCTGAAACAAAACAAGGCAGAAAGAAACAAGGAAGGGGAAGATAAAGGCCAAAAAGTCTAAGAAGCTGATACATAAAAGTCATATTGGATTTAAAGGCACACAGCTTGCGCTATAACCAGGAACACACTGCAGAAGTCAGAAATATTTAAAGGCTAGCCAATCAGGAACTCTTCCCCAAATGAGTCTGGACTGCAGCAGTGTGGTCACCTGATCCATTCTTATGGATTATCTTTGGACAATTATATGGGAACTGCCACAACTCCAAACTGAAAGAGCAAGAGCATTTGTCACATATATACATAGTATTCCGAGGTATTTTATCAACTGTCACACATTAAAATCCAGATACGTTATATGTTTTGGGACTACGGCACTAATCATCAGTAATTGGTTCAACTGATTATACAGATGATCCCTCCAAATTACAGTTATTGTTGCTTTTTATTCCTCCTTTTACTGTATGTTTTTATTGTGCCTCGTGCCAACTCTCTTACCAAGCACAACATTATTCATCTATATGTCAGCAGACAAGATAAACTGCTCCTCACATCATTTCCCTTCATCCTGACAACCGGACAGTCTATCAAAAAGACTGAATTTCTGTTATGTAAGCGATTTTAATGCGGCAGCGTTCCAGTCATTGTAACGTTATTTCTGCATATAGAGTGGATTTAAAGCTTTCTTCAATTTCATTAATATGAACGAACAATAGAAACAAGTCAGGTTTTGCTGCACTTTACATGGCAGGGCCAGCTCCAGGCAGAAAGCATGCTGGGTTTGGGGGAATAGTCATAGTAGACCTCTATGCATTTCCCCCTTAGCTTGACAAACATGATTATACAGATTATCATGTGGCCCCAAGCTCAATGGGCCCTGACATCCGAAAAAATTAAACATGATCAGGAGAAGTTTTAAGCCTCTGCACATTAACAATGAATGTCTTCAATCACTGACTGCATGCAGAGATATTAAAATCAGTGAGGAATGCTTGTTTCTGGTGCCCCAATCCGGTGTTCCAAGACGGTTGTGCCATTTCTTATACTACCCAATGCACACTATGCATTGGTAGTCTAAGACATTACACACTGTTCTGATTGGCTACTGATAATCACATTACCAGAAAGCAGCATACACTTGCTGGATACTGATGCACAGTATGCATCAGGTGGCCTAAAAACTGATATGGTCATCTTGCATCATCGGAGTAGAACTGGCGTATAAGTATTACACCCCCATCCCCCTCTGGTCCCAAGGCAGAGTTTTGTCCCAGGACCGGTGGGTCATTTTAAGCAAACATTCAAAAATTCTGAAAGTAAATGTCAGGCTATGAACACATATGTGCTGGAGGCTCCATTTAGAGCCTCTGGTGCAGATCTGGCCAGGAGTAGAGCTACTGCTGTAGCATCTGTAGTCGCCCCTATGGGGCTCACTGCCCTGGAGCGCCTGCCCCCTTTGACCTGCACCTGTCATTACTGACCTTCCTAGTCCCACACTGTCTACTGTCTTTAATCATCCTCCATATAGGAGCACTACCAGACCCGAGCCAGTGGCATGAAGTGGGCCCGACTGATTTACAGATATACCCACCATTCCACCCCCAACTCCACACACTTGTCAGGGTACTCACACACATCCACTTGGAGGCATGAAGTAGTTTGCTATGAGGCTCAGCTTTTTTTAGTTACACCCCTGGATGTAGCATAAAGCCCTGGATGAAATAGTATTTCATACTGCGCTCTCTTAGCCAGGAATATTACATGTGACACTCTGTAAGCTGGATAGACCCCTATATAGTCAATAGGGTCTGTCCAATTCTCTTTATGTCCAGCAGATGTCGGATCCAACACTTCTAACTTTTCTGTTCTTCAGCTCCTAAGAGGGAGCCAAACAATGTGAAAGGCGTGAAGTGGATGTCGTGGATTGTATTATTACAACACATATTCAGGATATGATGCAGCAGAAGGAGATACAAAAATATGCAATGTTTATTTACAAACAAAGGGAAAAAATGAGTAAGCAATCAAACGGTTACCATAGAATCTCCTCTTTCTAGCTACCGCTAACTAAAAGGTCTGCTGTGGTTTTGAGGCTGGCCTCACTTACAGTACGGCAGTCACTGGTCTCTGCCTTCTCTCACCAGCTCAAACAGCTTCTCCTCTCTCCAGGTAACTACTCTTTACAGACTGTTTCACCCTGTTCAGCAGCACTTCACTGAAGCACCTCAGCTCTTCACAGCCTCTGCACTCTTTCTTCCAAAACCCTTCATATTGCTGACACCATCGCTCCAGAAAAATTGTTCTCAGGGAGCATGCTCAGTCTCATAGGGCAAACATTCAGCACAAATTTTGGTGCAAGTGGCAATTTTGGTGCAGTTGTTGGTGCAATTCGCAATCCATTGTCATATCAACAGTTTAACCCTTTAGAGCAGCCTCTATAGCATACCTGCTTGTATCGGTCACATGTGGAGGTTCTCAGCACTGAAGTTACATGGCATAAGTAATAAAAAGTTTTTTTTTCCCCTTCTGAAATGGCTGATAACAGAGAACAATAGAAATTAATTTGAGATGGAGATAAAATATATTTTACCTTTAGGCCTTATTCACATGGGAGTAAACATGTTCCATATTATGCATGTATTACAGAGTGAATATCATGCTACTTGCGCATTCACTGTATATTTGCAGTGATAATCAATGGACCGTGCGTGCTTTATTTTTGCGCACGTAAATTTGCAGCAATTCCGTGCACAAAAAAATCACAACCGCAGCCACATGCGCACAAAATATGCAGTGTTTGGGTCCGTGAATACGCTCTGTATCCATGGACCGAAATCTGCATACTCCCGTGTGAATGAGCCCTAAGCGTCCCTTTAATATCCTCCCCCCTCCTTCTCTGCTGCGGTACATTAGGATTCAGAGAGTGCGCACAGCCAAAGTTTGCACTGTACAAAATCAAGATTAATTCAGAATTGCAACCTACTTTATACAGTTTTATTTCCTTAAAAAAAATAATAATAAATCTCTCCTCCGACTCTGGGATTTGTTTATTGTCATTATTTAACTACGGCCCCCGAGGGGTTGTCATAGCATTAGCCGTGGAATAGTAAACGTAGACAAGAGCCCGTCTTCAGCACGACAGAATTTTACAAAGTGTAACATTAAATACAACAAGTGCCATTCGTCCTTTGGGAATGGAAAATGTGTAAACAGAGGGAAAAAAATGTGTCCCGAATATTCCCTGCAAGCTGTAACTCAATGTAATATAAAATGAAGCTAAGGCCGTGCTTGCAAATTACATCCTCTGTAAGTTTTGGAGCTGCGATCCTAAATCTGTTCGTAATGGATTGACTGATGCCCTAAGTGAGGCTCACACTTGGTGACCGGTGCTTATGCTGGTCATCCAGTACTGTAACACCTGTAGGTGGACCAATGGTAACAAAAAGCTGTGAAATAATTAATGTTCTACAAAAATTACAGCAAAAACAATTGCTAAAGAATAAAAAATACAGAAAACCACATTAAAATCATCAGGAAAGCATATGGCCATCATAAGAATCAGACTACAGGGAAGCAAACATCAGCAAAGGATAAGATGAGGACCACCAAACGCCACATAATACCCAATATCAAATTATAAGGTGTCAATTAGAGATGAGTGAGCATGCTCGTCCGAGCTTGAAGCTCATTAGAGCATTAGCCTACTCGAGATACTCGTTACTCGAGACGAACACCATGGGGTGCTCGAAAAAATTTCACCCTTTCCTCCTCCATTGAAAACAACTGTCTGCCGGCACCCCTGAATTGTTTTTCATGGAAGGGCTTTACATATAAGCCCTTCCCTGAAAAACAATCATTTTAGTGTAAAAAGTAAAAGAAAAAACCTACCCTCCGACGCTGCTGTATCCCCCGCCGGGATGAAGAACACATCTGCCGCATGCAGCATTCCGCTTGAGGCCGTGGGCACTAGGCCTAATAGTATGACCTTTATTTGTTACATCTGAAGCAAACGGACTTGACATCTTGATACATTTTACAGCGGCTGTGATCGTATGTGTAACCGCCTTTATGTTGTAACCCGGTAGAACATGATTGTGTCATTGTCAATGAACTAGGAGGTTAGATTTTTCCTAAAGACAAGGATTATTTTGCTACACGGCGTACAACCTCATCCAGAATATTCTATAAAATATCATCTTGATAAAGCAAAGGTAAATGTTGTTTGATATTAACAGTTTGAGTATTGAGGGGAGTATGCCGAGGGAAATACCACTTTGGATGTAAAATTTGGCTTAGTGGAGGAAGAAAAGAAGTAATTCTGCCTAGATGTGGAATCAGCTGAGCTCAGGTAAGAAGAGAACGGGAATAGCCCTGACGTACAAGCCTGTTATGTCATTGAATACATTCTTCTTGGTAAGTAGAACCAACTCAGCGGGCTCTTCTAGTTCTAATAAATTCCCCAGTTAGTAAATTCCTAATAACGTGATCAGGGTGACAACTTGTGTTGTGCAGGATAGTATTGCCTGCAAGAGGCCTCTTATAGAGATGAGACTACTTTGCCTACAAGCCAATCACCAGTCAGGTGTATAAAGCAAATGGATGATTTGTGGAAATGACTTGTAAAAGTTAACTCCTCATCAATGGAGTTAAAAAAACAAAAAATGATATTTTCATCTGACTTCTAGATGAGGAGAAAGTCGTCTATATAGCGACCACACCAAATGGATGTATTGGTAAAAATATTTGTGGTCGCATATAGATGACGCTCCTCTCACCAGGTCATAGACAAATTTGCCAAAGAGGGCAACAATTGTTCCCCCATTGGACAACTGGACACCTGAAAGTCAAATAACTGATCAAACATAAGGTTACTGTTAAAGGGGTTGTCCCGAGGCAGCAAGTGGGTCTATACACTTCTGCATGGCCATAATAATGCACTTTGTAATGTACATTGTGCATTAATTATGAGCCATACAGAAGTTATAAAAAGTTTTATACTTACCTGCTCCGTTGCTAGCGTCCTCGTCTCCATGGTGCCGACTAATTTTCGCCCTCCGATGGCCAAATTAGCCGCGCTTGCGCAGTCCGGGTCTTCTCCTCTTCTCTATGGGGCTCCGTGTAGCTCCGTGTAGCTCCGCCCCGTCACGTGCCGATTCCAGCCAATCAGGAGGCTGGAATCGGCAATGGACCGCACAGAAGCCCTGCGGTCCATGGAGACAGAGGATCCCGGCGGCCATCTTCAGCAGGTGAGTATGAAGACGCCGGACCGCCGGGATTCAGGTAAGCGCTGTGGGGGTTGTCTTTTTAACCCCTGCATCGGGGTTGTCTCGCGCCGAACGGGGGGGGGGTTTAAAAAAAAAAAAAACCCGTTTCGGCGCGGGACAACCCCTTTAAGCAAAGATTCCAAAACAGACAAGATAAATTCAAGTAAAACAACAGAACGTTTCTGTACTTAAATGAAGTGACACTGCAGTAAGAGCACAGTTGTGAGGAATTATGTATAAAGTGACACCACATCACAAGATGGCCATGAAAAACCTGGTGACCATACAAAACTATTCAAAGTTTTAAGCAGTTCTTTTGTGTCTTTAATATAACCCCTAACTCCGTGTACCAGAGACTGCAGGAGATCATCCACCCAGCATTTCCAAAAGGGAGCTAACACCCGATATAATGAGTTTAAAAGATGGAGCAAAGGTATCCCTATGGACCTTGGGAAATTCATGAAGGACAGGTACCAGAGGATGCTGAACCAAAGGATAATCATACTGTTTGGAATCAATAATCCCTACGGATAAACCCTGGCTGAGTGTTTTCTTTTATGAGATATACTCATTCTGGGCAGGATCTCCTGACAAAATCTGGCACACAGAAGCATCTAGGAGCATATTGTTACTCTTACAATGGTACAACGACACATTATCATTCGTTCTTTAGTCAAGGAAGGCTCTGTAGTCATTCTTGATGAAAGTATTGGTGGATAACTGGCAAATCGCTCTCTGGGAGATCAATTAATATAAATGTTATTAGAAGAATGATTAAAGCATGGTAGAGCGTGGTTCAATAATTTGGTCATAGTCATAGTCATAATAGTGTCTTCAATACTTATCCATCATGAAATACTATCAGGGAGGCATCTGATTGACTCCAAATGTATTCTGTAGCAGGACAATGACCCCAATATCCAGCCAGTGGTATTAAGAACTATCTTCAGTGTAAAGAAGAACAAGAAGTCTTGGAAGTAATGATATGGGCCCACAGAGCCCTGAGCTCATCAACACCCAGTCTGTCTGGGATTACATGAAGAGACAGAAGGATTGGAGCGAAACAACATCCACAGAAGATCTGTGCTTAGTTCTCCAAGATGTGATAGAATCCTAAAATGGTAGAGTTGGAAGGGACCTTCATGGTCATTGGGTCCAACCCCCTGCTCAGTGCAGAATCACTAAATCATCTCAGGCAGATGTCTGTCCAACCACCCCAGAGAACTCACCACCTCCCATGGCAACCTGTTCCACTTATTCATCCCCCTCACTGTCTAATATCTAATCTGTGTCTCCTCTCTCTCAGTTTCATCCTATTGCTTCTAGTCTGACCCTGTGCAAATGAAAATAGGGCTGATCCCTCTGCACTGTGACAGCCCTTCAGATATTTGTAGACAGCTATTAAGTCTCCTTTCAGCCTTCTTTTTTGCAAGCTAAACATTCCCAGATCCTTTAACCGTTCCTCATAAGACATGATTTGCAGACCGCTCACCATCTTGATAACTCTTCTCTGAACTTGCTCCGGTTTGTCTATGTCTTTTTTAAAGTGGGATGCCAGAACTGGACACAGTATTCCGGATGAGGTCTGACTAAGGAAGAGTAGAGGGGGATAATTACTCCACACGATCTAGACTCCATGCTTCTCTTAATACATCCCAGAATTGTTTTTGCCTTTTTGGCTGCTGCATCACATTGTTGACTCATGTTCAGTCTATGATCTATTAGTATACCCAAGTATTTTTCACATGTGCTGCTGCTTAGCCCAATTCCTCCCATTCTGTATGTGCTTTCTTCATTTTTCTTGCCCAGATGTATGACTTTGCATTTCTCCTTGTCAAATACCATTCTGTTAGTCGCCGCCAACTGATCAAGCTTTTCTAGATATTTTTAAATCCTCTTTCTCTTCTCTAGTGTTTGCTATTTCTCCTAGCTTTTTTTCTTCTGCAAATTTGATCAGTTTCCCATCAAGTCCCTCCTCCAGATCATTTATAAAAATGTTGAACATCACTGGGCCTTGGACAGAGTCTTGTGGTACCCCACTTTATGCATCCTTCAACTTGGATGTACAGCCATTTATGACCACTCTTTAAGTATGATCACTCAGCCAGTTCTGAATCCACCTAACAGTTGCCTTGTCAATCCCATATTTGGTCATGTCTGGAACAACCTCCCCGCCAAGCTCCCTAACAACTCTCTGCCAGTTGACCTAGAAGAACTGATGCTGGTGTGAAGGTAAAGGTCAGTCACACCAAATAGTGATGGGGTTACATTTCTCTTTTGTTCAGTCACTTTGCGTTTTGTTAATTGACAAAAATAAACTATTAACAATTCGATTTAGAAAGTATTCTTAGTTTTCATCATTTAGGCCCCACTCGCCGAAAACTTTTTACAGTACTGTAAATAGATTGAAAGTTCTGATACAGAAATCTTTCTCCAGATATCAGGAGTTGTTTAGAAGTGATGTTGGTTTGTGGAGGTTTATCGTAACGCTCTTTATCCGCAGTACTGTAATTTCCACAGAACTACAACACATATTTTGTCATTTTTACCATTTTCGCTTCAATCAATAAAAGCTGTTTAAATCAGATTTACATCACTCCTGGCCGTAAAAATTGCCCTTCAAGTCGTGTTTAACTGTAATTCATTGTCCCTTCCACCGTTATACCAAATAGATTGTAAACCTCGCCACCCCCACCCCCCCACCCATCTTAAAGAAATTATTGGCAGTGATTTTCTAAACGGTGCAATTATGGAGCTGTTATTAAATGTCAGGCTATGCTCTCCTATGCTGCAGCAAGACGGAGGGAAGAAAATCAATAGCGTGTTACATTCCCACCAACCAGAAAAACCTCCATCCTGATAAGATTGTTGTACCGCGACGTATTATCTGTGCTTTGTTTATAGGGCAAATGTCCAAATATCTCTGTTCCCTGGATATCACACGCAGATATAACACGTAAATAAAGCTTATTGCCTAATTATACATGAAAAAGACAAACTATTCAACTCTGCATAGAAATAATAGTATTCGGCTGTGGGATAACAGGACAAACAACGTATCCAATAAACCTGAGCTGCAGTCGCCAGCATTCTACACAGTTGAAATCTACTGTATACTACCGCCATGGCTCATTCACCTGGCTCATAATGAGGAAAACTTTCCTCTGTTCCTGACATGAGCGGCCTCAGCTGCATGCAACCTGCAGGGTGTCGGCCATCAGCTTGTAGGAGGGGGGCATCAGGTGCCTGTTGGCTGGTGGTGATTAACCCCTTTAAGTCAGATAACCTTCTTCCTTCGTTCAGCAGCATCTTGTGAAGTTTATGCTTCTCCTGGCTCTATCCCTTCCCCTCTGATGTTCTGAGGCAACACTGTCAGCATATTGATGCACCTACAACACAATTGTTTAGTTTTGGCATTGTATTTATGTACTGAGCTTGGTTCTGGTGCTGTATGTATGTATTGAGCTTGGTTCTGGTATCGAATCTATGTACTGATGTTGGTTCATGCTATATTTGTTTTGAGCTTGGTTCTCTATTTATGTATTGAGCTTGATTCTGGTGTTGTATTTATTATGAGCCTTCTTCTGGTACAGTATTTATTCTGTGGATATGCTGCTATCTTGCTGCTTTAGAAACAAGCAGAATGCCTATCAGTGCAATGTATAATCAGTTTTTAAATGGGGCACCAAAAAACAAAAATAAAATTCTAACCTAAAGGGCTTATAGCTAGGCCTTCCTTTATCTGGGGTAAACTACTCAGTTTGCTACTGCAGTCCATTATTTAACCAAGGCAGAGTAACATCTTAGCGCTCCCCTAGCACCTAGCACTCTGTGTGAGTGTAGCATCTGATGGGGCTGGCATGGCACTAGAGATGAGCGAACGTACTCGTCCGAGCTTGATACTCGGGCGAATATTAGCGTGTTCGGGATGCTCGGTACTCGTAACGAGCACCACGCGATGTTCTGGTTACTTTCAGTTTCCTCTCTGAGACGTTAGCGCGCTTTTCTGGCCAATTGAAAGACAGGGAAGGCATTACAACTTCCCCCTGTGACGTTCAAGCCCTATACCACCCCCCTGCAGTGAGTGGCTGGCGAGATCTGATGTCACCCGAGTATAAAAATCGGCCCATCCCGCGGCTCGGCTCAGATGTCTTGTGAGTTAGCTGAGGGAAAGTGCTATCGTGCTGGAGCTGCTGTAGGGAGAGCGTTAGGAGTTAGTGTAGGCTTCAAGAACCCCAACGGTCCTTCTTAGGGCCACATCTAATAGTGTGCAGTACTGTGTTAGCACTGTATTTTTAATTTTTTTTTCAAAATTGGATCTGCAGAGCATTGCGCCCTGCAATAGGGACAGAAGTGGTGGTTAGGCAGGGAGAGTGTTAGCAGTGAGTGTAGGCTTCAAGAACCCCAACGGTCCTTTCTAGGGCCACATCTATCCGTGTGCAGTACTGTCCAGGCTGCTGTTAGCAGTGTTGCATATTTTTTATTTTTTTTTCTCAAAACCGGCTGTGCAGACCATTGCACCCGGCATTAATACTACAGGGATAGAATTGTGTAGGCAGGGCCAGAAGACATACATTATTCATTGAATAGACGCAGTGTGGCTTTTCCTTTGAAAAACAAGGGAAAAAATTCTATTTCGCCTGCCTCTGACAGTCCTCAGGGCTCTGGGTACGTGTGTGCTGCGTGCAGAACGTTAAAAAAAATCAGACGCAGCCAGCTACGTTTTACTGCAGGCTTGCGCCAATTTTTTTCCTGCATGGGAAATCCCAGATCTGCTGTAGCGAATAACTTTGCATCACTGCAGTTCTCTGACACATTTGCAGGGCCACAACACAGTTATTAAACTTAGTAGTATTCATTGAATACACGCAGTGTGGCTTTTCCTTTGAAAAACAAGGGAAAATATTCTATTTTGGCTGCAGGCTTGCGCCAATTTTTTTCCTGCATGGGAAATCCCTGATCTTCTGTAGCGAATAACTTTGCATCACTGCAGTCCTCTGACACATTTGCAGGGCCACAACACAGTTATTAAACTTAGTAGTATTCATTGAATACACGCAGTGTGGCTTGTCCTTTGAAAAACAAGGGAAAATATTCTATTTTGGCTGCAGGCTTGCGCCAATTTTTTTCCTGCATGGGAAATCCCTGATCTGCTGTAGCGAATAACTTTGCATCACTGCAGTTCTCTGACACATTTGCAGGGCCACAACACAGTTATTAAACTTAGTAGTATTCATTGAATACACGCAGTGTGGCTTGTCCTTTGAAAAACAAGGGAAAATATTCTATTTTGGCTGCAGGCTTGCGCCAATTTTTTTCCTGCATGGGAAATCCCTAATCTGCTGTAGCGAATAACTTTGCATCACTGCAGTTCTCTGACACATTTGCAGGGCCACAACACAGTTATTAAACTTAGTAGTATTCATTGAATACACGCAGTGTGGCTTGTCCTTTGAAAAACAAGGGAAAATATTCTATTTTGGCTGCAGGCTTGCGCCAATTTTTTTCCTGCATGGGAAATCCCTGATCTGCTGTAGCGAATAACTTTGCATCACTGCAGTTCTCTGACACATTTGCAGGGCCACAACACAGTTATTAAACTTAGTAGTATTCATTGAATACACGCAGTGTGGCTTGTCCTTTGAAAAACAAGGGAAAATATTCTATTTTGGCTGCAGGCTTGCGCCAATTTTTTTCCTGCATGGGAAATCCCTGATCTGCTGTAGCGAATAACTTTGCATCACTGCAGTTCTCTGACACATTTGCAGGGCCACAACACAGTTATTAAACTTAGTAGTATTCATTGAATACACGCAGTGTGGCTTGTCCTTTGAAAAACAAGGGAAAAAATTCTATTTTGGCTGCA
Organism: Eleutherodactylus coqui; assembly: GCF_035609145.1. Classification (NCBI taxonomy): domain Eukaryota; kingdom Metazoa; phylum Chordata; class Amphibia; order Anura; family Eleutherodactylidae; genus Eleutherodactylus; species Eleutherodactylus coqui. The sequence goes on from NC_089846.1 coordinate 81,332,142, forward strand.
GGCTTGCGCCAATTTTTTTCCTGCCTGGGAAATCAAATCACTGGTAATACACCATGCTGAGGGGTAGGGGTAGGCCTATAGGACGTGGACGCGGGCGAGGACGCGGAGGCCAAAGTCAGGGTGTGGGCACAGGCCGAGCCAGTGCGGTGGCCAGGGGTAGAGGCAGGGCCAGATCGAATAATCCACCAACTGTTTCCCAAAGCGCCCCCTCGCGCCATGCCACCCTGCACAGCTCAAGGTGCTCTACGGTGTGGCAGTTTTTCACAGAGACGCCTGACGACCGACGAACAGTGGTGTGCAACCTTTGTCGCGCCAAGATCAGCTGGGGAGGCACCACCAACAGCATGCGCAGGCATATGATGGCCAAGCACCCCACAAGGTGGGACGATGCCCGTTCACCGCCTCTGGTTTGCACCACTGCCTCTCCCCCTGTGCCCCAACCTGCCACTGAGATCCAACCCCCCTCTGAGGACACAGGCACTACCGTCTCCTGACCTGCACCCACACCCTCACTTCCGCTGTCCTCGGCCCCATCCAGCAATGTCTCTCAGCGTAGCGTCCAGACGTCGCTAGCACCACAGTTTGAGCGCAAGCGCAAGTACGACGCCACGCACCCGCACGCTCAAGCGTTAAACGTGCACATTGCAAAATTGATCAGCCTAGAGATGCTGCCGTATAGGCTTGTGGAAACGGAGGCTTTCAAAAGCATGATGGCGGCGGCGGCCCAGCGCTACTCGGTTCCCAGTCGCCACTACTTTTCCCGATGTGCCGTCCCAGGCCTGCACGACCACGTCTCCCGCAACATTGTACGCGCCCTCACCAACGCGGTTACTGCCAAGGTCCACTTAACAACAGACACGTGGACAAGCACAGGCGGGCAGGGCCACTATATCTCCCTGACGGCACAGTGGGTGAATTTAGTGGAGGCTGGGACAGAGTCAGAGCCTGGGACCGCTCACGTCCTACCCACCCCCCGAATTGCGTGCCCCAGCTCGGTGCTGGTATCTGCGGGGGTGTATGCTTCCTCCACTAAACCACCCTCCTCCTCCTCCTACGCAACCTCTGTCTCGCAATCAAGATGTGTCAGCAGCAGCACGTCGCCAGCAGTCGGTGTCACACGGCGTGGCAGCACAGCGGTGGGCAAGCGTCAGCAGGCCATGCTGAAACTACTCAGCTTAGGAGAGAAGAGGCACACGGCCCACGAACTGCTGCAGGGTCTGACAGAGCAGACCGACCGCTGGCTTGCGCCGCTGAGCCTCCAACCGGGCATGGTCGTGTGTGACAACGGCCGAAAGCTGGTGGCGGCTCTGCAGCTCGGCAGCCTCACGCACATGCCATGCCTGGCCCATGTGTTTAATTTGGTGGTTCAGCGCTTTCTGAAAAGCTACCCCCACTTGTCATACCTGCTCGGAAAGGTGCGCCGGATCTGCGCACATTTCCGCAAATCACACACGCACGCTGCCACCCTGCGGACCCTGCAACATCGGTTTAATCTGCCAGTGCACCGACTGCTGTGCGACGTGCCCACACAGTGGAACTCTACACTCCACATGTTGGCCAGACTCTATGAGCAGCGTAGAGCTATAGTGAAATACCAACTCCAACTTGCGCGGTGCAGTGGGAGTCAGCCTCCTCAATTATTTACAGAAGAGTGGGCCTGGTTGGCAGCCATCTGCCAGGTCCTTGGAAAATTTGAGGAGTCTACCCAGGTGGTGAGCGGCGATGCTGCAATCATTAGCGTCACCATTCCTCTGCTATGCATCTTGAGAAGTTCCCTGCAAAGCATAAAGGCAGACGCTTTGCGCTCGGAAACAGAGCCGGGGGAAGACAGTATGTCGCTGGATAGTCAGAGCACCCTCCTGTCTATATCTCAGCGCGTTCAGGAGGAGGAGGAGGAGCATGAGGAGGATGAGGAGGAGGGGGAAGAGACAGCTTGGCCCACTGCTGACGGTACCCATGCTGCTTGCCTGTCATCCTTTCAGCGTGTATGGCCTGAGGAGGAGGAAGAGGAGGAGGAGGAGGAGGAGGAGGAGGAGGATCCTGAAAGTGATCTTCCTAGTGAAGACAGCCATGTGTTGCGTACAGGTACCCTGGCACACATGGCTGACTTCATGTTAGGATGCCTTTCTCGTGACCCTCGCGTTACACGCATTCTGGCCACTACGGATTACTGGGTGTACACACTGCTCGATCCACGGTATAAGGAGAGCCTTTGCACTCTCATTCCCGAAGACGAAAGGGGTTCGAGAATGATGCTATACCACAGGGCGCTGGTGGACAAACTGATGGTAAACTTCCCATCCGACAGCGCTAGTGGCAGAAGGCGCAGTTCCGAGGGCCAGGTAGCAGGGGAGGCGCAGAGATCAGGCAGCATGTACAGCGCAGGCCGGGGAACATTCTCCAAGGCCTTTGCCAGTTTTATGGCTCCCCAGCAAGACTGTGTCACCGCTCCCCAGTCAAGGCTGAGTCAGCGGGAGCACTGTAAAAGGATGGTGAGGGAGTACGTAGCCGATCGCACGACCGTCCTCCGTGACGCCTCTGCCACCTACAACTACTGGGTGTCGAAGCTGGACACGTGGCCTGAACTCGCGCTGTATGCCCTGGAGGTGCTTGCTTGTCCTGCGGCTAGCGTCTTGTCAGAGAGTGTGTTTAGTGTGGCTGGGGGAATCATCACGGATAAGCGTACCCACCTGTCAACCGACAGTGCCGACAGGCTTACACTCATCAAGATGAACAAAGCCTGGATTTCCCCAGACTTCTCTTCTCCACCAGCGGACAGCAGCGATACCTAAGCAATACGTAGGCTGCACCCGCGGATGGAAGCATCGTTCTCTCTCACCATCCAAAACGGGGACATTTCTGCTTCATCAATCTGTGTATAATATTCTTCCTCCTCCTCCTCCTGCTCCTCCTCCTGAAACCTCACGTAATCACGCCGAACGGGCAATTTTTCTTAGGGCCACAAGGCTCACTCATATAATTTTTCTAAACAATTTCTATACGTTTCAATGCTCTTAAAAGCGTTGGAACTTTAACTTGAACCAATTTTTCGTTAAACTGGGCTGCCTCCAGGCCTAGTTACCACTTAAGCCACATTAACCAAAGCGATTAATGGGTTTCACCTGCCCTCTTGGTTGGCCATGGCCAATTTTTCTGATGTACATTAGTACTGTTGATACAGCAATTTTTGTGGGCCCTCGCCTACAGTGTAATCAAATGAATTTTTAGCCCACCTGCATTACGGCTGACGTTACATCCGCTGTGTTGGGCAATGCAATGGAATATATTTATGTACCGCCGGTGGCTTCCTGGCACCCACCCATGCTGTGGGTCCACAGAGAATTATAAATGCATCTGTTTCCACATCTAAAGAACCCCAGTCAGACTGGGGCATGCAGTGTGGGCCGAAGCCCACCTGCATTAAGCACGACATTACTACCTCAGCTGTGTTGGGCAATGCAATGGGATATTTTTATGTACTGCCGGTGGGTTCCAGGGAGCCACCCATGCTGTGGGTCCACAGGGAATTATAAATGCATCTGTTTCCACATCTAAAGAACCCCAGTCAGACTGGGGCATGCAGTGTGGGCCGACGCCCACCTGCATTAAGCACGACATTACTACCTCAGCTGTGTTGGGCAATGCAATGGGATATTTTTATGTACCGCCGGTGGGTTCCAGGGAGCCACCCATGCTGTGGGTCCACAGGGACTTCACAATAGGGAGTTGTACCTGCCTGTGTCTTTGAATTAAAAACCGCGGTCTGACTGGGGCATGCAGACACCTTGACAGAATGAATAGTGTGTGGCACATAGGTTCCCCATTGCTATGCCCACGTGTGCAGCTCCTGATGGCGGTGGCACAGGATTATATTTCTCATTGCTTCTGTACAGCATTGTGGGCTATCGCCCAGCCCCTTTTAAAGAGGGTCGCTGCCTAGCCGTGCCAACCCTCTGCAGTGTGTGCCTGCTTTTCCTCTGGCAGGCGCACTTATAAATAGACATGAGTGTGGCGTGGCATGAGGGCAGCTGAAGGCTGGGCAGGGACAGTTTGGTGTGCTCTGTGGACACTGGGTCATGGGGGGGGGGGTTGGTCAGCATGTAACCCAGGAGAAGTGGCAGTGGAGTGTCATGCAGGCAGTGATTGTGCTTTGTTGTAGGTAGTGTGGTGCTTAGCTAAGGTATGCATTGCTAATGAGGGCTTTTCAGAAGTAAAAGTTGTTGGGGGGGGGGGGGCCTACTCTTGCCGGTATTGTGGCTTAATAGTGGGACCTGTGAACTTGGGATGCAGCCCAACATGTAGCCCCTCGCCTGCCCTATCCGTTGCTGTGTCGTTCCCATCACTTTCTTGAATTGCCCAGATTTTCACACATGAAAACCTTAGCGAGCATCGGCGAAATACAAAAATGCTCGGGTCGCCCATTGACTTCAATGGGGTTCGTTACTTGAAACGAACCCTCGAGCATCGCAAAAATTTCGTCCCGAGTAACGAGCACCCGAGCATTTTGGTGCTCGCTCATCTCTACATGGCACGTATCTTGATTACTGGATGTTAGAGACATCAAGCCATTCTATCTGGCCTGGAGTGTATAAATAGAGGCCTGAGAGACTAAATTGCATCCTTGCCCCAAATGAAGGAAAGCCTAATTATGACCCTTGACATAAAATGACTTGGTGAAATTTTTCTCTTGTAAGTTCAACTTTTTGCACTTGAACATAGCCATGTCTTCAAGGGGTGGTTTCATGAAGACATCCCCTTTCCATATGCTCCATTAGGGTACACAAATGTCACAATTGACTTCCTCTATATGTAGAAGTTGGGAGTCATTAAAAAAGAGCAGTTTTCCCTCTGCCAGGCATATTCGCTCTCACAGAACAGTTTTCTTTGCCATCACTTGGTCACTGAGAACATACCTCTCTTAATTATCCCTGGCAGTTAATCAGAATCGGAGAACCCTCCCTCTGTCATTCCTGGTACTGTGCAGAGACATGGATGCATCTCTGTGAAATAATCTGGTAACTAAAATATTAGCTTTCAGACAAATTTAGGAGTTATTCATCCATAATTTACAGCGCAACGTTTCACCTTCTCAGTGGAACCATTTTCAAGGTCCATTGAGGAAAATAGCTCCGTTGAGGAGCTGAAACGTTGCGCATTAAGCTATGGGTGAATAACTCCCACACTTGGCTGGAAGTTACTGGAGCGCTGCTTCATTCTTTTCTATTGGACTGCTGGCCTCTGAGTTGGGTTATTTGAAGCTCTGCACCCATCATTTTAGGTGGCTCTTAATACAGCTCCATTTATCTCAATCGGCGACTAAATATTTAGGGAACATTTACACATTGCCCTTTTTCCATCAATTAAACCAAAATTGCAGCAAAATGTTTTGTCAACTTGTGTAAAATTTTGTAAAGTAGCAGACCCCCCTAATCAATTTCTCTTAACCTATCTCAAGGATAGGTCATCAATAGTGAAAGTCCCAGAGAACCCACTTAATGCAGTTGGCAATGACCAGCAGTTTTTACATTGTTCATAGATGAGGCTGCCCTTCATGTTTCGGAACATGTCATCGGCACACCCTAAGAATATGTACTTACTAAGGTTCCCATGTGTTTGTTGAACATGAGCCGAATATCCTAAAATTAACCCGTAGTTCACTCTTACCAGAGATGGAGTGATTGGTCCATTTTTCTTTGCAGAAGGCCCCATGACATCACACAATTACCTTCATATGTTGGAACTGTTTTTTGTACATCAATAAGGGGGTGTGAATGTGATAGTTTAGTAATGTCCATTGAGGAAGGTCCATTAAGGTCCATTGGAGCTCCTCACCACTATGCCAGGATTGTTAGGGGATTTGTGCAATGACAATTTTTTTGCTTGATCCTTCCCATTGTGAAAAAAAGATATTTGATATTGCAAAGAATTATGGAGCAGATTTATGAAACTGTATAAAAAAGTTTGTTGCCCATGGCAATCAATCGCAATGCAGCTGTCATTTTTCAAATAGAGAATTCAAAATGAAAGCTGCGCTGTGATTGGCTGCTATGGGTAACAAAGACAGTTTTGATAAATATGTCCCTATATTTATATACACAAATTACATTAATGTAGGGGGAGGGGTTTTAGTGATCTAGTATCCATTAAAAATCCTGTGGAAATAGCCTTTAAAAGGAATGTGCCATCAGAGAAGGACCGATTGTATAAATCAAGTTTTTATATTAGACATATTTAAAAAAAAATATTGTGATCATTTTTACATTTTTGATATCAGCCGTCATCTCATTATCATCAGAGGCAGGATTACACTGAGAGGTGACACCTATATATAGCTAACACAGGATCCATCATTCACAATAGGTGATGTCACAGCTTACCTCTTCCCCCTCCCTGCACATGTCATAGAGCACTCCCACAACATTGTTCTATAGAAGCCAATGGGTAAGCTCCAGTCCATTGTGTCTATGACCCATACAATTCCTGTAAAGCAGATCTCTCTAAATGCTTCTAATTGCAGCTCTGACAAGATGGCCGCCTCCCGTAGTCATGTACATACAATGGGATTAAAAATAAAAACTGATTAGAAAAACAGAAAATGTTTCACTCTCTGGTTTTAATTGGTAAAACAAGAAGTGATATATTCACTTTAAGAGAAAATCGACATGTGAAGAGAAATAAAAGAGATAAATCTGGTAATCGTTGCCTGATAGGGAGGACAGGAGAACCATTAGACGGCTGATATTTGATCAGTTCTGGACCTCCTGGTGGTCGCCGTCCCAGAAGGTGATATCTATCTTCCATTTTTACTTTTCTGGGTATGATTGAATGTAAATCTGATAATCTGGAAATGTCATAATGCGACAATCCAGGAGTTAGTTATGTGTCTGTGTTTATTTATGAGGTAAAATAGGAATAAAGCGGAAAAGGGAAAATGTAATGGAGGGCGTCGAAAAGGTCGTGAATATTATTATATGCAAATCTCATGAACTTTCAGCTATTTTCTGAAGATTGCAGTGTGACAACTGTAAGGAATGCAGATGAGACACTATCCATAGACGATGCAAAGCATCTACGTTGTGCTTCCTATAGACGTGCAGGCATAAATACATTTTTATTAGCATCTATGAGGAGGTTCATGTACTGCATGATTGAGACGTTTTGCTTAAATGGGTTGTATAACAATCAAATTTTATCTCCCATCCATAGGATAGGTAATAAAAGTTTGATCAGTAAGGGGTCTCACCACTGAGACCTGCACCGATCCTGAGAATGGTGGTCCCGTGTCCTCTTTCCTGCTCACTGTAGGCTAACTGCACCCCCTACATTGAGGAGGAGATTGAATGGAGAGGTGGTCGTACATGCACGGTGCCACTCTATTCATTTTCAATGGGCCTCCTGGAAATAGCCTAATGCTTGCACTCTACTATTTCCATCAGCCCCATTGGAATGAATGTCGCATGTGCGACCACCTCTCCATTCAATCTCCCTGTCCCTGCAGGTGGGTGTGTTAAACCCACAGTAACAACATGGAACTCTTGTTCTCTGGATTTTATAGGGGTCTTAGTGGTGAGATGCCTTCACTAATCAGACATTTGCTACCGATTCTATGGGTAGATGATAAAAGTTGATTGTAGTACAACTCCTTTAAAGTGATAATCCAGCTTTCAGCATTTATGACCTATCAAAAAAAAATTTCCAAGTCTGATTACTGAACCCCAACTGATGACCAGAAGTGTGGATCCTGGTTCCTGTTGCCCCCCCAGCTACAAGAGCAAAGATAAGAGGAATTTGAATGGAGCACCAGTCAATCAAGCTCCATCTGTGGTAGTGATGGAAACACTTGAGTGCAGGGTTGTACAAGGCTATGGTACATGGCTACCATCTTCCAAAAACAGCACCACACCAGACCTTGGGTTGTATCAGGTATTGTTGCTCAACTCAACGCAGGTGAACTTTGGAGATCAACCAAGGGTAGAGATTTTGGGGCATGAGTAATGTGTTCCAGTAGCAATCATTCACTGGATCCATCGCTCACTTCTTAGTCTTTGACTAGTTATCCACCTGATCAGCTCAGGGTTTGGGGTGTATACTTTAAGAAGGTACCTGAATGTTAGCAATTCTTACATAATAATGGTAGTAAAATGTGAGCTCTCCCAAATGTGTCATCAGCAGTATGAAATGCCTCTCTCGGGTATAGGGGGCCATCAGGTGTTCGCGTGGGCCAGTCTAAAAGGTCAGCTACATTGGGGCTTACCTTTGCAATAAGTCTCTCTCTGTTGATAGCTTCATCACTAGCTATCATCCTAATTCTGCAGTACACACCACACTCACCCACTGTTTCTTTCTCAGGACTACATGCTGCTCTATCTCTTTCTCTCTTTTCTTTCTGTGTCACACACAATGCACACCTAAGTGATCTCTCGACTGCCCATTTGCAGCCATACCTACGGCTCCATGAGATTGCATTACTGCCACCAGAAACATGGCCACCATTATAAAGTACAAGAACGTTGACCATAGCATTTAATAAACAATTGCTTTCATGGTTACTGCTCCGAGTCCTAATACATTGAATATGGCAAATGAGGAATGAAATCTGGCACGCCCGCATAAAACTTCTTGTTTGCTGTTAATAACAACTGTGAAGAAGAACCACCTTGATTCAAAAAGTGTTGCATTCACCCTGCTAATTTGAACCCTTTTATGGACATTTTAATAATGCATTAATAAACAGGAAGTTTTATGTGGATGTGATGAATTTCATCCTTCATCAATCCATACCTAGGAGCTCCCAAAACTTGTGTTTGGCTATGGCAAGAGGCCAACTTCAAAGCACTCTGTTCATAACATTTCCGTTTCTGGTTTGGAACTTCCTCACAATATAAAAAGACCTTCCAGGTTTTAGAGTCTGGTGTGTGATGGAATGATATCACTTGCTGCAAAACTATTCTCTGAGGAGAGTCGTGGAGCATAAGGTTGCTATATAAAGGATATTGTTATTGTCATGACTGCATCAAGAAATAAAAGTTTTCATCTTCTTTATTGTCTACTTTTCTTGTCTTGATATTTTCCATTTTTCACTCTTATTTGCTCTTTCTTCATCAACTTGTTTGGGAGGGGATTTATTATGAGGGTTTTTTGGGGAAGTCAGTTTTGCTAGAGGTCACGCTATTGGCAACAAATGTATCACTGTGTCACACACGGATGATATATTTGTCACATCTTTAAATATGTCCACAGAGGTTGAAACACTTTTTATGCCACCCACCTACTAAGTATGATTGTGACTTTAAAAAAAAAGTTGTAATATTGAATCTGACTACAAAAATTAAAAAAATAAAAAACTCAAACCACACAAACCCTGGACCTTTTACTTTTGAAAAGTGGAGTGAGAAGCGTAACAGTGCAAAAGAGTCAAAAAACCTGTTTTATGTAAAAATGTGTGACTTTTTGACAACAGAAAACTACTGTACAGCCCTTCATAAATACCCCCTTTTTGTATAGATTTTTTAACATTTTTGTTAATGGTTTTGTTAATTTTCCATCTTTATCTTTTTTTATTTCTTGATTTTTCAACTACTGATCTCTGCCAGTTTTCTGATTTCTGCTATCTTCCTGTTCTTTGGCATCTTCTTTGTCTCCGCCATCATCAACTTGACCTCTGCCATCATTTTCGTGACCTCTGCCATCTTCCTGATTTCCACCATCTTCTTTGTCTCCACCATTATCTTTATCTCCACCATCATCTTCTTGACCTCTGACATCATTTTCTTGACCCCTGCCATATTCTTTGTCTCCACCAGTATTTTAGTCTGTGCCATCATCTTCTTAACCTCTGCAATCATTTTCTTGACCTTTACCATCATCTTCTTGACCTCTGACATCATTTTCTTGACCTTTGCCATCATCTTCTTGACCTCTGACATCATTTTCTTGACCTTTGCCATCATCTTCTTGACCTCTGCCATCTTCTTTGTCTCTGCCAGTATTTTGGTCTGTGCCATCATCTTCTTAACCTCTGCCATCATTTTCCTAACCTCTGCCATCTTCTTTATCTTTACTACCTTCATCTCCACAACCGTCCTGAGCTCTGCTATCTTTTCAAGCCTTGTCATCTTTCTGATGTTCACCGTCTTCCTTATTTTTCCTGTTTTCCTAATCTCCAACATTATTATCTTGTTTTGCTTCCTATTTAATTGTCTTAATCATTTTGGTTGACTTTATCTTATTTTTGCTTTTTAAAATATTAATAATGTTTTGGTGTTATCAGTATAATTGTAATTCTTGTTATTATAGTTTTAGCATCAGTTTTGATATGTATGGAAATGATCTATTTTTAATTGTTGTCTCTTATTACAGCTTCCTGTTATAATGTATGTGTACACATAATATAATCTTATAGTTTATACCTTACTCTGATATTTATACATTACATAGGTGTCTTTTTCACTCTTTTGTTGCACCTATAGTGTGTGAAATTCTCTTTAATCTAATGTACCACATAATTGACATTATATTTAAGAAATGTGAAATAATCCTTGAAGAAATCTGACATGTAATGTATTAAACCTCGAATTGTACGTTTTATGTATGTCTGTTCCAGCAAGGGTGTCCTTGGACCATTTAATGGACATTCATGAAAAATAGTGTTAATAGTCCGGATTTTCTGTCTTGAAATGTAATGACACTTACTCATTAATGAAGAATTATTAAATTTAAGGCCAAGAGATACGTGAGGATGTCGCCATTACAAACATGACTTCTATGGTCTCTGGTTAAAAATGGCCCATTCATTTAGCAATAATAGATTCCATTAAATTATGTAGAGTCTCTGCTTTATGGGACATAGGTGAAGCTTCTCTGGATTTGTAAGCTTCATCCCAACTTGGTCTTTGAATTCTGAATTGAATAATTTACACAGTGTGTTGGCATTGTCTAAAAGGACAAAAATGTAAGAAAGAATGCTTGGTTGGCTTTTCATATTGAATAGATGATTAGTTTTCAATTAAGTTTTTATGTGGAGTTGCTCACAGGAAGGAAAATTGATGTAAACTGCTAACAGTGACAACTTGGGTATCTACCACTAGGGTTGCAGTCATCTCCATGACCAGGTTCTTACAATATACTTAGCATGCGATTGGTAGCACGGCCATAGCATACATTTTACATCAGCGTCCAGGGAGCTTCAAATTACAACTGGTAGTGAGTTATGCATTGCCTTATATTTTATCTATTAATCTGGTTACATCCGGACCTGCAATCAAAATCTTGCTGACTAAGAGTGGCTTCAGACGAGCGTGTTTTTGTGCGTACATAGGTGCGTACATAAGTGCATACCCATGTAGGTGCAAAAACACGTGTGAATGCAGGTCCGTGCATTGCCTTCAATGGAGCCGCTGCTGCTGCTGCTGGGGGCTCTGTTGAAGGCAATGGTCTGCTGGAACCCCCAAATTGTTTTTCAGGGGAGGGCTTTAAACATAAGCCCCAACCCCCCAAAAAACAACAATTTTAGTGTAAAAAAAACAAGAAAAAAAAAACTTACCTGTCCGCCACTGCCATGTCCCCATGGGGATGAAGAACACATCTGCCGCATGCAGCAGATGTTTCCATCATCTCTGCGTGGAAAAAGAATTCCCTGCTGCCCCTGCCACATCTGTGACATTCAGGAATTCATGAATGGGTGAGTGAGTGCTGCTTCTGATTGACTGAGTGCTGGGACCAATTAGAGGCAGCTCTCAGCTGTCATTCAATAGCTGAGAGCTGCTTCTGATTGGTCACAGTGCTCAGCCATTCAGAGGCAGCGCATTCAGCAGTCAGGGAATTTAAATCCCCCCAGCTGAATACTCCTCACAGCAATGCAGGAGAAGAGCCAACTAGACGCGGCTGAGCCCCGGCAGCTGCAGAGAGATGAGTATAGATTTTTTAAAAATGTTTATCACCATTTTTTCTTGTTTTTCAGGGAACGGCTTATATTTAAAGCTTTTCCCTGAAAAACAATTACTGGATGCTGGCAGCTTGAGCCGCTACCACAGCTGTCATCTGTGACAGCTGCAGTAGGGAATTCTTTATTCCCTGCAGAGATTTCGAATTCCTTTGCTGCATCTGTCACAGATGTGGCAGGTGCAGCAGGGAATTCTTTTTCCATGCAGGGATGAAGGAAACACTAAAATTGTTGTTTTTCAGGGAAGGGCTTATATTTAAAGCCCTTCCCTGAAAAACAATTACGGGGTGTCGGCAAACCATTGTCTTCAATGGAGCCGCTAGCAGCAGACGTGGCTCCATTGAAGACAATGCGTGCATTCCCTATTGTGCATGCATGTCCTATATTTACAGGCATGTGCTTGTAAAACATGTGAACACACCATAGGGAATGCATTGCCTGTAATAGATGCGTGTTTTTGCGCGTGCGTATGCATGCACAAAAACACGCTCGTCTGAAGCCACCCTTATTAAGAAGTCTCTGAATGCAAGACTTCACAATTTGCTGCTGAGGATACAATGTTTGTCCCTGACAGTATATAATAGCAAATAGAAAAAAGTACCCAAAAATGGAATATCTGATTATTTATTGCAGATTATTGGGAAGGTCTATCACAGCCTATTAGTAGTTTGAGGTAATACCCAGTTTATAGTAAAAAAATTAACAATTTTTTGTAATTTATTCCACTTTATTGGATTCTTTTAAGGCCACTTTAGGACGATTTTGCTGTAGATGAGTTTACAGATAAAACTTCATTTTATGTATTGTATTTTGTTATTTATTTAATTTTGACCTTTCTAAGCGATTTTCTCAGCAAGCCGACTAAGACATTTTTAGAAATTCATTAACCGTTTCATATTCTAAAAAAAAGACTATTGGAACTCTTAATAAAAATGTTTTTAAAGGTTGTTTTAATTTAGTAAATTCTTAAGGAAATTCTAGGTAATGCAGAGTCAGAAAAGATTAACTTTATAACTATGACTCTAACGTTGCGCTGCGTACGTACAAGGTGGTTGCTTGTCTTCTGTCAAATTCTGTTCATCTGTATGTTAGCGACATGTTCTGGGAAAAACCAATACCAATATGGCTGACATTGTAGCACCTTAATGTATTGTCACCAAACATTCCCTGATGATTTGCAACTCTGCTTAGTTTTGGTACATAGTACAATGCTTCCTCCCATGACCCCAAAGAAAAAAATAATACAGGAATTAAATACACAGCCATGATACATCTGATAAGAACTAAAGTGTGGCAACAGAATATGAGAAAGAATTTAGAACAAAGGGATTAAGCCATCAATATAAGATTGGTGAAGATCCAACTATCAACACTTCCACCATTCAAATGGTTTTGCATCTCAGCACTATTGGTTTGAGTCTAACTGAGCTGTAATAGCAGACGCAGTCATTACCGAACATACCATTCACTTCTGGTAGACAATATGGGCACCATGAAGTCAGAATTATTGGTCCCTAATCTCAAGTATGGAGGAAAAAAATTGCTTATAATTCCACCAAATGATAAATTTTAAGTTTTTGAGTCCTACTTTAACCTATTTGTAATGTCATTGGACACATTGTGTAATATATTGTAATCTACAGCATGTTCCTCTCATTTAGGTTGAACCACAGGAGCTGGCTCAGTCATCTTTCTGGGTCAAAGTCCAAGAAGAAAAATTTGAAGACAAAGAACTTTTTTCAAAGTTGTCTCAGACTTTTGCGACACATCAGAAAGGTAAGGAATAGGAAGATGCTGGCATATATTTATGCAGAATGTATTTATCTAATATGTCTCTCAGTACTTAACATAACATAATTCTGTTTTGAAATTGCTTCTACCCCATAGAACTGTAAAACCTGCTGCAAAATGGGTAGTTCTCGCAACATAACAACGTATTTTAGACTTATACGCCCTCCTAGTTGTATAGTAGATGTAATTCTCATATTGTGAAAATCAGGGCTGGCATCAGCACCAGAAAAACATGGGTTTGTGCTAGGGCCAAGTGGGCTTTGGGGTCTGTACTAAGTAAAGATACAGTGCTCATACTCTATCCTTCTCAAGACAAGGCCTGCCCTGGGTTAAGACAGTAGGTTCACTGTGGCTTTGTTGCTCATGAGCCTACATAACCTTAGACCCCCAATGGATCCCCCATTCTCGACATCAATAAGGGTCCCATCGGTTGGACCCCCACCAATCTATTAGTTTTCACCAATCCAGTGGATGCATGAAAACTGAAAAAATCCCCCATCATTGGAATACCCCTTTAATTTGTGATGTTTTCCCTGTAAATGGACCTTTGGAACTTGGCTGGCCTCGGGTTATGGGTGAAAACTGATAAATCGGTGGGGGGCTGACCGCTAGGACTCTCAGTGATCTATCAGATTTCATAGTTGGATTAATTAGGATTTATTTAGGATTCCTCTTTATTTCCTAAATATGCCATAGACCAGCATGATGAAAGCCCATGAAGGCCAACTATCATGACTATAAAGGAAACCTGTAACCACCCCATCACCCCCAAAACAAACTTCACTGACCAGTAGGGGATGAAACATCAATCACTTCTAATGACGCTTTTTGTAATAAGCACATGCATATCTGCAATTAAATTTCACAGCTAGATTATCGCATATTGTATATACAAACCTTCATGAAAGAGTCATCTGGCCAAAAAGAGTCAAGCCGCTCCATGAGCTGCCAAGCTAACTACACCCCCTTTCTCTGGATAGATAGCTCAATGCATGCCCATCCCATTTACACAGCAATCATTATCAAGAGTAAGGGGTTGATACGACTCTTCTCAGTCAAATGACTCTTCTCCACTCATCTGCATATGTTGCAGAGGATAACTTTGAAATCTAATGTTTTAGTCCTTGTGAGCCAGTGAGTTAGTTTTGAGATTGAGATGTTGATAACAGGTTGTCTTTACAGGGATTGCACCACAATTGACTTTTATCACCTATCCAAACCAAAGGTAATGGAATTATGATCAGTGGTTGTTACACTCTTTAGACCCCACTGATCCCAAAATCAGGGATCCCATCTCCCCTTATTTTCATCACTGTACCCACCAGCAGTCACATGGAGATTGAATGGAGCAGCGGTTGGACATGTGTGGGGCCACTGCACTCATTTCAATGCAGCTGACAGGACAGAAATAGCCGAGTACAAGCACTTTGCTGTCTCCGGCATTTTCATTGTAGATGCATGGAGTGGCACTGCACATTCACGAACATTCAATATCCTATTCACTGCAAGGGGGGTACAGTAAATAGGGTGGTGAGACCCCCGCCAATCTGATTTTTATCCTCTATCTCATAATAACGCTAAGACCCCTATAATGATTTGTGGATGTTTTTTGGTTTAACATTTTTTATTTTTGCTTAGTTACAGCATGTTTTCTCGTCCATCTTCTGCAGATTTTTAATAACCATATATTTTTCCTTTTTTTCTAATTTACAGTATGCCTATTTGTCTGAATTTTATTTTTGGAAATCCATTTTTTATATCCTCTGGGTATATATGATTTATTAGACTCCAAATTTGCTTGGATGAATAAACCAAATTAAGCTCCATCCTGCTGTCCCATTATCTGACTGGCAAAGAAGTGGACAGAAATTTAAGTAATGCACACCATCAGGATGGCCACTGCAGAGTCCAATTAATACTGTATAGATAGTAAGCTTCACTAAGCAGGCGGCCCTCTTGTGGCTTTAGAAGTAATTAAACAAGTAGAAAACTTTAGAAATAATGACGGCTGTGCAGCACAAATTAATAGAAATTCCTATATAAACTGCAAGCGTATATACAAAAGAGAAAGTGGCAATTAGTGGGGATGTTGAATACACAGACTTTTCAAAGACTGATAATTATTTTTTTTACCTTGAACCAACGATTTGTTTGAATGTTAAGGAAAGTAAAAGTTTAAAAGAAAAATTAGCAAAAAAAAATCGAAATTAATATAAATGCCTACGTTTTTTTTCTTTCTTTCGGGAAGTTTTTCTTTTCTTGGTAATACTGTAGATGTTTTGTGGTTTCACAGTTTTCCACAGACCCTCAGTGACATAAATCTGCATTGTTATGCTGCACTACATTCCGTTGTCATGTACAGATAATAGTTTTTTTTTTAATTTTTGGTTGAATGAGAAAGTAGTACAAATCCATTCCTTTGAAAATAGGCCCACTGCAAAACTTGTACCAGACCCAAGGGTGTATATAATGTGCAGCTGTACGGCCTCCTGCACACGGGCGTATTTGCACTGCAGAGTCTGCAGTGGGCATCCGGCTCCGTGCTCCACAGCAAATACTGCCCATAGCATTCAATGGCAAAACGCCATTTCATCTCCACGAGCAAAAATCGATTGTGATTTTCCACTCGTGGAGAAAAAAATCGCAGAATACTGCGATTTTGTGCGGGTTACGCACGTCCGGCTTCCATTAAAGTCAATGGAAGTCGTCCGCCCCGTGGCACTTTCGCAGTGAACTAAGCTCCGCCCCTCTTATTGCTGGCTGCGACAAGGGGTGGGGAGGGGGCGAAAGTTTAGCACACTAGCTCCCTCCTTGTCCCGCCTCCTCCCCTTGCTGAGAGACAGCGAGGGGGACGGAAGGGGGAGACACAGTTTAGCAGAGCTAAACTGTCACCCCCGCCCAACGCCACTGTGCCCTCGGCGTATATGTGCCTGCCCAGGGCCATCTGAACACCGTACAAACATGCAAATCCAGCCTTACTAACATGTTGGATTTGCCAGTCCAGAAGAACTGCACTTAAAGGAATCATCAATTAACCCAAGGGTCATCACAAAGATATGGAGGGGGACACAAACAATCTTTTGACCCCCTATATGTATGTAAGGATTTTGTTTTATTTCATTCATTCATTCATTCATTCATTCATTTATTTATATATGCATTTTTTTTATCCCTAGCTACCAATCTCTATTTGCACTTCATCATCCAACCCTTTGTCTTTCTTCTATTACGTACCCTCATATATCTATATATCTATTCTATGTACCACTATTGTGATGTATATATTATGTAGTGTGTCTCCAGTGGGACTGAAGAGGAGGTAAAGTGCCTCGAAACTTTTTTGGCCTTTCATGCTGGATTATATCTAAATAAGAGAATAGCGCTTTTATCCAAATCTGTGCTCTGTGCACATGTTTCCTAAAATGGGTTGTGCCACCCTATCATTTTTTGCCCTATTCCTGTCACATCAGGTAGTCAGAACAGTAATGTGGCCATCTCGGTTTATTCCAGGACCAGAGGGTCCTTCAACATGATGGGGACTAATTTAGCTTTTTCCTACAGGACTATTTTCTTCCTATATAATAGCAGCCCAATTCCACCCCAACTGCTATGAGGCTTTTAGTCCGCCACAGATATGAGACTCCATGTGTTGCTGCAACTTCCAAACTCTTTATTACAATACCACCTCATCAATCAAGACTGTATAAGGCAAAATTACCTTCTTGACCTTATTGACCAATCAGAGTGTAGCTTTTATGTACTAAGAGTTTGTTCATAACTTGTTTCTCATATGAATAGGTTTTGTTTTGTGTGTTCCTCAGGAATAGAAATAGACCCTGGTTGACATGACAGAGGCCAAAATGGAGTCTTTTTGGCTTCTGTAGGGGTGATATCTACTTGCCACAGTAGAGGAGAGCTCCGTAGACTGTGCTTTACTATATAATGAGCCAATGCAGAAAAAGTATAACTTTATCATCAATGTAGCCAATGGCTTACAGTGAGAAAGTCACAGCGTGTCTATGGTGGTACGCCTCAGGCATGAAGGTTGGGGGTATGTTTCAGAGAATACTTCTGACACATACTGTATCTACAACGCACAGTGCACCGAAAACAAGATATAAAGCCTAGTAAAACTTACCATGAAAAATATGCATGGATGATGCAGCAAAATACATGCGGCATATAGGTGAGCATAGACTATAGGTTTGCTTTACTCCTCACAGTCACCAATGCCAAGACTCCTGTGTACATTGGTCCGTTCAGTGACAGGAGACCTTTGGTAATAAGTCTAATTCAGTAACAATAGTCATAACAACCTTTTATAATTGATAACAAAACGCTTTCCTAACGCCTTGTTTATCAGATCGCTGCATCTTCGAGTTTTCGTAATCCTCAATTAAATACGGTCTACTGACCTCACTTAATTTGACAGGAGCTTTAAAAGCTTATGATGATGGATGATGAGGGCTAATAATTAACAATCAATCATTATTTAAGACGTGGGTTGATGTCAGCAGTTCTGGGGTTCTGCGAGAGTAAATGCACTCAAGACAAGGCTCTGTAATTACTTAAAGACAAGTTTAATATGGGATTTTCAAAGATTTGTCTTTACAAAAATGACCGAGAGTTATTTTCTCTGTTTTTATTTTTGCTGCACTGCAGATGCTGTACTTCTGCATCACTATAAACATATAGATATGATGCACTTATAGGAATATAATTTTTCTTCTGAAATTTCCATATATTATATATCTACTAATACTGTCTCCTAGAGTATAGCTACTATTATACTGCCCGTGTGAGCAAGAATATAACGACTATAATACCGCCCCTACGTACAGGTATATAGCAACTACCAGTATAATACAGCCCCCCTATGTACAAGAATATAAATACTATAATACTGCCGCCTATGTACAAGAATATAGCTACTATAATACTGCCCCCTATGTACAAGAATATAACTACTATACTACTGCCCTCTATGTACAAGAATATAACTACTATAATACTGCGTCCTATGTACAAGAATATAACTACTATAATACTGCTCCTATGTACAAGAATATAACTAATATAATACTGCCCCTATGTACAAGAATATAACTACTATAATACTGCCTCCTATATACAATAATATAACTACTATAATACTACTCCCTATGTACAATAATTTAACTACTATAATACTGCTCCTATGTACAAGAATATAACTACTATTATACTGCCCCCTATGTACAAGAATATAACTACTATAATACTGCCCTCTATGTACAAGAATATAACTACTATAATACTGCCTCCTATGTACAAGAATATAACTACTTTAATACTGTCCCCTATGTACAAGAATATAACTACTATAATACTGCCCCCTATGTACAAGCATATAACTAATATAATACTGCTACCTATATACAAGAATACAACTACTGTAATACTGCCTCCTATGTGGAAGAATATAACTACTATAATACTGCCTCCTATGTGCAAGAATATAACTACTATAATACTGCCTCCTATATACAAGAATATAACTACTATAATACTGTGCTCTATGTACAAGAATATAACTACTATAATACTACACTGTATGTACTAAAATATAACTACTAAAATATTGCCCCCTATGTACAAGAATATATCTACTATAATGCTGCCCCTATGTATAAAAATATAACTACTGTAATACTGCTCCTATGTGCAAGAATATAACTACTATAATACTGCCCCTATGTACAAGAATATAACTACTATAATACTACTCCCTATGTACAGGAATATAACTACTATAATACTGCCCCCTATGTACAAGAATATAACTACTATAATACTGCTCCCTATTTACAAAAATATAACTCCTATAATACTGCCTCCTATGTGCAAGAATATAACTACTATAATACTGCCTCCTATATACAAGAATATAACTACTATAATACTGCCCCCTATGTAGAAGAATATAACTACTCTAATACTACACCGTATGTACTAAAATATAACTACTATAATAATGCCCCCTATGTACAAGAATATATCTACTATAATACTGCCCCTATGTACAAGAATATAACTACTGTAATACTGCTCCTATGTACAAGAATATAACTACTATAATACTGCTCCTATGTACAAGAATATAACTACTATAATAATGCCCCTATGTAAAAGAATATAACTACTATAATACTGCCCCTATGTACAAGAATATAACTACTATAATACTACTCCTATGTACAGGACTATAACTAATATAATACTATCCCCTATGTACAAGAATATAACTACTATAATACAGCCCCCTATGTACAAGCATATAACTAATATAATACTGCTACCTATATACAAGAATACAACTACTGTAATACTGCCTCCTATGTGGAAGAATATAACTACTATAATACTGCCTCCTATGTGCAAGAATATAACTACTATAATACTGCCTCCTATATACAAGAATATAACTACTATAATACTGTGCTCTATGTACAAGAATATAACTACTATAATACTACACTGTATGTACTAAAATATAACTACTAAAATATTGCCCCCTATGTACAAGAATATATCTACTATAATGCTGCCCCTATGTATAAAAATATAACTACTGTAATACTGCTCCTATGTGCAAGAATATAACTACTATAATACTGCCCCTATGTACAAGAATATAACTACTATAATACTACTCCCTATGTACAGGAATATAACTACTATAATACTGCCCCCTATGTACAAGAATATAACTACTATAATACTGCTCCCTATTTACAAAAATATAACTCCTATAATACTGCCTCCTATGTGCAAGAATATAACTACTATAATACTGCCTCCTATATACAAGAATATAACTACTATAATACTGCCCCCTATGTAGAAGAATATAACTACTCTAATACTACACCGTATGTACTAAAATATAACTACTATAATAATGCCCCCTATGTACAAGAATATATCTACTATAATACTGCCCCTATGTACAAGAATATAACTACTGTAATACTGCTCCTATGTACAAGAATATAACTACTATAATACTGCTCCTATGTACAAGAATATAACTACTATAATAATGCCCCTATGTAAAAGAATATAACTACTATAATACTGCCCCTATGTACAAGAATATAACTACTATAATACTACTCCTATGTACAGGACTATAACTAATATAATACTATCCCCTATGTACAAGAATATAACTACTATAATACTGCTGAAATGTCCAAGAAAATAAGTACTATAATACTGACCCCTATGTACAAGAATATAACTACTGTAATACTGCTCCTATGTACAAGAATATAACTACTATAATAATGCCCCTATGTAAAAGAATATAACTACTATAATACTGCCCCTATGTACAAGAATACAAGTACTATAATACTGCTCCCTATGTACAAGAATATAACTACCATAATACTGCCCCCTATGTAGAAGAATATAACTACTATAATACTGCCCCCTATGTACAAGAATATAACTACTATAATACTGCCTCCTATGTACAAGAATATAACTACTATAATACTGCCCCAATGTACAAGAATATAACTACTATAATACTTCCTCCGATATACAAGAATATAACTACTATAATACTGCCCCTATGTACAAGAATATAACTACTATAGTATTGCCCCCTATGTACATGAATATATCTACTATAATACTGCCTCCTATGTACAAGAATATAACTACTATAATACTGCCCCAATGTACAAGAATATAACTACTATAATACTTCCTCCTATATACAAGAATATAACTACTATAATACTGCCCCTATGTACAAGAATATAACTACTACAGTATTGCCCCCTATGTACAAGAATATAACTACTATAATACTGCCTCCTATATACAAGAATATAACTACTATAATACTGCCCCTATGTACAAGAATATAACTACTATAATACTGCCCCCTATGTACAAGAATATAACTACTATAATACTGCCTCCTATGTACAAGAATATAACTACTATAATACTGCTCCTATGTACAAGAATATAACTACTATAATACTGCTCCTATGTACTAGAATATAACTACTATAATACTGCCTCCTATATGCAAGAATATATCTACTATAATACTGCCCCCTATGTAAAAGAATATAACTACTATAATACTACCACCTATGTACAAGAATATAACTACTACAATACTGCCCCTATGTACAAGAATATAACTACTATAATACTGCCTCCTATGTACAATAGTATAACTACTATAATACTGCCCCCTATGTACAAGAATATAACTACTATAATACTGCCTCCTATGTACAAGAATATAACTACTATAATACTGCTCCCTATGTACAAGAATATAACTACTATACTACTGCCTCCTATATGCAAGAATATAACTACTATAATACTGCCCCTGTATACAAGAATATAACTACTATAATACTGCCTCCTATATACAAGAATATAACTACTAGAATACTGCCCCCTATGTACAAGAATATAACTACTATAGTATTGCCTCCTATGTACAAGAATATAACTACTATAACACTGCCCCTATGTACAAGAATATAACTACTATAGTACTGCCCCCTATGTACATGAATATATCTACTATAATACTGCTCCCTATGTACAAGAATATAACTACTATAATACTGCCCCTATGTACAAGAATATAACTACTATAATACTGCCCCCTATGTACAAGAATATAACTACTATAATACTGCCTCCTATATACAAGAATATAACTACTATAATACTGCCCCCTATGTACAAGAATATAGCTACTATAATACTGCCCCCTGTGTGCAAGAATATAACTACTATAAAACTGCTCCTATGTACAAAAATATAACTACTATAATACTGCCCCTATGTACTAGAATATGTATAATATACCCTTCAGACAATTATGCAACAACTTTTTGGTCCCGTCTGGAAAAATATGGATTCGATTTACTGCTTTTTGATTTTCATTGTAATCCAATCGCAGGACACTAATCTAGTGGATCAAAGTATCAGACAGATGATCTGCTCAGTGCGTTATGAGGCTGGTATTGGTTTTTCCTCTGTGTCTTGTAGCTTTCTTCCTGTTTCTTTTACAAATCCCATTAAGAGTCTTTTTTGAGACTTCTTCCTTATTAGGTCTCTTTGTTTTACAGAAATGTCCAAATGTAGCGTTTTACCAATTAGTGAGCGCTGTGAAAGAACAATGGCTGCCATCTCATTACAGCAGCTTTTTTTTAGCAGGAATGTAAATGCATGGTCCTTGTTATTCCAAATTCTGCTAGCTGTGTTTGTAATTTTCTTGGAGAGGTCACCTGCTCCCTCCATGTTTTACTTCTATGGTGCTATAAATTAGAAATACCCCAACAAGCCTTTACATGATGTAACAATCTGATGCATCGTGACGGCATAAAATAATGATGCTTATTTTACATTGTTCTACATTTTTTCACATTAGATTAGTTTTTTGCTCACCAGCACCCCCTTCAGATGGAGGCTAATCATAGCAGTTTAACTTTTAGAAATCCTTGCCATTAACTGCGATTGCGGGAGGTGTTTTTATCTGCCCAAAATGAATGCTAGCAATGTAATACATGAACGGGGCCAGGTCCAGCAAAATTGTCCAGATTTGTCCACTCTGGCTCATAGGGTTTCCCCTCTATGTTGACCATATGTCTCAATAGGATAACCCCGTAATGGTAACTCTTATATGTTATCAGAGACATTGCCTGCAGAGTAAGCAATCAATGCCAATCCTGAGGGATAATGAATGGTTCTGGGGTAGGAGTAAGCTGGATGGTGCCTCCTACAAAATGACATTTAGGAGGCTTCCAAGATTTTTAGTACCACATATTATTGTTTTTTGCCTTCTATCCCATTTTCAAAAATGATTAACCCTGGGACTTTTTGTTCCTGAATACAATGATAATCACACAGTATAGACTGCCATACAATCATAACAGAAGGAAATACTGCATGATAATGTAACACAATTCCATGCAGTGAGCAGATTTAGCAGTAATCGTTTGGGTCCTCTAAAGTCGTTACCACATAAGATATTAAGATTTCACCTAAGAGGACAAAACGTTCCCCCCTTCCTCCATTATTGCTTTGTCTTCTTCCACAGCCAGTAAAAAGTAATGTTCTAGTCAGATCCTCGTGTTCTTCAGCCCCAAGAGCAGGGATGACACTAATTTAGAGCTCTCCGCTCTGTCACATCTTGAGGCTTTGTCTCTGGTGAAAAATGTCAATATCTCCAGCTAACTATTTCTCTATGATGTATTCCCTCCGCTGTACAGAGCCCCGTGTAATGCGAGTCAGTAATGATTTAGTTATGCGCCCAACGCAGATTTCCTTGGGATGTGGCAGATTAACTTGTTTTTGCATCTTGGCTTGAGAATTATGTTTGTAATGGTATGTATAAGGGAGAACCGAGGTGTAATCACCTTTAGCTCTTCCTCCTCTTTCCCCTATCACTTCTCCAGCTCCTCCTCCTTCAACCTCTTTTCTATTTACTTCTCTGTTCCTGTTTTCTCCAGCTCTGTATTATTTTTTCCTCCTCTATCCTTCCTGCTTCCTCACTTTGTTTCCTACTGCTACCCTTTCCACTCATTTTCCTCATCATCCTCCTTTCACTTCACAACCTACTTCCTCCTCTTCCATTCCTCAACTTTCTCTGCTCCTTCTTCTCTCCTTTCACCACTTCTTCTTCCACTCACTGCTCTGCTCCTTCTTTCTCTTCTTTCACCTAATGCTCTTCCTCCTCCACCTCTCATCCATCTTATTTTTTTCAGTCATCATCACCTCCTCTTGTCCATCTTCCTTCCACGTTCTCACTCTTCCCCTCCTCTTCCTCCTCTTCTTTTGCTTCCTCTTCCACTCCTTCAGCCAGTACTTAGCCTTGCTTTATCCTCCATGTTTCTGTCTTTCATTCCCCCTTCTCTTATTTCCCTTATCTTCTCCTGGTTTCTTACTTTTCTCTTTAGTTTTCTTGCATCGGTATACATTGTGTTTAGTGACAAGTATCTTGTCTGTGATCTTCTTGACCAATATGTCCAGGTCTTTACTGTAATCACCTTTGTTTCTTTAACTTGCTGTAGAGAAGAATTGTGTCACCATTAGGCCTATGCCCACTTATATTTGTAGAGGGGGCACCATGTGCATTTCCGCATTGTTGTTAGCCGTTTAGTCGTTCATGACCCTCGACGACCCTAAAGTTGAGCTCCCTCCATGCTTTTCGGTTTTGCACTGCTTCTTTTAGTTGTGTGATATTCATGCCGGTATCGGCTCTGACAGAATCAACCATCGTGTCCTTTGGTGGCCAGGTCTTCTTTTAGGGCTGATCTGTCCAAGCATTATAGATTTTTTTAGCGACTCTGCTTGCATTACATGGCCAAAATACGTGAGCCTGAGTCAGTTCCTCTGACATATTGGTTTTACACGTAGTTGTTATATAATTCTGACATTTCCAGGAGGAAACAACCTAAAACAGAGTTCTAAGAAAATATTCTTGTTCATTAATGGTTCATGGGAGATTTTACCAAAACAGACATGTCAGGAGACCTTTATTTCTGTGGTTCAGCTGATGTTCCATAGCAGCTGTTTTTATGGGCAGCCTTGCTACTTCCTGTTCTGCATCGGGTGAACCCTCTTCCATTCATTCCCTCAGCTGTCCATTCCTTTTAGACCAGCAATTGCAGGTCTTTAAAGGCCAGAGGACAAACCAGAGTCACGATATTCCCAAGTGCTGAATCTTCTGCAAAAGGCAGCACAGTTTTATGATATTCAATTTATTAGCAAGAACTTCTTACATTTCACTTCTATCAATTGTGATAATATGTCTCAGAAAAGATTCTCCTTCTCTTTGATATCGAGCCAGTTTGGACACAGACACTTGCATTCAGTTCCAAACTTGTGCCTCCAAAAGGTTGTGTGGAACCCATCTGCTAGCAAAGTTTTGCATTCTAAGGTACACTGTCAGAATCGTATGCACAGATTTGGATGAAATGTTTATCTTCACAGCCAAATCTTTGCATGTCCATCGTCGGCCTTCTTCCAGCAGCAGGTGGACTTGAGCAATGTTAGATTCATCCATGGCTGTCACATGCCAGCTTATTCCGGCATTGTGTTCGACACTTTCATGTTCTACTTTAAACACTGCTACCCATCTTGCCACGCTCCAATATGGCAGTGCCTTTTCGGCACATGCTTCTCGAAGGCCTTGGTGACATTTATGTGTTCCTACCAGAAGCAATCTGAATTTCTACTAAATAAATTTGCTCCCATTGAGAGAACATTATATTATAGGGTGGTATTTGGTGAGATGGGATTGTTTGATAGGTGCTGGCAGCTTCCGGTTGGCGGAAGACATGTGAGCGATTCCATAGATTGTACCCATGACTTCTATTTTCATTTTTTATACCACATTTTCTCTGACTTTGTTATACTGCAAATGTAGTACAGTGTGTCAATAATTTTTTATGTGTCCATCGTACATCCCAGGACCTTCTAAACAGACTAACCTTACCAATATTTTGGGTAGACATCTAAGTTCCATTATTTGCTTATTCACAAGAATATCATTGATCATTGAACCCAACAGACCCATTGAAGACCTTCATATGTTGCTTGTGTTATAACCACTGAATGCTTTGAATTGCCGTGATGCATCGTGTCCAGACACATACGGGTCTATAATCCCATTCAGCATTTAACATTGAAATCAATAGTGGATAATCTAAATGCATACAGGTTTACAGCCACTGTCCCAGCAGAGCTTCCCAATGAATTTGTGAAAATTAAACTTCAATTAAACATGTCACTGATCTTCAGAGTCAATACCAGTTCCTTTCGATGTCTCTGAATACTTCATGCTGTACATGTTTACTTTTTAGCATAAATCAATAGAGGGAGGAGAAATATATTTTACTTAATACTTAGTCTGTTCATTTCCATTTTTACCCAGTAAGTAGTATACGAGGTAATGAAGACTCAGTTTTCTGGTGGCTGTTCACTGAAGGGTTTTCCAACCTCTTTATAGCAATATAAACTATGAAAAAGGGAAGAGATGGGATATTGGATGTCATTATATATAGTGCAGAAGAGAACAACATAATAGTACAGTATTATCATGTGAAACCATAATAAAAGCTGTTTTTCTGCTATGCAGCAATACATATAAAATGATATGATAATAGTAATAGGCATACATTGTAATTGGAGACTATTTTGATTGGACTCTGGATAACTAGGAAGTGTGCATTATTGAGCATCAGATGAATAGATTTTGCCTTAATTTTTCCCCTATCCTCTTCACTACCTTTTCCTTTACATTAGCCTCCTCTTCTCTACATAAGCCTCCTATTCTTCATTTTCATATCTCCTTCTTTACCTCTACCTCTACATTAGCCTCTCTTCTTCTGCGTCTCTCTCTTAAGTCTCCAGTTCTTCATGTTTCTTCCCCTTCACTCCCTCTTGCTAAAACTGGCCTTTCTTTCCACCTTCTCTTCTTTTACTTCCTCTTCTTTAGCTACTACTTCCTATCCATCTTCCTCTTCTTTTTTTTGCCTCCTGTTTTTCCTCTTGCTTTTCCTTCACCTCCTCTTGCTCTCCCTTAGCCTCCTTTTGCTCTTCCTGCTTCATCTTCACAGCCAGGTTTGTTTCCTCTGCTTTCTCTTCCTTACCCTCCTCTTCTTCATGCTCTGCTTCACCTCTTCCTCTTCTCCTTTATCTTCCTCCTTTACCCCTCCTCGTCATTTGGCACCTCTTCCTTAGCTTCCCTGTTCCCCTCTTCTCATTTTGCTTCTTCTTCCTTCCCTCCTTTTACTTTCACTCCTTCTTTATTCAGTACTTCCTTCCCTTTTGCTCATCTTCTCTTTTACCCTCCCTTTATCCTTAATTTCTTTTTGTCTAATTTTTATCTTTTTCTCATGTCTTTATACGTCATTTTCTTTTTTTACTTCTTTGTTTTGATACATTGTGTAGGATAAGTATCTTATGTGAGATCTGCTTGGTCACAAGTGTCTTCATACTGTATTGATGGTTTATAATTTATGGAATATCAGTATTATTCTACCATCTTTTCAACCTAGGAAAGGTCAGATCATCTTTGGAGAGTTTTAATAGATTTTAACCAGTTGTGTGGATCCATTTTTTATTGCATAAGTTCTTTTTTTTTTAGTTCTCTGATAGCTCTCAAGTCCCACAAAAAGTTCTTGGCTTTTTATCTAAAAAGTTTGCACTTCTAAAAGATAAAACAAGTACTCCAAACGTCTATTTAAAAAATGCCTTTCTTTGAAATTTCCTATTCATAAATCAATGCTCACTGTGATGTAGAAAATTTAGTTTATGCAACCAAAAAGTCATCTGCACTATAATATATCATCAGGGTTTACAAGAGCTTTCAACATTTAAGCAAGTTTTCTCTCTCAATTTGTTTTCAAGTCCTGGAGTTGACATCTGTTGTGTTCCCTACTTATCACTGTTCTGAATATTTCAAGTTTAGTTATTTTAATTGAACTTTAATTTGTTAAAGTTGTGAGTGTTTCCATTATATTTTTTTTTTGTAAATCCCAAGAACATTTGTCTGGCACAAAATCAAAAGTCTTTACAGAAAGTGCGAGGCTCAAATATGCTGATTTGTGGAATGAACATTACAAAGAGGTATTGAAGAAGAAAAATAGATAAAGCAAAAAATAATTTGATCAATTTGGAAAGAAATTTTCTTCCTGACTCCAAGTATGGGAAATGGAAAAAAATCCTGGTTCAATTATCAATTTCCAGAAATCCAGTGGCTATAACTAGTAATGTTATTATATTCAGGAAACATATACAGGCCCCTTTTGAACTCCAGTTCCATAGTTTTGCTTCTCTTACCATAAAGAATTCTATCTATCTATCTATCTCTATCTATCTATCTATCTATCTATCAATCATCTAATGCTGATAATATATCATAAAATGAACACATAAAGACGAGATCCTAGTATTGTTGGACTCCTTTATCCTTCAGATCCGCAGCAATTCTTTGTACTGTAGATCCCACTCGGTGATAAAATCGTTCTGCAGGAATATCAGCCCCTGTGGACAGAAAGCTTCTTGTGGTTGCTACAGATTAGTTTGAGGTGCTGACATGTTCTGAAGAGCTAACAGAAAGGGGTCATTGATCCATTCTTCTTGTACCAAATTCTGACCTCCCATCAGTACAGTGCAGCAGAAATCTGGATTCATCTGACCAGGTAGTATTTTTCTACTTCTCAGTGATTGATGGGAATCCACAAGATCCTTGCATCTGTCTGACCTAGTATTTTTTAATTTGGTTGTCCATCTTGGAAAATCTAATTTTCTTTGAAGGATTCCCTGATAATAAGCTACTGGCATCCTTCACAAGCAGTTACAATCTATAGGGGAAACTGTAAGCATACGTTCAATTTCCCTGCATTGTCACTACAGGACATGAGTGAACTTTTGAAAAGTAACGTGAAGCTTCTGGGCCCCAATGCAAAACCTGTAACAGGCCCCCCAACTATAATGCTTTATTCATAGTACTAGGTTCCCTATATTGAAAAGAGAGGCCTTATGGGCCCCCTGAGGCTCCTGGGCCCAGGTGCAACCGCATTCCCTGCATCCTCTATAGTTACGCCCCTGTGTCTGTCTGTCTATCTATCTATCTATCTATCTCATATCTATTTATCTATCTATCTATCTCATATCTATCGATCCATCTATCTCATATCCATCTATCTATTTCATATCTATCTATCTTCTATCTATCTCACATCTATCTATCTATCTCATATCTATCTATCCATCTATCTATTTCATATCTATCTATCTCCTATCTATCTATCTATCTATCTATCCCTCTCATATCTATCTATCGATCTATGTATCTATCTATCTATCATCTATCTATCTATCTATCTATCTATCTATCTATCTATCCTCATATCTATCTATCTATCTATCTATCTATCTATCTATCTTTCTCACATCTATCTATCTATCTATCTCACATCTATCTATCTATCTATCTATCGATCTCCTATCTATCTCATATCTATCCATCTATCTATTTCATATCTATCTATCTCCTATCTATCTCACATCTATCTATCTTTCTCATATCTATCTATCTATCTATCTATCTCCTATCTATCTATCTATCTATCTATCTATCTATCTATCATCTAATGCTGATAATATATCATAAAATGAACACATAAAGACGAGATCCTAGTATTGTTGGACTCCTTTATCCTTCAGATCCGCAGCAATTCTTTGTACTGTAGATCCCACTCGGTGATAAAATCGTTCTGCAGGAATATCAGCCCCTGTGGACAGAAAGCTTCTTGTGGTTGCTACAGATTAGTTTGAGGTGCTGACATGTTCTGAAGAGCTAACAGAAAGGGGTCATTGATCCATTCTTCTTGTACCAAATTCTGACCTCCCATCAGTACAGTGCAGCAGAAATCTGGATTCATCTGACCAGGTAGTATTTTTCTACTTCTCAGTGATTGATGGGAATCCACAAGATCCTTGCATCTGTCTGACCTAGTATTTTTTAATTTGGTTGTCCATCTTGGAAAATCTAATTTTCTTTGAAGGATTCCCTGATAATAAGCTACTGGCATCCTTCACAAGCCGTTACAATCTATAGGGGAAACTGTAAGCATACGTTCAATTTCCCTGCATTGTCACTACAGGACATGAGTGAACTTTTGAAAAGTTCATTTTGGCTAGTTTGACAAACTTTTACAAAAGGTTCTGTTCTCTCCACATTAGTTTGAACCAAACCAGAAGTTCACCAAAACCCCTAAAATTGGTATATCACACTGTCTAAGAGCCATGGAAGCCCTGCACATTGTGTTATACAGGACTTTTATGGTTCTAAGGTAGTGTTATAGATCAGTATTGAGTGAACCGGACCTGTGGAATCCTGTTTCGGGTTGGGCTTTGCTAAATACTCAGTTAGCCTTTGGGCTAAACCATACTTTTAGTGAAGTTCGACTTAGAACAGGATTCTACTAGGTCAGTTAGCTTAACTTTACCCTTTAAATAAATATAAAATTCTCACAAATGCTCAAAAAGTATTTCTCCCGAATGTCATGTCTTCTATTTGGGTCTTCAAGCTTCTTAATAATCTGTTCAGTATTACTGTGGCTTTACCCATCCATCTTTTTACTAGTTTACCTCTTTCTAGATTACAAGCATAATACAGCTAAATCTTAGTGGCTTTTCACACAGCCCAAGAATGTGGCATAAAGATTCATCCCAATGTTCATTTAGCCCATTGTTGGTTTGTGTAGAAGTATGCAAACAAACTTCCAACAAACGACCAAACATTCATTCCTCAGCTGATCGGATAATTTATGTGAGCATACAAATGCACACTGATCAGCGGTACATTTTCCCATGTAGACAGGGAGCTATAGAGCCATGTATGGGGATGAACAATTATAGTAGTGATGGTTCATCCCCGTATCACCAACCATCTACTCTTGTGAACTCCAGAACTATCACCGACCAACATGCTATTACGTTGCTAAATGCTCTTCCAGAATGGCAGAGAATCAGAGGTGTGAAAGGCCCTTTAGTTTCATAAGAAGCAAATAAACCAATAAAATATGTGTTTGGTGAAAGCCCAGATGAACATCTAGAACTTTGCTAAAAGCTTGGTTCAGATTCATCCTGGGTTCTCCTGTTTCAGTTTGCTCGACTCTATACAGGAGAAATAAAGTGTAACATTACAGTTTCCATTGATCGACAATGTATGTGCAGGTCTTCGAATCAAACTTTGCTAAAACCTGAACCAAGCATTTAGCAAAGCTCTTCATAAACAGGGTTCTACTGGTTCAGTTCACTCAACACTAGTGTCATACAGAGGTTTTATGGCTATTAGACAGTGTTACACAACAGTTTCGGGGGGGGGGGGGTTGGTGAAATTCCAGTTTGGTTTGAAGTAATTTGGACCAAAACAAAACATTTTGCAAAGGTTGAGCGAACCTGCTGAACCAAACTTTTCAAAAGTTTATTCATCACTACTACTTACATTTTGCTCTAATATATTTTATGCCTATACGCAGAGGCATAACGTGAAGCTTCTGGGCCCCAATGCAAAATGTGTTACAGGGCCCCTAACTATAATGCTTTATTCATACTACTAGGCTTACTATATGGAGCAGAGAGGCCTTATGGACCCACTAATGGTCCTGGGCCCAGGAGCAACGCATCCCCTGAATCCCCTACAGTTACACCCCTGCCTATATGGTAGCAGTACACCTAAAGGTTAGCCCCCACAACCAACATAACCTTTATTATATCAATTAAAATCAATCATAGACAAAACTTGTCACATATAGGCGATAAGATGCCAATAAGATGATACAGACCAGATGACATATATAATGCATCCATATGCAGGGTTTAGTACAATAAACAGGAAAACTTACCCAGTTAATAACCTAGTAAATATAGCCTGCCTATCAAGCAGTAGACCCGCCCTCTTAATGGTGATCCTATCCACATGCTTCCTATTAACATCCTATTGAATACTGATGAAGCTCAAACAATCTAATTATAGGAGGTCAGACATATATCCCATTAATCCTGATAAGACAAATAATGCAATTAAATCTGGCAGAAAAAAACTAATGATAAACTCAATGTATGATAGTTCTAGAGTCATACAGCAGACCAATAGGATAAGCTACTAGCATTGCCAGAGAACTTTAGTTTATAACATTTGACCCTCACACTAAACCAATAGGTGATATGCCTAGACGTATGCGCCTCTTGTCTGCTGACAAATCCCTCTACACTCTGACTGAGGCGTTTCCCCATGGCAGTTGCACAAGCCACAGTTCATCAGGGAAATAAATGCACTAATTAGTCTTCATAAATCTCATCACCGTAGAGAACTTACGATGTAAACAATGTATATAGTTATGTAATAGCTTAGGGTACTTCATGAGCGGGCACTCTGCAAGCTTCCCCAAGACATGTTGGTTGTGCTGGACTGTTGGTTGTGCTGCTGGAGACCACTTTGAACATGCAATATGGTTATGAGAGCCATCAATTACTTGTGTGCCCAGAAGATGGGTATACTCCCACACACGTTTATCCAGGTGGCAGTTGGAGATATCCAACTAATGGCTTACCATCAGTAATGCTATAGTATAAAGCAATATAAGGTGGACATGGGGAGGATAAAGTTTTACCATTTACTATGGTGAGGAAGAGACAGGAAGTTACATTACTGCATAAACCACATCTCCGCTTAAGTAAAACACCAATTACATGATAGGTCTCTATCAGAGGACTAACCAGCCTAAATCAATAGAAGTACTTGAACAATAACTCATGTAGAAGACATAGCCTCCTCCTCCCTAAGTCATGTTCTGTTCTCTTACTACTCCCGGAGGTCTATACTTGCACTTTGATCAAGAACAAAAAACCTCAAAGAAACAATGATGTCAAGTTGACTTGGTCATTACCTTTGTAATTTCTTTCAATTTGGTGTTCTGGTCACATTGCTTCACGCCTATGAGAAATAAGTCAGTAATGGAAACTTACATTTAGAAGTAGAAAGAAAGCATTATTGTTACCTGCTGAGAAGTAACACGTCTGGAGAACTCATCAAAGCTCGTTCAATTTGTTAACTTTCCAGCATCAGATACTACTTATTTAGAAAAAAAAAGTACTTTCCATTCACAGAGCATTGAATGTGCTTCTTAAAAATGACACCCTGCAGCTGTACGCTGACAGTAGGATAGACTGTCAATTTGTAGGTGCATTAACTTTCAGCTTGGGTTAAGCCCAACATTGTTCTTATATTCATCTTCCTTGTCATTTTCAATGCACTGCTTGGTACAAAGAAAATGGCTTGGAATAAAAGAACACACTATGAATTACCATAGGACATACATTAAAAGTCAGCTTGATAAATGGACGGCATCTTCTGAAGTCGGAAGCTGCAGGTTACCACGGCAAGCAGGGGGTTAAACTCTGTTTCCAGCCCTTGTCAGTCTGCAGAGTCCTCAATCATTTGTAAAACTGAACTCTCACCAAGACTTCCAGACTGGCAGATCTCTGAATTAGTGTTACGGGAAGAATTGTATCAATAACAATTACTATTAAATATTAAGAAGATGTTAAAAAACATTATGCAAAATGGGGTCTAAATCTGCTTGCAGCCACCAGGGTGCAATTCACTCCACGTTGTATACTGTAGTCGTCTGTTAAATAATTTGCATTTAAGGTTTTCGGAGACAGCGTTGAATAGGCAAGATTCTGGTTAATGGCATCTTCATCCGTCTGCGGGTTCTTAGTACAATAAAAGGATTATTTGATGTTCCAAAAAGTGTATTTAAAAATTAATTGTTTGTGACCAAACATGAGCAGTCAGGTCCCCTCGTCTGGAATAGCCTACTGTCTGGGGTCTCCTGGCAAAAAAAGGTCTTAATTCAAAAAGTTCCAATGCACATGACTCATCATCAACCTTCATGTGGTCCAGCCACAGCTTATGGACAGAAACAAGGTTCTTTAGAGCCAAGTTTCATACCCATGGCTAGTGATGAGCGAACATTAGAAAGGTTTTGTTTGCCTGTTCCCTGAATAATTGCAACCCCTAAAACTGGTGTATATCATCATCTAGGAGACACAAAAGCCCTGCATAACACTCTCAGAGTAGTCTACGAGGCTTTTATGGTTCTCAGACAGTGTTTTATGCACCAGTGTTCAGGACTCATGTTGAGCAAACCAAACCAGTAGAACGCTGTTTGAGTAGAACTTTTCAAAAAGCTAGGGTTTGTGCAATGGTCAACCCGAAATAAGGTTCTACTGGTTCCGTTTGCTTAATACTATCTATGGCTATAGCGTTGGGTTGCATGGTGATTCCATGAACTTTAATGTAACTAGAACAAATTCTGTATGGTAACTGCATGTTCTGTCCATGGTTTCATTATTGGTGACCGAACTCAGCTTCTAAGATCTACCAAGAGTGCATGTTTTCCAATTCTCATCATAGATTCATGGTTAAGATTAGAGATGAGCGAACGCGTTCGTCCGAGCTTGATATTCGTGCGAATATTAGGGTGTTCGGGATGTTCGTTATTCGTGACGAACACCATGCGGTGTTCTGGTTACTTTCACTTCCTTCCCTGAGACGTTAGCGCGCTTTTCTGGCCAATTGAAAGACAGGGAAGGCATTACAACTTCCCCCTGCAACGTTTAAGCCCTATACCACCCCCCTGCTGTGAGTGGCTGGCGAGATCAGGTGTTCGCCTAATATAAAAGTCGGCCCCTCCCGCGGCTCGCCTCAGATGCGGTGTGAGTTAGATGAGGGACAGTGCTGTTTATACCGGAGCTGCTGTAGGGAAAGAATTGGTAGTTAGTGTAGGCTTCAAGACCCCCCAAAGGTCCTTATTAGGGCCACTGATAGCTGTGTGTTGGCTGCTGTTAGCAGTGGGATTTTTTTTTTTTTCTCAAAATCGCCTCTGCAGACCGTTGCACCTGGCATTAGGGACAGAAGTGCTGCATAGGCAGGGAGAGTGTTAGGAGTGAGTGTAGCCTTCAAGAACCTCAACGGTCCTTTCTAGGGCCATATTTATCCGTGTGCAGTACTGTCCAGGCTGCTGTTGGCTGTGCTGCATTTTTTTTGGGCTTCTCAAAATCGCCTCTGCAGAGCATTGCACCCTCCATTGATACT
This sequence comes from Eleutherodactylus coqui, assembly GCF_035609145.1. Taxonomy (NCBI): domain Eukaryota; kingdom Metazoa; phylum Chordata; class Amphibia; order Anura; family Eleutherodactylidae; genus Eleutherodactylus; species Eleutherodactylus coqui. The sequence goes on from NC_089846.1 coordinate 81,367,583, forward strand.
GCAGGGAAAGAATTGTATAGGCAGGGCCACAACACAGTTATTATTCATAGAATATACGCAGTGCTGCCTGTTGGTGGGAAAAAACTGAAAACAAATCTATTTGTCCAGCCTGTGTCCGTCCTTACGCCTGTGTAGACGTGTGAGCTGCGTGAAAAACATTGCTAAATCATACGCAGCCAGCTACGCTTTACTGCTGGGTTCGCCATTTGCTTTCCTTAATTGGGAAAAAAAAATACCTGCTCTCCAAGAGTTATAATAACTCTGCTACCCTCACGTTCTGTGACACATAAGCAGGGACACAGCGCAGTTATTAAACTTCGCAGGTTCATTGAATATACGCAGTGCTGCCTGTTGGTGGGAAAAAACTGAAAACAAATCTATTTGTCCAGCCTGTGTCCGTCCTTACGCCTGTGTAGACGTGTGAGCTGCGTGAAAAACATTGCTAAATCATACGCAGCCAGCTACGCTTTACTGCTGGGTTCGCCATTTGCTTTCCTTAATTGGGAAAAAAAAATACCTGCTCTCCAAGAGTTATAATAACTCTGCTACCCTCACGTTCTGTGACACATAAGCAGGGACACAGCGCAGTTATTAAACTTCGCAGGTTCATTGAATATACGCAGTGCTGCCTGTTGGTGGGAAAAAACTGAAAACAAATCTATTTGTCCAGCCTGTGTCCGTCCTTACGCCTGTGTAGACGTGTGAGCTGCGTGAAAAACATTGCTAAATCATACGCACCCAGCTACGCTTTACTGCTGGGTTCGCCATTTGCTTTCCTTAATTGGGAAAAAAAATACCTGCTCTCCAAGAGTTATAATAACTCTGCTACCCTCACGTTCTGTGACACATAAGCAGGGACACAGCGCAGTTATTAAACTTCGCAGGTTCATTGAATATACGCAGTGCTGCCTGTTGGTGGGAAAAAACTGAAAACAAATCTATTTGTCCAGCCTGTGTCCGTCCTTACGCCTGTGTAGACGTGTGAGCTGCGTGAAAAACATTGCTAAATCATACGCACCCAGCTACGCTTTACTGCTGGGTTCGCCATTTGCTTTCCTTAATTGGGAAAAAAAATACCTGCTCTCCAAGAGTTATAATAACTCTGCTACCCTCACGTTCTGTGACACATAAGCAGGGACACAGCGCAGTTATTAAACTTCGCAGGTTCATTGAATATACGCAGTGCTGCCTGTTGGTGGGAAAAAACTGAAAACAAATCTATTTGTCCAGCCTGTGTCCGTCCTTACGCCTGTGTAGACGTGTGAGCTGCGTGAAAAACATTGCTAAATCATACGCAGCCAGCTACGCTTTACTGCTGGGTTCGCCATTTGCTTTCCTTAATTGGGAAAAAAAAATACCTGCTCTCCAAGAGTTATAATAACTCTGCTACCCTCACGTTCTGTGACACATAAGCAGGGACACAGCGCAGTTATTAAACTTCGCAGGTTCATTGAATATACGCAGTGCTGCCTGTTGGTGGGAAAAAACTGAAAACAAATCTATTTGTCCAGCCTGTGTCCGTCCTTACGCCTGTGTAGACGTGTGAGCTGCGTGAAAAACATTGCTAAATCATACGCACCCAGCTACGCTTTACTGCTGGGTTCGCCATTTGCTTTCCTTAATTGGGAAAAAAAATACCTGCTCTCCAAGAGTTATAATAACTCTGCTACCCTCACGTTCTGTGACACATAAGCAGGGACACAGCACAGTTATTAAACTTAGATAATTCATTCACTAGAGGCAGTGGGGCCTTTCGTTTTCCAAAAAGGGCAAAAATTATATTTGGCCTGCAGTCTTGCGCCAATTTATTTCCTGCCTGGGAAATCTAATCACTGGTAATACAGCATGCTGAGGGGTAGGGGTAAGCCTAGAGGACGTGGACGTGGACGTGGCCGAGGACGCGGAGGGCCAAGTGAGGGTGTGGGCACAGGCCAAGCTCCTGATCCAGGTGTGTCGCAGCTGTCTGCTGCGCGATTAGGAGAGAGGCACGTTTCTGGCGTCCCCACATTCATCGCCCAATTAATGGGTCCACGCGGGAGACGGTTATTAGAAAATGAGCAGTGTGAGCAGGTCCTGTCCTGGATGGCAGAAAGTGCTTCGAGCAACCTATCGTCTACCCGCAGTTCTGCGCCGTCCACTGCTGCCAATCCGAATCCTCTGTCTGCTGCTCCTCCTTCCTCCCAGCCTCCTCAGTCCACTACAATGACACCTGCTCAGGAGCGGGAACACTCCCAGGAACTGTTCTCGGGCCCCTGCTTAGATTGGGCAGCAGCGGTTCCTCTCCCACCAGAGGAGTTTATCGTCACTGATGCCCAACCATTCGAAAGTTCCCGGGGTCCGGGGGAAGAGGCTGGGGACTTCCGCCAACTGTCTCAACAACTTTCTGTGGGTGAGGAGGACGATGACGATCAGACACAGTTGTCTTGCAGTGAGGTAGTAGTAAGGGCAGTAAGTCCCAGGGAGCAGCGCACAGAGGATTCGGAGGAAGAGCAGCAGGACGATGAGGTGACTGACCCCACCTGGTGTGCAACGCTTACTCAGGAGGACAGGTCTTCAGAGGGGGAGTCAAGGGCATCAGCAGGGCAGGTTGCAAGAGGCAGTGCGGTGGCCAGGGGTAGAGGCAGGGCCAGACCGAATAATCCACCAAGTGTTTCCCAAAGCGCCCCCTCGCGCCATGCCACCCTGCGTAGGCCGAGGTGCTCTAAGGTCTGGCAGTTTTTCACAGAGACGCCTGACGACCGACGAACAGTGGTGTGCAACCTTTGTCGCGCAAAGCTCAGCCGGGGAGCCAACACCAACAGCCTCACCACCACCACCATGCGCAGACATATGATGGCCAAGCACCCCGCAAGGTGGGACAAAGGCCGTTCACCGTCTCCGGTTTGCACCCCTGCCTCTCCCCCTGTGCCCCAACCTGCCACTGAGATGCAACCCCCCTCTCAGGACACAGGCACTACCGCCTCATGGCCTGCACCCACACCCTCATCTCCGCTGTCCTCGGCCCCATCCAGCAGTGTAGTTCAGCGCACCGTTCAGCCGTCGCTTGCGCAAGTGTTCGAGCGCAAGCGCAAGTACGCCGCCACGCACCCGCACGCTCAAACGTTAACCGTCCGCATCGCAAAATTCATCAGCCTTGAGATGCTGCCGTATAGGGTTGTGGAAACGGAGTCCTTCAAAAGTATCATGGAGGCGGCGGCCCCGCGCTACTCAGTTCCCAGTCGCCACTACTTTTCCCGATGTGCCGTCCCAGCCCTGCACGACCACGTCTCCCGCAACATTGTGCGCGCCCTCACCAACGCGGTTACTGCCACGGTCCACTTAACTACGGACACGTGGACAAGCACAGGCGGGCAGGGCCACTACATCTCCCTGACGGCACATTGGGTGAATTTAGTGGAGGCTGGGACAGAGTCAGAGCCTGGGACCGCTCACGTCCTACCCACCCCCAGAATTGCGGGCCCCAGCTCGGTGCTGGTATCTGCGGAGGTGTATGCTTCCTCCACTAAAGCACCCTCCTCCTCCTCCTCCTCCTCTGTCTCACAATCAAGATGTGTTAGCAGCAGCATGTCGCCAGCAGTCGGTGTCGCGCGGTGTGGCAGCACAGCGGTGGGCAAGCGTCAGCAGGCCGTGCTGAAACTACTCAGCTTAGGCGATAAGAGGCACACGGCCCACGAACTGCTGCAGGGTCTGACACAGCAGACCGACCGCTGGCTTGCGCCGCTGAGCCTCCAACCGGGCATGGTCGTGTGTGACAACGGCCGTAACCTGGTGGCGGCTCTGCAGCTTGGCAGCCTCACGCACGTGCCATGCCTGGCCCACGTCTTTAATTTGGTGGTTCAGCGGTTTCTGAAAAGCTACCCACGCTTGTCAGACCTGCTCGTAAAGGCGCGCCGGCTCTGCGCACATTTCCGCAAGTCCCACACGGACGCTGCCACCCTGCGCACCCTGCAACATCACTTTAAGCTGCCAGTGCACCGACTGCTGTGCGACGTGCCCACACGGTGGAACTCTACGCTCCACATGTTGGCCAGGCTCTATGAACAACGGAGAGCTATAGTCGAATACCAACTCCAACATGGGCGGCGCAGTGGGAGTCAGCCTCCTCAATTCCTTTCAGAAGAGTGGGCCTGGTTGGCAGACATCTGCCATGTCCTTGGTAATTTTGAGGAGTCTACCCAGGTGGTGAGCGGCGATGCTACAATCATTAGCGTCACCATTCCTCTGCTATGCATCTTGAGAAATTCCCTGCAAACCATAAAGGCAGCTGCTTTGCGCTCGGAAACGGGGGCGGGGGAAGACAGTATGCCGCTGGATAGTCAGGGCACCCTCCTGTCTATTTCTCAGCGCGTACAGGAGGAGGAGGAGGAGCATGAGGAGGATGAGGAGGAGGGGGAAGAGACAGCTTGGCCCGCTGCTGACGGTACACCGGCTGATTGCCTGTCATCCTTTCAGCGTGTATGGCCTGAGGAGGAGGAGGAGGAGGAGGAGGATCCTGAAAGTGATCTTCCTAGTGAAGACAGCCATGTGTTGCGTACAGGTACCCTGGCACACATGGCTGACTTCATGTTAGGATGCCTTTCTCGTGACCCTCGCGTTGCACGCATTCTGGCCACGACGGATTACTGGGTGTACACACTGCTCGATCCACGGTATAAGGAGAACCTGCCCACTCTGATTCCCGAAGAGGAAAGGGGTTCGAGAGTGTTGCTATACCACAGGACCCTTGCGGACAAGCTGATGGTAAAATTCCCAGCCGACAGCGCTAGTGGCAGAAGGCGCAGTTCCGAGGGCCATGTTGCAGGGGATGTGCGTAGATCGAGCAGCATGTACATCCCAGGCAGTGCAACAGTCTTTAAGGGCCTGGCCAGCTTTATGGCTCCCCACCAAGACTGTGTCACCGCTCCCCAGTCACGGCTGAGTCGGCGGGAGCACTGCAAAAGGATGGTGAGGGAGTACGTAGCGGATCGCACGACCATCCTTGGTGACGCCTCTGCCCCCTACAACTACTGGGTGTCGAAGCTGGACACGTGGCCTGAACTAGCCCTGTATGCCCTTGAGGTGCTTGCTTGTCCTGCGGCTAGCGTGTTGTCGGAGAGGGTGTTTAGTGCGGCTGGGGGAATCATCACAGATAAGCGTAGCCGCTTGTCAACCGACAGTGCCGACAGGCTAACACTCATCAAGATGAACAAAGGCTGGATTTCCCCAGACTTCTGTTCTCCACCAGCGGACAGCAGCGATACGTAAGCAATACGTAGGCTGCACCCGCGGATGGAAGCTACGTTCTCTCTCACCATCCAAAACGGGGACATTTCTGCTTCATCAATCTGTGTCTAATATTCCTCCTCCTCCTCCTCCTGCTCCACCTCCTGAAACCTCACGTAATCACGCTGAACGGGCAATTTTTCTTAGGGCCACAAGGCTCACTCAAATAATTTTTCAGAACAATTTTTATAAGTTTCAATGCGCTTAAAAGCATTGGAACTTTAACTTGAACCAATTTTTCGTTACACTGGGCTGCCTCCAGGCCTAGTTACCACTTAAGCCACATTAACCAAAGCGATTAATGGGTTTCACCTGCCCTCTTGGCTGGCCATGGCCAATTTTTGGGATGTACATTAGTACTGTTGATACAGCAATTTGTGTGGGCCCTCGCCTACAGTGTAATCAAATTAATTTTTAGCCCACCTGCATTACAGCTGACGTTACCTCAGCTGTGTTGGGCAATGCAATGGGATATTTTTGTGTACCGCCGGTGGGTTCCAGGGAGCCACCCATGCTGTAGGTGCACACTGAGTTTTTAATACATCTGTACACTTCTAAAGAACCCGTCTGACCGGGGCATGCAGTGTGGGCCGAAGCCCACCTGTATTACGCACGACATTACTACCTCAGCTGTGTTGGGCAATGCAATGGGATATTTCTATGTACCGCCGGTGGCTTCCTGGCACCCACCCAGGCAGTGGGTCCACAGGGAGTTAAACCTACATGTGTCCACTTGTAAAGAATCCCAGTCTGACTGGGGCATGCAGTGTGGGCCGAAGCCCACCTGTATTACGCACGACATTACTACCTCAGCTGTGTTGGGCAATGCAATGGGATATTTTTGTGTACCGCCGGTGGGTTCCAGGGAGCCACCCATGCTGTGGGTCGACAGGGACTTCACAATAGGGAGTTGTACCTGCCTGTGTCTATGAATTAAAAAGCCCGGTCTGACTGGGGCATGCAGACACCTTGACAGAATGAATAGTGTGTGGCACATAGGTTCCCCATTGCTATGCCCACGTGTGCAGCTCCAGATGGCGGTGGCACAGGATTCTATTTCTCATTGCTTCTGTACAGCATTGTGGGCTATCGCTCCGCCACTTTTAAAGAGGGTCGCTGCCTAGCCGTGCCAACCTCTGCAGTGTATGCCTGCGGTCCCTCGTCATGGCAGACGCAATTCTAAATAGACATGAGCGTGGTGTGGCATGAGGGCAGCTGAAGGCTGCGCAGGGACACTTTGGTGTGCGCTGTGGGGGGGAGGGGGTGCGGTTGGGCAGCATGTAACTCAGGAGAAGTGGCAGTGGAGTGTCATGCAGGCAGTGATTGTGCTTTGTTGGAGGTAGTGTGGTGCTTAGCAAAGGTATGCCATGCTAATGAGCGCTTTTCAGAAGTAAAAGTTGTTGGGAGGGGGGGGGGGCCCACTCTTGCCGCTATTGTGGCTTAATAGTGGGACCTGTGAACTTAGGATGCAGCCCAACATGTAGCCCCTCGCCTGCCCTATCCGTCACTGTGTCATTCCCATCACTTTCCTGAATTGCCCAGATTTTCACACATGAAAACCTTAGCGAGCATCGGCAAAATACAAAAATGTTCTGGTCGCCCATTGACTTCAATGGGGTTCGTTGTTCGAAACGAACCCTCGAGCATCACGGGAAGTTCGTTACGAATAACGAACACCCGAACATTTTGGTGTTCGCTCATCTCTAGTTAAGATCATTGGCACTATTCTATCAGGAAGGCTACTAAATAATACTGTACTATTGATAAGCACAATTAACTAGTGTTAATTCCCTGGTATTATAGAAAATATGAACTGGTAGGGTGAACAACAAATTTGGGCACCACTGTCCTAAAAGATTTGTTGGGTTTTCACCAAGCACATATTTAATTGGTTTGTTGGCTTCCTATGAAAGCATGGTCCTTTTTACCATATTCTTCCTTTTTTCAAATGTACAATGACAACACTCCTTGCACCATTATACACGGGCTGATGTATTGCACATTGTGATGGACTGCTTGCATAAGCCATTTATCCAATCGTGTGCAGTTCCTGTCACAAATTATGGATGGCACCTCTAAGGGTCTGCATTTTAGGTAGCATGGTGTAGGACACATGACACTCCAATAAGACACAATCCAGTCTACTGATAGGGGTGTCCAAATACTTTTGGTAGGATAGTGTATGTGACCTCATAAAACAGTATACATTTATATTCCAGGCCACCAGGGACTGTGTCTAATCACTAATCATAGGGGCTGTAGATGAATAACTATTGCACTTCTTGAAAAACAGGATGATCGGTATGTATTTTTCCCCTTTGGTGAATTTTGAGAAAACCTGCCATAGGGATAAATGAAAATCATCATTATCAGTGAAGGTCTTCACACTGAGCCTCATTATTATCCAAGTGGTCTTCTTGCTGAGACAGTCAAAACTTGAAGTGCAAATGTTGTCTCATATCTTGATGGTACAATGAAAGCGGAAAATGGGGGGAAAAAAAGCTAATTTCCAAAAAACTGCTAAAGGAGCTTTAGTTATGGGCTGTTAATCAGAAAGTATATCTGATAAAACAACACCTTACTCTGTAGGTTTTTTTGTTCATCTCACTGTGCTGTGGAGGATGAAATGAAGTTGTTAATTACACATTCTGTTAAATGAAACATCTATCCCATAACTGCGGGGCCAAACAAAGACTCTATTGTGAAAGTTCATCTTTATCATCAAGTCAGGAGAGTTTCATCTTGAGACTTGGCCTACAGAAATGGATTACAAAGGTTCTAACCTCATTTTAAAGATGTTGCTAAGGCACTAATTGCTAGATACTGGTACAAGATCAAATACTCCTACCGGTAGTTAGTTTTGAGCAAAACAAACCAGTAGAACTTGTTTCTGATTGACTTTGCTAGACGTTTGGCTCTGCACAAGCTCAAAGAATGCGTTTTGCGAAGTTCTACTCAAAACAGGGTTGGTTCACTCAACACTAGTCTTGAACACTGGTATAAGAGACATGGAAGCCCCGGAGAGCACTCAAAATGTTATACAGGGCTTATAGTTTTAGGCGTTTTGGTGAACTTCCGATTCGGTTTGAACTGCAAAGGTTTGGTGATGTAGCCAAACTGAACTTCTGAAAAGTGAGCTCATCACTTCTCTTAGGCTTCCAAAGTGGTTGGAGGAGGTAAATACTACTAGTGAATATGAAAAATTTAGATGGGTTCCAATTCATAGACATGAAAAATTCCTGAAAAATGTAGGAAAACTGGTTCTAAAACTGCAAATCAGACAACTATAGTGTAGTACAGTCCAGTATAGATAAAAAGACATGGTACTAATTAGTGTGTATTTCTCTGTAGGGAATTAAAGCATTGATGTTGTCATTGATTATTATATAACTCATGACTTTATGATAGCTTGCTTTCTTGGAGTACAAGACAGTCGGCAGAGATCCTTCATTGTCCCCCCTTTGTTGGTACAATTTTATTCTTATGTAGTTTTGATTTTTATTTTTAATTTTCTTTTTGAAAATTCCAAATTTATTAAAGGTTCTGAGATTCTTTCTAAGGGACTTTGAGGCTTTATTTATGGTCCATACATCTCAAAAGATTTACCCTAGCAGGATCTGTCTCGGTTTTTGTGAATTAAATACTTGTTTTGGTTATCTGGGATCCTGGGAATGATCATACCAGCATGAGAGGAGTGTGCTGACGTTGTGGGTGGCAGTGACCTGTCCAGTCATGGCTGGCCTTAGATGTGTTTTACTGCTGGGTTACACAAGGAAAAGAGAAGTTAGATTAATCTTCCTGCATCCTGCTCTTTTTATTGGAAGGTTGTGCCATATACCAGTTTATCCCAGTCTTTTATTCTGTGTCTCTGCACACCTACTTTCCAGTAGGGCATTCATCAAGTTAGGCTGTACCGCCATATTGTTACATCTCCTTTTCCAGCCTTGCAACAGTTGCACCAAAGTTTTGATCTGAGTGGTTTAACACGTGATCTGGGTTCAAATTTGCCCTGATGGCAGCAGTTCATTGATACAACATTCCAATAATGCCCCCCCTCTCAGACTCTGCTAATTGGGTCTCTTCTCTGCGGCATAGAGGCATCTAGTGGCCAACAAGCTCTACACAAGTGGAAGAAGAGGTCACTACACAAAGAGCCTCCGAAAGCCATTAATAGGTCAAGGGCGAACCACTTTTAGGGTCTCTGGTGACAAGACCATCCATCTAATCACCACATCTCTCATCAATTACAGATCTGCCTGAGATGGAACTGCAGGGCGGGTTTTCAGCAAAATAACTCTTTCTAGGAGCTTGTTTTTTTTCCGACATAGAATGTAAAATAGATTCCATCTTCCTTTATGGAAAAAGACGGATCATTATTAAGCCTCGATTAAAGGCTTCATTCCAACCACATCCTATATATGAGAACCTTGAGAAACTGATGCTGGTGGGAGGTGCGAGGGTTCTGTGGAGTACTTTGAAAGAGCTGTTGTTCTTGTTGCTCACCTGTTTTTGCCATAATCATACAATGAGCAGAGAAGGCTGTTATTGTCAGTCTGGTTATAACCCAATAACAGGGTTGGTGATGCATTTTTTTGTTGCAATGTAAGTGCTTTAAGTCATTAATTAACTCCTTGTCAATGAGCACTTTCTCCTTTGTTGGAGTTGACAAATGTTCAGTGTACCATGCTATAAGGTTTGCTCCTGAGTGCACTTAATATATGTTAAGTGTCCTGAAATTATTTAATGCAATATTAAAAATAGGCCTTATTATACGTCGTTCCTGGCTGAGGCACGCTCTCCTTTATCTTCGCATCCATTAAATACTCAGGTTCTTGGATAAATCATCTTGCATTTGTCATTTTAACAGCCAGACATTTTATTTTTTGTGTTGCAAGGAAATGTGGGTGGATGAACGACGTTGATGTCATCAAAGCCCTATTTAATACATTTATTTTACGGCCGAATTGGGGAGAATGTCTTATAAGAGACAACAAATAGACCCTTGTGAACAGAAACAATGTCATTTACAAACACAGTTACTCACTTAAAGTGAACCTACCCGTAAAAATTACTCTGGGAAAACAACATTTATAAATGATTTGGGGATTTTTTTTCCCTATCTCTGTTCCTTTTAGAAGAAAGGCCCATTCCAAATCCTGTCAACATGTTGGTTGGCTGTTATCATTACTAGGGAGAGATCTGTATCAAATGTCTACTTAACGCAACAGAAAGTAATGGTACCCGAAATAAGATCACTCCCTAGTAGTGACAACAGGTAGTTGAGATTTTTCATCTCTTGAGAAATAGAGGAATGGAGCTCTGTGCTATAGAAAAAGCTCCAATGTATATATATGTACACTTAGTGTGCACTTTGTTAAAGACCCCCATCTGTTAGTGTGTTGGATTGTACTGAGTAAACTTTTCAATAGTTTGGTTCTTGCTCCTTCATCAATACCCCTAAAAGAGGGTGGTGGTGGTCCTGTTGCGCAGTGGTTACCACTGCTCCCTTTAAATGCTGGGCTTTAGGTTCAAATTTGAGCATGGGCAACATCTGCATGGAGTTTGTGTGTTTTCCCTGTGTTTCCCAATAATCACCTTTTTTATATAGCACATGCACAATATGCAGCATTTAACATGACCTGATATTTTCTGTCCCCTATATTCACCTATGTTTTTGGAGACCATACTAACCCCTTGTAGATGCTGTCCATCATCAGATTTGAACCTAAGATCCCAGCACTGTAAGGCAACAGTGCTCACCACTGAAGCACCATGCACCATGTTTCTCCTTCCTCCTCCTGCTGCTTCCTGTTCCTTTTTCTTTCTCCTCAGGAGGAGGAGGAGGAGGAGGAGTAGGAAGAAGTAAGATGGAGAAGCATAGTTAGCAAAGTTCTACCTGAAACAGGGTTTGACTGTTTCAGTTTGCTCAACACTGCCTTTGGATCTTCTTTGACCTTCCGAACTGCAGCAGTTTGAAGTGGCATCTATCCACAGGTATCAGAGGACGTGAGGTGCGCCAAAGAGACCTTCCCCACTTCCCACATCATTACTGCACCTCCATAAGTCTTAACAGGAAGGGGTCATCAATTCATGCTGCTTGCGCCAAATTCTGACCTTCCATCATCACGGGGCAACAGAAATCTGGATCCATCTGACCAGGAGATGTTTTTCCGCTGCTCAGTGATACAAGTTTTACACTTTTTACCACTGGAGTCTCAACTTGCAGTCTTTTTTTTTTTGTTGGGGAAAATGACCAATTAAAGCTTTTATTCAGCTGCAGATATTTTGTGCCTTGTTGGCAAATAATGACTTGTATAGAAGATAGAAGTGAAAACGGACACAAAGGAAGAGAATGACTTCAACTGACCGAGGAGGTTGCTTGTTCCTTGTGCATATTCAAAGAAAAGCTAAGTTTGTGACCTTACAAGATGGTACAAGCCGCTTTCTCCTTTTGCATTCAGAAAATGACCTTGAAAAATGTCAAGGATTGTAGCGTTTAGTTGGCGGAAAGACGGCCTGATCCTTAATGATGGCCACTTGCTGTATTTGAACTCTCGATTTGAAGGTCAGCACTTCTAATAGGGAATTCTTGTCAGTAAAATGTTGGCCTAAATTAGCCGATCGCTTGAAATGTAGCTGACAATATCAACGGGTTTTCTGAAGGCGTCCTATGTGATGGCCAATCTTTCACTGCCGCAGTCATGTATCAGTGCAAAGACAGAATTGGCAGAGTTGTAATATCTATGCAGAAATGATACTGTCACGGTGCGTTGCCCCTGCTCACCTACTCATGGGGTTGTGGTCGGACAGCGCCCCCAGTAGCATGGTGCACAGCAATCCTCTGCCTCTGCCCACTCCCGGAGCTCTGCCTGCAGGATCATGTGCACTCATGCTGCTTCTCTTAAAGGGCCAAACACTCTCTACCTCTCTTAAAGGGTCAGTGCACTCACTAATTCAGTCATCCCCCAATCTCCAGCCAGCATCTGCTATATTAGGCATCCTCCCCATGCCTAAGCAATTGGTCTCATAGCCACTGTGATAATACCCCAGTCCTGTGTATTCCTGGTTTTGACCTGTGCCTGGTTTTAACCATTCTGACTTCTGTGCTCCCGGTCCTCGGCTCTGTATTTTGCTACTGTCAGCTTGGCCGCTCCTCGGCCAAGTGCAGTGTCAGCAGCCACACAACTGGGACTATCTGTGTGTAATGGCTTGGGGACCCCACAGCAAAGCTTGTATCCCATTTGTAGTGGTTAGGTATGAAAACTGGGCTATTCCAGGTGCTGCCACCTCAGTTAGCCCAAAGCCAGACCAGTGTGTGGCAAGATAAATCTACATCCGTCTACCTGACAGATTTATTGTTATATAGACCAGAAGGCAGTACACTGTATTGTACACTGTAACACTTATTGTACACCGTAAAAAATCTGTATGAAGATTTTTTACAGTGTACAATAAGAAGGCAGTACTGTTTGTCCCTACAGTATTCACAGCCAGAGACCGGGAGGTACCGCATTTTCCTGAAAATAAGACACTGTCTTATATTAATTTTTGCCCCAAAAGAATTGTCTTAAACAGTGTCTTATTTTCGGGGGGGGGGGGGGGGGAGGGTGTCTTAATACTCACCTAGCAGACGCTATTCAGGTACCTCTCGTTGGTCTCCGGCAGTCTTCCATGTCGTCCTCAGCGCTGAGAGAGCATTCTCTTCTTGGTTACGGGGCTTGAATACCCCGCCTTCAGCAAGAGATTGTTGTGATTGGTTTAGGAACGCCACCTTAGCCAATCAGAGCTGGCGGTCGATGAACCAATCACAGCCATGCAATGATGTCATTCAATGAATGGCTGTGATTGGTTCATCGAGCGTCGGCTCTGATTGACTGAGGTGGCGTTCCTGAATCAATTACAGCAATCTCTTGCTTGAGGTGGGGTATTCAAACCCTGTTACCAGAAAGAGAATGCTCTCTCAGCGCTGAGGACGACACAAAAGACTGCCGGAGTGCCAGAGACCAGCGAGAGGGACCCGGACGGTGCCTGCTAGGTGAGTATTGTTTTTTTTTTCATGTAGTGCGACTAGGGCTTATTTTCAGGGGAGGGCTTATATTTCAAGACCACTCTGCCTCTTCCCCTGAAAATCGGGTAGGGCTTATTATTGGGGTAGGCCTTATTTTGGGGGAAATTAGGTAGTACTATCTATGCCTTCATCCTTTGCAGAGTGAAATACAGAAGATGTGCCTTATCATTTGCAGTGGAAACAAAGAGGCTGTATATATGGACCTACATTTCTGTAAGGCAAAAGCATTTACTGCTAAGGTGTGTGATGAGGAGGATTTCCCCTTAAACTTTTTTTTCCATCTGCTAAGTAAACCCCCCTGCGCACCTTCCTGGGGGCTACTTGTCTAATCCACACAACAGCCACAATAAGGGTTCTATAGATCGCTGTAGGTTTGTAATTAATTAATATCATCATCTCTGGGGTTGCCAGAAACAAATGTAAAAGCCGCGCAGATTATAACGTGAGAACCCGAGCAGCTCTGCAGCTGCTATTATCACCTGACTTCATTACTGCTTATCCCGTCGCATACCGAACATATTATAAGTCGTCTTTTGTATAATGTTGTCGGCTTTTGTGGAGCCGCTATTTGCTTCAAGCTGCTATCATCATCTCTGCAACCGCTCTGATTACTATGATGAAAAGTAATTTACTAGTGTATTAGAAAAGAATATTCCTATCTGCACCTCTCCCTTCATGTAATAATATATAATGCGTATAACTCTTTAATAGCAGAGCAATTCAGATCTTAAAGGGGACCAGTCACCATTTTGTCAGTTATAATCAGCGTTATATTGGGGTGTACTCGCTCGTAAATATTATCATAATCTCTCTTTATTGTTAGTTTCACACAAGCATTTGTTAGTTAAGTTTAGGTATAAATGAGTCTGTGGGTGGAGCCTGTACATTTGTTAAAGAGATTGTAACAAGTTCTAAAGTTATCAACTATCCACAGGATAGGGAATAACTTTATGATTGGTGGGGGTCCAACTACTGGGATCCCCACCAATCCCAAGAGTAGGATTCCAGTTGCTCCCTGAGTGAATGGAGCTGAGGTTATGCGGACGCATTTCTGCTCCATTCACTTTAATGACAATGCCAGAGATTGCCGGAAGTGCTTGAACTCTGTAATCTTCGGCACTATCATAGAAGTGTATGGAGCAGTGTTACGCCTGCATGACCTCCACTCCATTAACTCTGGACTGACTGAGGTGGGAGTAATCTGCTTCCATTCCGTACAGCTGATCGATTGAGATCCCGAGTGGCAGACTCCAGCCTATCAACTATTGATGACTTATCCTCATCAATGACAGTTGCATGGAAAATCCCTTTAAGTGAGGGCTCGTCCAATGATATTCAATGTTGTTTAATAATGGAAAGCCAGCCAGAAGCAAACCCTTAAAGGGGTTATTCAGGGAGCATCTACCCAATATAGTCTACATCTAGTATTAACCCTTTGCAATCCAATTTTGGATTTAGGATTTCCTAGGGGGCTTTCTCTTTCTGCCATTAAACAATGGCACCATCTGCTGGCTAGAGCCAGTACTGCAGTATGTGACATGCCGGAGAGGCACCGACAACAGAGCAGCCAGTGATATACAGTAAGGATACCTTGACGAATGTCTTCCAAAATCGCAACTGCACAGCCTTCAATCAGAATGTTGGAAGATGTCAGATAATGGATTGGAAAGGGTTAATGGCGCCTCTACTTTTGACCTGGTTCTGACATGGGGTCAAGGGTAGGGCCAAGCAGGGGCAAACCCCCTAAGGGGATCATCCATGAGAAGAAAATTCCCCCAGTCCAGGTCTATCAGTGTCAGGACCTCCATTTCATTGCCAGGTCTAGTGGTACTGTAGTCTTCATACCACGTCTTATTGTTGGTGATATTCTGTCTCTTTGGGTCTTTTCAAGTAAGTAAGTTCGCCCTTTCCTGTCATGGCCGATGCAGAGACAGACAAAAAGACGTTGGATTAGTTATCAAAATGAGCCATTCAGCCCTCTGAAATGACGTCACAGACTCCAAGACGAAGAAGGCAGAATCTGTACCATGTGACCCGGTATAGGGATCCTAGCCAGAAGTGGAGGTGCTGGCACCGCTTGACCTGGACGGGATGGCTCAGTGTGAGAGCTCAAAGCACAGAGCTATTCTGTGTCTTCTGAGCCAATCAAACCACCTCCTCCTGCTGCTCCACCTCCCAATCTCCTTTCATCCAGCCTTCTACAGACACTGTAGGAGAGATACTGCAGTTGCATCCCTATCATTGCTTTGCACTGCAGCTCAGCTTGTTAAGATTGGCTGCTGTTCTTCTGCACAAGCCCACCCAAGCTCGCCAGGAAGTTGCTGTATGGAATACTAATTTGCATTTTAGTGGAGATACAATGGTTGTAAAGTATAAGTAAATATAGTGAGAAGATGAGTATTATGTAATGGCCACACATACAGTGCTGAAGGTGTAGTGTGATCGCGATGGTATGCAAGGGCTTGGAATATGACAGAAACCAGAGGCATGAAGAGGCAGTTTGCAGTAATTCTTGTTTAGTGATAAATAGGTTATAAACAAGATTTTGACAGACCATAACAGTGAGTTATCAAACCTGATGACTGTCGTAACCAAAAGATGTCCTAAGCAGAAACACACACTACCCTCTAGTAATTATAATACATGAACAGTCCACAACTTGATTAGGACAGCGATGTGGACAAATCTAAGTCCCCTCAATCTTTAGAGTCTAATAATGGAGCCCGTCTTAGTTGTTACATATCCTCTCATGGCTTGGGGAGTACTCTCCAGTATATAGCAGGACAAGTGAGTTCCCAACTCAAAATGGTGATGGTCGGCCACTTGGAATTTCTAGTTCCATCCTAGTTGTTTTTAAGCGTGGACACTATAGTCCTACTCTAGAGACCGGTCTCTTCTTGTACTTGTTGTTTAGGTTCGGATGCTGCATAAGCACCATAGGCATTCCCTGTAGCATCTGCAGGTTCCTTTAAGTGATATTTGGTGTCACCTTTCTCTCCAGCGTCAATGACTCATCCTCTCCAAAAACAATGGCAACCAACTGCTCTAAGCTGTCTTACTGAGTGTTTCTTCCTTGCTTTGAGCAGCTTACTCCTCACTGAGGTAGCTGTCTCTTTATACCAGCAGGGTACATTTTAGGGAACTCATGCTCACTTCTCCTGAACTACTCCAAAATTTACGTCATCACTAGTCTTCTTTAGTGCGCTCCAGAACAATCATTCCACCCCTTTTCTGTCAGGTGACCTGAAGACTGCCAATCAGAAAAATGTCCAGAGATGTTATTAAATTACTTAGCCACTAGAAGCAACAGTAACATCCACTTTATTTAGTCTCTATAAATGTGTTAGTTATAATAATTGTGCATTTTCTTCATGCATCCCAACAGGGTAGCTACCTTAGAAAAGGGAAGAAGCCTAAGTGGGTCTTACAAACCTGCAAGGGGGCTGGCACAGATGTAAAATGGTCAAAACTGTATCGTTTCTGATACAGTATACACTCTTTTAAAGGCCCTGGATCTGAGAAGGGGGAGAAAGAGACATAAAAAGACCCCTGTGTATGAGCAGTATATGGGCATCTCATTCTAGAGTAGCTTATCATAGAGTTCCTGTATATGTGTTTATCCAGCAATAACCAGAAGCTATGAAATTCATTAGCTCAGTCCTTAACATGCAATTTAATAGACAATAGTAAGCTTCTTTTACATGCCCCCACCACCACCTACAGGGCACAGGTCACGCATATGGTAAATCCTCTGCTGAATCAGAGATTGAAGCTGGAGAGCAGGTCAGGCCCTCTGCTGTTCTTGAAACACCCACCCGTATGATAGCTGCTGGAATCCAGTGATGGAGTTTGATATGTGCATTAATAAGCTTCTCCCGGTCATCACTCCCCTGGTAGCCTGACACTTAATTCAGTCCAGTGTTAATTGCAGTTGAAGCCTAAACATATTTTTTCTCTTCAATTTAGCCTCTAGATCTTGATTAAGCGGGTCAAGCCAGGGTCAGTCAGGTACCTTGGACCTCGGCCAAATAGGTAGCGAGGCTCTGCATGAAGAATCTCTGATTAAAGCAGCAGATTTGTATAAAACTAATGAAGAAAATAGCTATGCAACAGGCTACCTGCCGTAATAGCATCGCTGCACCGCTGACTGTGCTGCCCCAGCAAACACAAATGCTGGAATCTGCATTTTTCATACTGGCAGGGGACACTAAATGATCTCTTGACTGTTTGCTATCAGCATGTGTTGGGAAAACAAGTTAATCTCAGCTGCAAGGAAATGTAATTGAATCATCTTGTCCAAAAACTACATTCAAACTCATTTTGCACTTGATCAATTGATTTTCAAGTCAAAAAGGCGATCGGGAGATATTGATCCGCAGCCAATTCTGTTATTTGCTGAACACAGTTTATCGGTTATTACTTTCCCAACTGTATATAATTACCAAAGATATGGGCAAAAAGCTTGTTTGCAATTGGCAAATCTAAACGTACATGTTATATAGAGTGACAAATAATACTATCTGCTGCAGAAAGCAAGTAACAGTCCATATTGTGAGCAGGGGGGTTGATAGTTAGAGTTGAGCGAACATACTCTGCCGAGCTTGATGCTCATTCGAGTATTAGCGTACTCGATGGTGCTCGTTACTCGGACGAGCATCAAGCAGTGTTCGACCCCGCCCCAGTTTCTGGCTCCTCCCCGCTGTGACGTGCCTGTTTTGGCCCCTCCCCACCGCGACGCAGCGTGCGCCATTGGCAAATTTGAGAGAGAGAGGAACCTAGAAAAATTAAAAAAAACGCTCAGCACCCGGCGTCCCACATACAAAAATGCTCGAGTCTCCCATTGTAGCCCATGGGGTTTATTACTCGAGTAGAGCTCTCGAATTTTATGAAAACCTCGACTCCAATAACGTGGACCCGAGCATTTGGGTGCTCGCTCATCTCTAATGATAGTCATTTCCATCTGCCTGATCTAAAAGAATCTACAAAAGACCACTTAATTCTAAACAGGACAAGATCTTGGGCAGTATTACAGCAGTTACCGTATTTTTCACACAGTAATACGCCATAAGACGTACGCACGTTTTAGAAGGGGAGAATAGCAAAAAAATATTTTTAACTCACCCAGGGACAGTGCAGGGGATAGTACAGGGCAACGGAGCAGCAGAGGTCTGAAACACCAGAGCTCCACGACAGCGGCACTCATGTATGGGCCGAGGAAAGCAAGAAGCTGATTGGTGGAGGCAGGGAAGCAGTAGCAGTTCCCGCTGGTGCTCACCAGCAACCATATGCAAGAGGCGGCAATGCAGACGTGAGAGAACTAATAAATGATTGCATGTGTGTTCACACGTTTGTACATAGGGGGAAGTATTAGGGCTTAGTCACACGGGCGCATTCTACTGAAGGTAGAAGACAGCCACACTTCAGGATGGGCGTCTCTCTTCAGCGCCGGAGGAAAGAACACGTGACCGGCTTCATTGCCGGTCATGTGTTCTTTCTTCAGCGCTGCGGAATGTCGTCTGTCTTCTTCCTGCAGTAGGGGCTCAGTCACACGGGCGCCGATGCGCCCGTGTGACTAAGCCCTTATCGTAGTTATATTCTTGTACATGGGGGCAGTATTATAGTAGTTATATTCTTGTACATAGGGGGCAGTATTATAGTAGTTATATTCCTGTACATAGGGGGCAGTATTATAGTTGTTTTATTCTTGTACATAGGAGGCAGTATTATAGTAGTTATATTCTTGTACATAGGGGCAGTATTATAGTAGTTATATTCTTGTACATAGGGGTCAGTATTATAGTAGTTATATTCTTGTACATAGGGACAGTATTATAGTAGTTATATTCTTGTACACAGGAGGCAGTATTATAATAGTTATATTCTTGTACATAGGGAGCAGTATTATAGTAGTTATATTCTTGTACATAGGGGCAGTATTATAGTAATTATATTCTTGTACATAGGTGGGCAGTATTATAGTAGTTATATTCTTGTACACAGGGGGCAGTATTATAGTAGTTATATTTTTGTACATAGGAGGCAGTATTATAGTAGTTATATTCTTGTACATAGGGGTCAGTATTATAGTAGTTATATTCTTGTACATAGGGACAGTATTATAGTAGTTATATTCTTGTACATAGGGGCAGTATTATAGTAATTATATTCTTGTACATAGGTGGGCAGTATTATAGTAGTTATATTCTTGTACATAGGGCGCAGTATTATAGTAGTTATATTTTTGTACATAGGAGGCAGTATTATAGTAGTTATATTCTTGTACACAGGAGGCAGTATTATAATAGTTATATTCTTGTACATAGGGAGCAGTATTATAGTAGTTATATTCTTGTACATAGGGGCAGTATTATAGTAATTATATTCTTGTACATAGGTGGGCAGTATTATAGCAGTTATATTCTTGTACATAGGGGGCAGTATTATAGTAGTTATATTTTTGTACATAGGAGCAGTATTATAGTAGTTATATTCTTGTACATAAGGGGCAGTATTAGAGTAGTTATATTCTTGTACATAGGAGGCAGTATTATAGTAGTAATATTCTTGTACATAGGGGGCAGTATTATAGTAGTAATATTCTTGTACATAGGGGCAGTATTATAGTAGTTATATTCTTGTACTTAGAGGGCAGTATTATAGTAGTTATATTCTTGTACATAGGTGGGCAGTATTATAGTTGTTATATTCTTGTACATAGGAGCAGTATTATAGTAGGTATATTCTTGTACATAGGAGGCAGTATCATAGTAGTTATATTCTTGTATACAGGAGGCAGTATTATAGTAGTTATATTCTTGTACATAGGAGGCAGTATTATAGTAGTTATATTCTTGTACATAGGAGGCAGTAATATAGTAGTTATATTCTTCTACATAGGAGGCAGTATTATAGTAGTTATATTCTTGTACATAGGAGCAGTATTATAGTAGGTATATTCTTGCACATAGGAGCAGTATTATAGTAGGTATATTCTCGTACATAGGAGCAGTATTGTAGTAGTTTTATTCTTGTACATAGGAGGCTGTATTATAGTAGTTATATTCTTGTACATAGGAGCAGTATTATAGTCGTTATATTCTTGTTCATAGGAGCAGAATTATAGTAATTATATTCTTATACATAGGGAGCAGTATTATAGTAGTTATATTCTTGTACATAGGGGGCAGTATTATAGTAGTTATATTCTTGTACATAGGAGCAGTATTATAGTAGTTATATTCTTGTACATAAGTGCAGTATTATAGTAGTTATATTATTGTACAAAGGAAGCAGTATTACAGTAGTTATGTTTTTGTACATAGGAGGCAGTATTATAGTAGGTATATTCTTGTACATAGGGGGCAGTATTATAGTAGTTATAATCTTGTACATAGGAGGCAGTATTATAGTACTTATTTTCTTGCACATAGGAGCAGTATTATAGTAGTTATATTCTTGTCCATAGGAGCAGTATTATAGTAGTTATATTCTTGTACATAGAGGCAGTATTATAGTAGTTATATTCTTGTACATAGGAGGCACTATTATAGTAGTTATATTCTTGTACATAAGAGCAGTATTATAGTAGTTATATTATTGTACAAAGGAAGCAGTATTACAGTAGTTATGTTTTTGTACATAGGAGGCAGTATTATAGTAGGTATATTCTTGTACATAGGGGGCAGTATTATAGTAGTTATATTCTTGTACATAGGGAGCAGTATTATAGTAGTTATAATCTTGTACATAGGAGGCAGTATTATAGTACTTATTTTCTTGCACATAGGAGCAGTATTATAGTAGTTATATTCTTGTCCATAGGAGCAGTATTATAGTAGTTATATTCTTGTACATAGGAGCAGTATTATAGTAGGTATATTCTTGCACATAGGAGCAGTATTATAGTAGGTATATTCTCGTACATAGGAGCAGTATTGTAGTAGTTTTATTCTTGTACATAGGAGGCTGTATTATAGTAGTTATATACTTGTACATAGGAGCAGTATTATAGTCGTTATATTCTTGTTCATAGGAGCAGAATTATAGTAATTATATTCTTATACATAGGGAGCAGTATTATAGTAGTTATATTCTTGTACATAGGGGGCAGTATTATAGTAGTTATATTCTTGTACATAGGAGCAGTATTATAGTAGTTATATTCTTGTACATAAGTGCAGTATTATAGTAGTTATATTATTGTACAAAGGAAGCAGTATTACAGTAGTTATGTTTTTGTACATAGGAGGCAGTATTATAGTAGGTATATTCTTGTACATAGGGGGCAGTATTATAGTAGTTATATTCTTGTACATAGGGAGCAGTATTATAGTAGTTATAATCTTGTACATAGGAGGCAGTATTATAGTACTTATTTTCTTGCACATAGGAGCAGTATTATAGTAGTTATATTCTTGTCCATAGGAGCAGTATTATAGTAGTTATATTCTTGTACATAGAGGCAGTATTATAGTAGTTATATTCTTGTACATAGGAGGCACTATTATAGTAGTTATATTCTTGTACATAAGAGCAGTATTATAGTAGTTATATTATTGTACAAAGGAAGCAGTATTACAGTAGTTATGTTTTTGTACATAGGAGGCAGTATTATAGTAGGTATATTCTTGTACATAGGGGGCAGTATTATAGTAGTTATATTCTTGTACATAGGGAGCAGTATTATAGTAGTTATAATCTTGTACATAGGAGGCAGTATTATAGTAGTTATATTCTTGTACATAGGGAGCAGTATTATAGTAGTTATATTCTTGTACATAGGGAGCAGTATTATAGTAGTTATATTCTTGTACATAGGGAGCAGTATTATAGTAGTTATATTCTTGTACATAGGAGGCAGTATTATAGTAGTTATATTCTTGTACATAGAGGACAGCATTATAGTAGTTATATTCTTGTACATAGGAGCAGTATTATAGTAGTTATATTCTTGTACATAAGAGCAGTATTATAATAGTTATATTCTTGTACATAGGAGACAGTATTATAATAGTAATATACAGTAATTCTGGCATCTTTCTTCCTTAGATGGATAATTATTTGTTGATATTGGTAAAGTAAGATATTCTGTTTTTAGAACAAAGATTAAATGTATAGTCAAGCCTGGGGGACATATCTCTTTTCTTCCCATTCACACAATTTGTATTTTTCTGAAATTCCAATTACAAGTAAGTAATATAGTTATTTTATTTATTATAAATCATGAAGTAGTTTTATATTATTATATAACTTGGATCTCTAAGAATAGTAATCTCCATCACATGACACATTGTCTCATCCTTCTTGTAAATAGTTAAAGCTACATCAGCCGTTTTGTGGCTCCTAATCACAGCTTTGTGCCTTGTCTGTAGAAAAAATAAATAATATAGAAACTGGTTGAGGAAAAAAAATGTAATTTATGGTCTTCCTCTCGGCAGGCAGCATTTTTAATGAATGTGTTTTTGCAAAGATGATCTCTGCAGGAATTGCTTCAGCATCCCTTGGTATTCTAACTTACCCAGAATGTGGGATTTGTATTTTATAATTTTATTAGATTATTTTTTGTCAAAAGTAGAAAAAAAAATCTTTCATGTCGTTCTACACACTGTCGAAAACATTATGGTCCCTGTGTACGGCTCTCAACTGTCTATTTATTTTTTTTCAAAGGAAGATGGAAAAAAGTTATAAGAACTGGGTTTCAGTATCAGACTTATTTGTATTGACTGCTGCTATTCTTTCTAGCTTTTTCTTTATCTCTCTACCTCCAATCAATCTCTAGCTCTAGCTCTGATCTCTCATTCTAGACACCTATCTCTTTCTGTCTCGGATATCTATGTATCTATCTATTTATCTCATATCTATTATCTATCTATCTCATATCTATAATGTATCTCATATCTATCTATCTATCTATCTCATATCTATCTATCTCATATCTATCTATCTATCTATCTATCTATCTATCTATCTATCTATCTTATATCTATCTATCTCATATTTATATAATTATCTCTCTATGTGGTATTTTATTTTGTTGATTCAACTTCTACTAGTATTAAAACTTTTATTAAATTTGTAAGCCCAGTTTACCTAATGAAAAAACAAATTCTTTGTATTTTTGTATATTTTTCCTGGGATACTGAAAAACAATAAATGCACAGAATGTGTTCTTCGAGCGAATTTTAGATCATCTAATTATTACTTATAATCTCGGATGAATTACAGAGATTACATAGAAAAATGATCTAATAACGTTTGGGCTCCATGTGTGATAATACACAACGTGTAATGAGGCTGGTAGGATAATTACCTCTACTTTGTGTTGCAATGAGAATGTTGAGAACATAAATGCAGTGATATTAATCACAGACTATATTAAGTAACTGTATATTAGAGCTGTATTATTGGACTTGTTAAGAAAAAATGCATTTTTTAGCTTCACAATTTGAAGCTAAAAAACAAAGATAATATATATTTGCGTATATATGTTTCTTTAAAAATATTTTGGCATTTCATTAAGACAAGTTACTATATGTTATCAGTTGGATTGTGAGCTGAAATCCCTATTAATCCTTACATTGCAGAGGCTGGAGGCCTTTAGAGGACACTTTGCATCTTTAATTTACTTTGAAATCTCTCCTAAGTGAAGCTGATTTGATCCAGCAGCCACTGGCATCAATTGTTTGTTGACTCCCATAGATAGTAACTTCTGACATGCAATTGAGACTTAACATTACATTTAAGGTTGCATGCACCCTTGAAATGGATTCATCAAACTGATGCAGTATAAGTTGTTCTGAAGTGAAACTTTTAGGCCCCATCTTGTTACTCATATCCTCCTGACTGGTAGATTTTCATCAATACTTCAAAAATGATAACTATATAAATTTAAAAGGATAAAGTTATCAATATTAATGGGAGAAATTTGAAAAGTTTGGTTTGGTGAGTTTGCCGAGTTTTAGCAAAAAATTTGTTTCCATCGGAACTCCTTTTTTCTTTTTCTTCTCCTTTTTCCTTGTCTTTCTTTCAAAAAGAAAGACAACTAGAAATGAAGAGGAGAAAAGGAGGAAAAGAAAAGGGAGAAGGAGTTAAAAAGAGAAAAATAGTTTCCTTCTCCTTTCTTTTCATTTTTTTCATTCATTTTCTGAATTAGCTTTGCTTATAATCTGCACAAAAGTAGTTGAATACCCTCCTAGGTGTCATAATGTGCTATGCAAGGCTTTTATGGCTACATACAGTGTTATGCACCAGTTTTACGAGTATTGGGTAAGTTCTGGTACAGCTCAAACTAATTTGAACCAAACTTTTCCCCAAAATTTAGGAAACCAACCAAGCTCTTGAAAAATTCACTCATCAATACTCTGTAGTTTTGCTTGTAGGTCTAAAATTTTAGATTACACATTGGACTACAGTATCATGCAACATCATGGCAAATGAGAAACCCGCCTCTGCTAAATCTTTAATTTCTTCAACATTGTGTAGAGTATAAATTCTGATAACCCAAGCAGGAGCTATATGGCCTGTAAACAGCATAGGTAGATCAGTGAATTAGAAAGCCAAAAAAGGTAACTGAAAAGTTGCAGACTGGTAGATGCAGCTCTAGCTGTTATTGCAGTATAAATGCTAGATTTCTAATTGCTGCTGCAGCGTCCAACCATGACACGCTGGATCTGTAACGTGAATTACTTATGGAAATGCACACCAAACAGTTGTAAACAATATTTACAATCGCCACAAGGAAAACACTGTCCCTAAATAAACTAACCCAGGCAAGGGATCTGCCTAAACGCAGGTAAACTGCCCTGAGAAGGGCGAACCTGACTACGTACCTAGGTGACTTGCTGACTCTATGTGGGATAGGAGAATACCACAGCAAACAAGATGAAAAAGATAATAACTGCTAGACTTAGCTTGAGAAGACTCAGGCAAACAGGACATTCAGCTCCAAGGTCTGACTTCCACCAAAGCCAGAGGAAGACTGAAATTAAACAGCACTCAGCTAAGCACAAGCCAAGTTAAATAATCCTGACAAATTACCCACAGGTGAGGTCAAGCACATCTCACCTAATACCACTGCCACCAGAGCCAGAAGATAGAGAAACTCATACAAAACCTGTACCAGATTCCTCAGAAAGGAAGAACCAACAGCAGCCTAAATTAATGAACCAATGAACTGTATTTCATTGGCCCAATTAACTGTATTTTACTCAACATGAATATGCTTAAAGTCAAAGGTGTGCACCCTGTAAAGTAGAAGACTATTCGGAGGGGGCACAGTGTTGCCGCACATATCGCGTGGATCCTGCTGTGTATTGAGTCTTGCTGACCCTTTATTGTACTCGCACTCTTTCACATCCCTTTAAGCAGTGATATTTGCCTGCTATCTGCCTCCTGCACATGTTCTCTGTATGTCTCATCTCTCAGCATGGTCTTGAGGTTAGATAGATAACATGACTGCCAGGTTCAGACTAGCTGCCCAGAGGATTATTTCCAGTGAAGCAAGAGGAGGGTGGGAGGATTATTGTATGTTCGCCATTACAAAGACAACGGGCAGTTTATTATTTCTGCCAATTTGTTACGAGGTACCAAGTTTGGGATCTTCATAAATCACACAGAAAAACGTATACACCGTAAAAAGTGCAGAAATTGGCCTACCGAAACACTTCTGCATTGACGTCACTAATAATGGAGTTCTGGCTCATATAATATAGAAGAAAGATGCAGAGACAGAAATATTTCAGAGGCTTTGACGTATTGTCTACTTTAGAGCCAACACCATATGTGTTCTTGTGTGAACACCGTTGATATCTATGGGTCAAAACACCTTACATGAGGAGTGGGGGAGGGAAGTGGCAGAAACACGATATACTTCAGGTTTACAGAAGCTGTTATCATGCAATTAGCCTTTGTCCATAAAACTTTGTTCAATACCTTTGGTAAATCAGCAGCAGCAACAATAGCTTTCTCATAATAATATATATATATATATGCTTCAGTAATACAGGTTCTTATGTACAAAAATACATTCAAGAAAAATTAGACATATATCACACATTTTTTCTGCATATTGGCCAAATTTTTGTTGAACAAAAAGAATGAAAATATACTGACAAATACGGCCCCCAAAGTACATGAATATTACTACTATAATACTGCCCCCTATACACAAAAATATAACTACTATAATACTACCCCCTATGTACAAGAATATAACTACTATAATACTGCTCCTATGTACAAGAATATAATAACTATAATACTGCCCCCTATGTACAAGAATATAACTACTATAATACTGCCTCCTATGTACAAGAATATAACTACTATAATACTGCTCCCTATGTACAAGAATATTATTCACAGAAAAAGCCAAAAATACAATACCTGAAGGTCTGCAAAGCAGACACGGTCGCCATAGGCACGATCACCATAAGGCAGGCACAATCGCCATCGGCACAATCGCCGTAGGGCAGGCGCAATGGCCGTAAGCCCTGGAGATATGCAGTCAGCCAGACAATAAAGTGGAGGAGCAGCTTGTTCTTGGCAGGCTAATATGCAGTCACCCACTCAACCCAGCCCAGACTGGGGAGGAGTGACTGCATATACTTATAGCCTGCACATGTGAACGATACCAAAGATGCCAGCCATAGATGAATGGTGACCCACCATACAGGATATCAACCCTGGCTGATATAACAGTGGGTTGCCCTGTATCTCTAAAGTGGGCCACACTGGCTGACATCTTGGGCTCCCCCACCAACTAGCAAACTACATACAAAAGTACTAATGCATACTAATAAAATGCGGGTGTTGGTACTGCATTTTGGCCAAAACGCATACGCAAAAATATACCTACTATAATACTACTCCCTATGAACAAGAATATAACTACTATAATACTGCTTTCTATGTATAACTATGTAAGTACTATAATACTGCCCCTATGTACAAGAATATAACTACTATAATACTGCCTCCTATGTACAAGAATATAACTACTATAATACTGCCCCTATGTACAAGAATATAACTACTATAATACTGCTCCTATGTACAAGAATATAACTACTATAATATTGCCCCCTATGTACAAGAATATAACTACTATAATACTGCCTCCAGTGTACAAGAATATAACTACTAAAATACTGCTCTCTATGTACAAGAATATAGCTACTGTAATACTGCCTCATATGTACAAGAACATAACTACTATAATACTGCTCCTATGTACAAGAATAAAACTACTATAATACTGCTCCTATGTACAAGAATATAACTACTATAATACTGCTCCCTGTGTACAAGAATATAACTACTATAATACTGCCTGCTTTGTACAAGAATATAACTACTATAATACTGCACACTATGTACAAGATTATATCTATTATAATACTGCCCTCTATGTACGAGAATATAACTACTATAATACTGTCCCCTATGTACCAGAATATAACTACTATAATACTGCCTCCTATGTACAAGAATATAACTACTATAATACTGCTCCTATGTACAAGAATATAGCTACTATAATACTGCTCCCTATGTACAAGAATATAACTACTATAATACTGCCTCCTATGTACAAGGATATAACTAATATAATACTGCCTCCTATGTACAAGAATATAACTATTATAATACTGCTCATATGTACGAGAATATACCTACTATAATACTGCCCCCTATGTACAATAATATAACTAGTATAATGCTGCTCCTAGGTATAAGAATATAACTACTATAATACTGCTCTCTATGTACAAGAATATAGCTACTATAATACTGCCCTATATGTACAAGAACATAACTACTATAATACTGCCTCCTATGTACAAGAATATAACTACTATAATACTGCTCTCTATTTACAAGAATATAGCTACTATAATACTGCCCCATATGTACAAGAACATAACTACTATAATACTGCCCCTATGTACAAGAATATAACTACTATAATACTGCTCCTATGTACAAGAATATAACTACTATAATACTGCCCCTATGTACAAGAATATAACTACTATAATACTGTCTCCTATGTACGAGAATATAATTACTATAATACTGCCTGCTATGTACAAGAATACAACTACTATAATTCTGCACCCTATGTACAAGATTATACCTATTATAATACTGCTCTCTATGTACACGAATATAGCTACTATAATACTGCCTCCTATGTAGAAGAATATAACTACTATATTACTGCCTCCTATGCACACGAATATAACAACTATAATACTGCCCCCTATGTACAAGAATATAACTACTATAATACTGCCCCTGTGTACAAGAATATAGCTACTATAATACTGCCCCATATGTACAAGAACATAACTACTATAATACTGCCTCCTATGTACAAGAATATAACTACTATAATACTGCTCTCTATGTACAAGAATATAGCTACTATAATACTGCCCCATATGTACAAGAACATAACTACTATAATACTGCCCCTATGCAAGAATATAACAACTATAATACTGCTCCAATGTACAAGAATATAACTACTATAATACTGCCTGCTATGTACAAGAATATAACTACTATAATACTGCACCCTGTGTACAAGATTATACCTATTATAATACTGCTCTCTATATACACGAATATAGCTACTATAATACTGCCCCCTATGTACCAGAATATAACTACTATAATACTGCCTCCTATGTACAAGAATATAACTACTATAAAACTGCTCCTATGTACAAGAATATAGCTACTATAATACTGCTCCCTATGTACAAGAATATAACTACTATAATACTGCCACCGATGTACAACAATATAACTACTATAATACTGCCTCCTATGTACAAGAATATAACTACTATAATACTGCTCATATGTACGAGAATATACCTACTATAATACTGCCCCCTATGTACAATAATATAACTACTATAATGCTGCTCCTAGGTACAAGAATATAACTACTATAATACTGCTCCTATGTACAAGAATATAACTACTGTAATACTGCCTCCTATGTAGAAGAATATAACTACTATATTACTACCTCCTATGTACAAGAATATAACTACTATAATACTGCCCCCTATGTACAAGAATATAACTACTATAATACTGCCTCCTGTGTACAAGAATATAACTACTATAATACTGCCTGTTATGTACAATAATATAACTACTATAATACTGCACCCTATGTCCAAGATTATACTTATTATAATACTGCCCTCTATGTACAAGAATATAACTACTATAATACTGCTCCTTTGTACAAGAATATAACTACTATAACACTGCCCCCTATGTACAAGAATATAACTACTATAATACTGCCTCCTATGTACAAGAATATAACTACTATAATACTGCTCCTATGTACAAGAATATAACTACTATATTACTGCTCCCTATGTACAATAATATAACTACTATAATGCTGCTCCTATGTACAAGAATATAACTACTATAATACTGCTCCTATGTACAAGAATATAACTACTACAATACTGCCTCCTATGTAGAAGAATATAACTACTATATTACTGCTCCTATGTACAAGAATGTAACTACTATAATACTGCTCCTATGTACAAGAATTTAACTCCTATAATACTGCTCCTATGTACAGTAATACAACTACTATAATACTGCTCCCTATGTACAAGAATATAACTACTATAATACTGCCTCCTGTGTACAAGAATATAACTACTATAATACTGCCCCCTATGTACAAGAATATAACTACTATAATATTGTTCCTATGTACAAGAATATAACTACTATAATACTGCCTCCTGTATACAAGAATATAACTACTATAATACTACCACCTATGTACAAGAATATAACTACTATAATACTGCCCCCTATGTACAAGAATATAACTACTATAATACTGTTCCTATGTACAGTAATACAACTACTATAATACTGCTCCCTATGTACAAGAATATAACTACTATAATACTGCCTCCTGTGTACAAGAATATAACTACTATAATACTGCCCCCTATGTACAAGAATATAACTACTATAATATTGTTCCTATGTACAAGAATATAACTACTATAATACTGCCTCCTGTATACAAGAATATAACTACTATAATACTACCACCTATGTACAAGAATATAACTACTATAATACTGCCCCCTATGTACAAGAATATAACTACTATAATACTGTCCCTATGTACAAGAATATAACTACTATAATACTGCCTCCTATGTACAAGAATATAACTACTATAATACTGCCTCCTGTATACAAGAATATAACTACTATAATACTGCTCCTATGTACAAGAATATAACTACTATAATACTGCTCCTATGTACAAGAATATAACTACTATAATACTGTCCCCTATGTACAATAATATAACTACTATAATACTACCACCTATGTACAAGAATATAACTACTATAATACTGCTCCTATGTACAATAATATAACTACTACAGTTCTGCCCCTATGGATTAATTTATGAATTCAAAATATGGTCGTTCATCTGTCAGCAGGTGAGTCCTTATTAGTTAGTCTTGCCTCTAGTACAGATATTCTGCCTTGCTAGAAAATGAACAACGTAAAGTTTGGAAGAGAAGAAACCTAAGAGTCTGTCTTTTCTTGACTAGGATTTCCTAACCCCTTTATCTCTGGGTTGCAGTTATCTTTCTTATCCTGCTGCTATTATGTTGCTTTTATACGGTACTTTATGAAACTTTGAAGGTAAGATCACTTTTCCATCCAGTGAAGTAGAGGATGCAGCATGTGCTTGCTATTACTTTCTGGATGATTGGGGTTTTACTATACACAAACTGGGAGGGAGCCTTCAGTCTGCATGATTCGGGCGGGGAGAAGCCGACATGTAAGTCTGCACCTTGGCCCCATCATTTTTCAGACAATGAGAGCCTCAGCAATTGGTTCCCCACTGATCAGATAGGATTGTGGAACAGGGAGACACTCTTTAAGGGGTTGTACAAGAACATCAAGTTATCCCCCATCCACAGAATAGGGAATAATTTGCTGACCTACGGGAGTCTTACTTTTGAGACCCTTGCTGATCTCAAAAACAGGCATTCTGTGTCCCTCATGTTACCACAACCCCGCAGTGAGGAGGAGACTGAATGAAGTTCGAGTTTTGCAAGCACACCAGCACTCCATTCCCTTTCAATTGGACTGCCAAGTACTGGGGTGCACCCACTCAGGTATTTCTGTTAGTCCCATTGAAATGCATGGAGCATTGACAATGCATGCTCAGCCTGTGCTTCATTGAGAGTGATGTCACTTCGGGGGGAGAAGCGATCCCACTGTGACAGGAGAGCGGGGTAGAGGAGTCCCATTCTCCAGATGATGGAGGGGGAAGTCTCAGCAATGAGACCACCACTAGAGATGAGCGAACGTACTCGTCCGAGCTTGATGCTCGGGCGAATATTAGGGTGTTCGGGATGCTCGTTACTCGTAACGAGCACCACGCGATGTTCGGGTTACTTTCATTTTCTTCCCTGAGAAATTTGCGCGCTTTTCTGGCCAATAGAAAGACAGGGAAGGCATTACAACTTCCCCCTGCAACGTTCAAGCCCTATACCACCCCCCTGCATTGAGTGGCTGGCGAGATTAGATGTCACCCAAGTATTAAAATCTGCCGGCCCGCGGCTCGCCACAGATGCGTTCTCACTTAGCTAAGGGAAAGTGCTGTTGATGCCGGGGCTGCTATAGGGAGAGTGTTAGGAGTGATTTTAGGCTTCAAGAACCCCAACGGTCCTTCTTCTCTATATGCGCTCAATGGGGCCGGCGGCAGCAGCGCCGACCCCATTGAGAACATATAGAAGACAAATCATTCTTCTCTGCCACAGCTGTAACAGCTGTGGCAGAGAAGAACGATGTTTGCCCATTGAATTCAATGGAGCGGCAATACAGCCGTCTCCATTGAAAGCAATGGGCTGCCGGCGTGCGCGGGGTGAATTGTCGGGAAGGGGTTAAATATATAAGCCCTTCCCTGCAATTCATCCTAAAATGTGTTAAAATAAAAAAAAAATTGTATACTCACCTTTCCGCTGCAGCCGGAGTCCAGCCGCGGCCGCTGTCAGTTCTCCTGAACTGCTTCTTGGCACTATTCAGCCGGCGGGGCTTTAAAATCCCCGCCTGCTGAATGATCTGCCTCTGATTGGTCACAGCCCTGACCAATCAGAGGCTGAAAACACTCACACACCCATTCATGAATTCATGAATGGGTGAGTAACTGCTGCCTCTCAGCGCTGAGCCAATCAGGGGCAGGTCTGACTCACATCCATTCATGAATTCATGAATGGGTGTGAGTGAGGCATGCCTCTGATTGGCTCAGCGCTGAGCCAATCAGGGGGCAGGACTGACTCACACCCCCTTCACACCCACTGCAGGACGGCCACGCGGAGCTCCGGCTGCCGGCAGAAGGTGAGCATACAATTTTTTTTTATTTTAACACATTTTAGGATGGATTGCAGGGAAGGGCTTATATATTTAAGCCCTTACCGACAATTCATCCCGGGCTCGCCCGCAGCGCATTGCTTTCAATGGAGACGGCTGTATTGCCGTCTTCATTGAATGCAATGCGCTGGACAGCTCCGGCCCGTTTCTAATGAAACGCGGCTAGGAGCAGATTTTCGGGCGATTTGCGGGCGACTTGCGCGCACCGGTCACGCGATTTGCGGATGCGCATCCGTCATGCGATCCGGAAATCGCGCGAAAAATCGCCCGTCTGACTAAGGCCTTAGTCAGACAGGCGTTTTTCGCACGATTTGCGCATGCGTCCGGCGAATTTTTATCGGACACATGAGCGCTTTTTATGCGCTCGTCCGATAAATTATAGAACAGAAATCGCAGATCGCACCTATCTGCGATCTGCGTTTCCTGTTCTCTTCTCTATATGCGCTCAATGGGGCCGGCGGCAGCAGCGCCGACCCCATTGAGAACATATAGAAGAGAAATCATTCTTCTCTGCCACAGCTGTAACAGCTGTGGCAGAGAAGAACGATGTTAGCCCATTGAATTCAATGGAGTCGGCTGTATTGCTGGCTCCATTGAATTCAATGGGCTAACATCGTTCTTCTCTGCCACAGCTGTTACTGCTGCGGCAGAGAAGAACGATCTTTATGCTGACAGTGCGGGGGGGGGGGGGGGCACTCTTGCCGCTATTGTGGCTTAATAGTGGGACCTGTGAACTTGAGATGCAGCCCAACATGTAGCCCTTCGCCTGCCCTATCCGTTGCTGTGTCGTTCCCATCACTTTATTGAATTGCCCAGATTTTCACAAATGAAAACCTTAGCGAGCATCGGCGAAATACAAAAATGCTCGGGTCGCCCATTGACTTCAATGGGTTCGTTACTCGAAACGAACCCTCGAGCATCGCGATAATTTCGTCCCGAGTAACGAGCACCCGAGCATTTTGGTGCTCGCTCATCTCTAACCACCACCGATCAGCGAGTTATTCCTTATCATGTGGATATCCTGTGGAGTGAAGATAACTTGATAGTCTGGCACAACTGCTTTAAGGTACCCTTACATGAGATGACTGTCAGGCGTGTAAGCACCCAACAGCCATCCCACGGACTATCGCTGAAATATCGCTCCTGTGCTTACACTGGACTGAGCGGAGGCAGAGCAGGGATCGTTCACAATGAATAGGAATCGCTCAAACATTGCTCCGCTCCTGTTTACATGGCCTGACAGTTACTCCGGCTTTAGTTCTGCTAAACATAACTGACTCCGATAGGTGAGAAGTTCGTTTCCCAGTGTCCTGTCTGTGGCCACGGGTACATGGCATGAATATTGCCAAAATTTACGCTTTCCAGCAAGAAATCGGTAGATATAATTGGCCTGTGTAAAGTTATCTTTAGCTTCCCAATAGCATCTGAGCAGCAAAGGGAGAAGGGAGGGTCCTAAAATAGTAGCGAGGCCTCATAAATGCGCTGAAAGCTTGTATCAGCTGCTAATGGTACTTTCTATATCTCAGTCTAATTACTGACCTCAGCTAGTTATACATTCTGCAGCATCGTTACAAAACTTCATCTTCATACAGATTTCTCCAATTCTTCATCCTCTGTGCAATTATCCTCTTTAGTTTGAACTGATGATAACCTTGTCAGCTTATAAATCTTACATCAAATACCCCCCCCCCCCCCGCAAAAAAGAAATCTGCTTCTTAGACACTAAAATTGTGAATGACAGACACTGACGATACCGACAACGCAGCCGCAGCGTTAATGAAATCTTGTGAAACCTGCAATCTCCATATCGTGGCCTTTATTAAGTATAGATGATTTCTTAATCAACACTTCCACAAATCCATCAAGTAATCAGATCTTGTGCTTCTTTCTTATTACAAGATGGATATTTCACATAAAATGGCTATTTATTTATGTTGCTGCACAGAAAAATGGGAAACGTTTATAAAAACTGCATTTTGGTGATAGATAGATAGATAGATAGATAGATAGATAGATAGATAGATAGATACATAGATAGATAGATAGGAGATAGATAGATAGATATGAGAAAGATAGATAGATGTGAGATAGATAGATAGATAGATAGATAGATAGATAGATAGATAGATAGATAGATAGATAGATAGATAGATATGAGATAGATAGATAGATAGATGTGAGATAGATAGATATGAGAAAGATAGATAGATAGATAGATAGATAGATAGATAGATAGATAGATAGATAGATAGATATGAGATAGATAGATAGATAGATAGATATGAGGATAGATAGATAGATAGATGTGATAAATAGACAGATAGATATGAGAGAGATAGATAGATAGATATGAAATAGATAGATGGATAGATAGATATGAGATAGATAGATAGATAGATATGAGATAGATGGATCGATAGATATGAGATAGATAGATAGATATGAGATAGATAGATAGACAGACAGACACGGGGGCGTAACTATAGAGGATGCAGGGGATGCGGTTGCACCCGGGCCCAGGAGCCTTAGGGGACCCATAAGGCCTCTCTCTTTGCAATATAGGGAACCTAGTACTATGAATAAAGCATTATAGTTGGGGGCCCTGTTACAGGTTTTGCATTGGGGCCCAGAAGCTTCAAGTTACGCCTCTGGATAGACAGACATATAGATAGATAGGTATGAGATAGATATGAGACAGATATATGAGATAGATAGATAGATATGAGATAGATGGATGAATAGATAGATAGATAGATAGATAGATAGATAGATAGATAGATATGTATCTTATCTCTATCTATCTAAAAAGAAAAAAAAATCTGAAAAAGTGATTGAATTGTATCCAGTTTCATGTAATATAAGATACTTGTTGAATATTTTACTTTATACCTCTTATGTATATTACAAGGAATTTGCTAAGTTCTGCTTTTTTTCATATGTAATGGAAATCCTTTCTGGCACATCGCACTTCCACTAGATTAATGGCCCTGTATGTGTGATGCAGATAAATCTGGGTAACAAGTGCACAGAAGTTACTGTAGCAAGTTAATTAAATCCGATGCACATTCAGACACAATTAATAAAAACAGACTTAGCCGAGAAGCTCAGATATCTGAGCAAACAGGCCCATAGTTTACAGAGCACCTAATGATGATGCATCTGCTCCGCACTGGATTGGGCGCCCTGGTGACCCCTCACTCTATATCTGTTTTAATCAACTAGTAGAATTATTCAGAGTAAAAAGCTTTTTTCTGTCAATTTTTTTTTGCATTTCTGCTTTACCTTTGAAAGCAATATGGATAATTTCCCCAAAAATTTCCAGGGAAGAAGTTTCTAGAGAAAGAGAAAACACACATAACAAGGGCTCAAAACTACAGAGAGCATCACATCATGGGGTGAAGAGTTGTTAAAAATTGAGTTAACACATCTTAATTCTAATTTACAGTTCAAAGACCTTGTCTTGTTAATTAATATGTACTGTATATATATATTACATTACTTATCCTCTACTGATCCTGAGTCAATACTATATTATACTCCAGAGCTGCACTCACTATTCTGCTCATAGAGTCACTGTGTACATACATTACTTACCCTGTACTGATCCTGAGTTACATGCTATATTATAATCCAGAGCTGCATTCACTATTCTGCTGGTGGAGTCACTGTGTACATACATTACTTATCCTGTACTGATCCTGAGTCACATCCTCTATTATACTCCAGAGCTGCACTCACTATTCTGCTGGTGGAGTCACAGTGTACATACATTACTTATCCTGTACTGATCCTGAGTTACATCCTGTATTATACTCCAGAGCTGCACTCACTATTCTGCTGGTGGAGTCACTTTGTGCATACATTACTTATCCTGTACTGATCCTGAGTTACAGCCTGTATTATACTGCAGAACTGCACTCACTATTCTGCTGGTGGAGTCACTGTGTACATACATTACTTATCCTGTACTGATCCTGAGTTACATCCTGTATTATACTCCAGAGCTGCACTCACTATTCTGCTGGTGGAGTCACTGTGTACATACATTACTTATCCTGTACTGCTCCTGAGTTATATCCTGTATTATACTCCAGAGCTGCACTCACTATTCTGCTGGTGGAGTCACTGTGTACATACATTACTTATTCTGTACTGACCCTGAGTGACATCCTGTATTATACTCCAGGGCTGCACTCACTATTCTGCTGGTGGAGTCACTGTGTACATACATTACTTATCCTGAACTAATCCTGAGTTACATCCTGCATTATACTCCAGAGCTGCACTCACTATTCTGCTGGTGGAGTCACTGTGTACACGCATTACTTATCCTGTATTATACCTCAGAGCTGTATTCACTATTCTGCTGATCAATACATAATATCACTGAAATCAGGACATGATAAGTAGTGTAATATATTTGTTATATGCATATGTGTAAATTGGGAATCGAATCCACAGCAAACAAAAAGTTAAAATGTTAACAAAAGGATGTTTATCTTTCAGAAGATGGTAACATTGTTTCTATTGCATCTGCCATTATAATTTCCAGTGTTCAGACTTAACCCCTTGATTCTATCCCCTTTTTGTGATGATGACTCCGCCTATGACTGGGGTTTGGAGGTGGATATATTTGATAAGCTGGTGGCTCTTCCTTCAGTGACTTCAGTCCGAACTATTAAACTTCCAGACTGTACATTTATATTTGATCTAATTAGCCCTGTAATTACACAATATATCCTGGAGGAAAAAAAATGGCAGAGATTTTAATTTGTCTTTCAATGAATCTTGTATAATTAGTATACCTCGAGTCACTTTAACTGCGGTGAATGAAATCACCTACGCACAGAGCGTCTCTCCTAATGTCCCTCACAGCTCTTTTGTAAATACCTCTCTCATGGTGGAGAAGAATATTTAATCACTGTGGCCATTTATAAAGTGCCCTCGTTGCTCTGGCTGTCAACACTGTTGCAATTAGTGTCAGCAGTAATGGGGAGAGTTGCTAATTTGGGTCCTTGGGTATTAGGTGTGTGAGAAGCAGCACTTTAACATTTCAACCAACTGTCCCTGAATTTCTTGAAGGCGCTAGGAAATGTGACTTTTCCCTTTGTCTTATTGTGTGGCTAGAAGGACGACTGGAGGAGAGGGCAAGAAACGTGCTGAAGGAACAGACGAATGGCTCATATTTGTATCATTATCCATTGTTGGGCCAATACTGGTTTCCATGGGCAGCTTGGGAGTCGGTATTACTAAGTAATTACAACAGTGACGTAATTAAATGATCTTTTCTGCTATAATTTATCTCAGTAGTGTCCATTTGTACTGAAGCAAGAGACTGTAGAAGGAATCCAATGATGGACAACAAACGACTAATCATATTGAAATTTAAAGGAGTTGTCCATTTTTGCATTCATTTTTTGACCCTCCATTAGGAAATTTGAAACTAATATACTGGAATCCCTCATTCAAAGCCCTCATCTATTAGCCAGAACTTTTTTCTTTCTTCATAGCACCCCCTACATCTATACATTGAATAGGGAGCCCATTGAGTTTCATCCCTTGGCGACGTCCAATGTACATGTACGTCAGATGTGCTCAGGGTATGTGTGGAGCGGGCTCGACTGCCGGCAGTCTTGATCATGGCTGTCTATCATTTAAATGCCGCTGTCAGTTCTGGCAGTACCATTTAAATGTCCCAATTGGTGTGTAGAAGTCATGAGTGCCCATGGCCACCCACAATGGGATTGCAGGGTGCCATTCGGGTGTCTTAGCAGCCAGGGGCCTTGTGAAAGCCCCCAGGTCTGCATGACTGTTTGGAACAGAGTTCTGCCCCAGGACTGGTAAGAGACGAAGGTAGATTACCTGCATTTGTTCTTTCTTGATGGCCTTCCCATGTACTGGTTCCAGGTTCTGCTTTCAGACTATACCTGCTCTCTGATTGACTAGAGCTGCTCATGTGATCAGTGCTGGCCAATCAGAGAGACATGCACACTGTGCATTAGTTAGATAGAAAATTGCAGAAGCCAACTTGGATGGACAAAACAGGACTAGGAATCGGCAGAATGGAGGGACGGCAGATAGTATAACCCCTCCCCTCTGTCCAGAGATTGAATCTTGTCCTGTAACCAGTTACTTTAAAGGAGTTAACCCAGAACATCAAGTTATTTCCTATCCGCAGGATATCCACAGAAGTTAACTTGTTGATCAGTGGGACCCCTGCTGATCTGAAGAACGAGGGTCTCATGTCCTCCTACCTGCTAACTGTGGGGTTACTGCACCCCCCACAGTGAGAAGGAGACTAAATGGAGCTCTGGTCGTGCAAGTGCCCCAATGCTCCCTTCGCTTTCACTGATTGCGAATATTCAGCCAGCGCTGCATTCAGTGGAGCGTCACTACAGGTGGAGAAGCAACCGCTGCAGCGACAGGAGACTGGGACACAGGGGTCCTGTTCTTGACATCGGCAGAGGTCTCAGTAGTGAATCCCTTAGGCTTCATCTCCACGGCACACGCAGATATTTCATGCGGATTTCCACAGCAGATGCACTACGGGCATTTTAAAACTGACTTTTTTTCCCCCTGACTTGTGGGAAATCGCGGTTTGCGAAATCTTTCTGTGTAGATGTACTCGAATGCACTGCCGATCATCCGTGCATAAAAAATCCGCAACCCCACCTCCCAGCCTTTTCCCTACCTCCCTAATTGCTTCCAATGTTCAAATCTGCAGCGGATTCGCAAATGCGGATCATAAACTCCCATAGTAGTAATATATGCAAGCATCATTATCAAACTTTACAATAATTTGTTATTTTACTACTGCAAAAAACTGTAACGTAGGGGATTGTCCCCTGTGATTGGACTATTATGCCTTTCTTTGTTCTATTTAGGCTATAAATAAAACCAAAACTGGGATAGTCCCTCAGAAAGAGCACAGTGGTGACTTCACACAGTTGATGTCTGTTGTTCTTTCTCCGATGGTCAACGTTCGTTAACTTGGATGCATGAAAGAGCTCAGATCCCCGTAGCCTTATTGCCAATTCTAAATTTAAAGTAGTACTCTAACAGTGTTTTTGATGCTGACGTCACTGCAGGGGGAGAAGCGTAGGGAACACGGGGGTCCTATTCTTGAAATGTTCAGGGTTCTCAGAAGTGAGATCATCCCCAGTCAGTCATCCCCTATCTGCTACAACCTCTTTAATCACTTATGATATACAAAAGAGAGCTATACCAGACAAATTCTCCTCCGCTGTGTCGGTATCTCAGCTCTGCTGCTCTTAACTACTTATATGTCGACAGTTCTCCTAATAACAATAATCCTTCGCCAATTAGCGCCGGGTTCTTCC
Organism: Eleutherodactylus coqui; assembly: GCF_035609145.1. Lineage (NCBI taxonomy): Eukaryota > Metazoa > Chordata > Amphibia > Anura > Eleutherodactylidae > Eleutherodactylus > Eleutherodactylus coqui. The sequence goes on from NC_089846.1 coordinate 81,407,717, forward strand.
TCCGGCATTGTCAGGCACAAGATGTTGCTTTGCATTTTGCAGCTAGAACATCTATCTATATATATATATATTTATAATTGTGCCGCTCCCTCAGCAGCAGGTTAAACACGGTGATTATGTAGACCGTGTGCGGGGCGCTGCGAGGCATGATTGGCATATTGATGAGGAATATTCTTCTGTACACTTATAAGAATATATTGAGATGTTTGGCGTGATCCGCAGCCTCCGCTCGGCTCCTTCTGATAAATGACTTCTTATTTACAGTCATGTCGAGTTGCTGCGAGAGAGTCTTTCTGCAGGGCTCGTGTGGTGGCTGTCGGGAGCTCAGGTTTCCTTGGCATCAATGAAATCGCTATTATATCGTAATGTTTTTCATGACTGCGCACCTATTGACTACATTTAAAAGAATTTTCCAGAAGCATCTGGTTACTGAGCCGGAGCATGTGAGATAGCGCTAATGATTCTTACCACAATTTGTCACATGAAGACTATTATTTCCGAAAGTGGCGATTTGTGCTGCAATGGATAGCTGCCAATCACATTCGTAGCAAACAACACCCCCTGCAGGTAGTCGCACCAGCCGTCATCCACACATACATAGCAGCCTTCTGCCATAAAGGCGGTGTTAATATTGGATATAATAGGGTCCGAATTAGATATATGAGTCTTATAGTTAAAGGGATATTGGGGGAGCGGTAAATGTTACGGTCGATAATAAAAAACAGATGTCTCAGATATTTCCGGATGTTGTAAACTGAATGGCCACTTTATTAGGACTCTTTCACACAGGCGGAATATTTCAGAATTCCATAGCTAAAAGCACAGCTAAATCTGCTGCTGCGAATTTCCACTCCCATTACCGCCATCGATGCATGCGGACTTTGTGGTGTAATTTTCTGTGGTTTTAGCTGCAGAAAGCCAAAATATTCTACCCGTGTGAAAGAGAGGAAGGATTCATGGGCCGAGTGCAATATCCGTCCGAGAAACTCAAACCTGCGAATTTTGCTGCAAGTGCAATGCGTATACATGAGGGTAATGGGAGTGGAAATCCGCAGCAGCAGATTTAACTGTAGTTTTATCTGCAGAATTCAGAAATATTCCGCCCATGTGAAAGAGAGGATGTGATATTCGTCTGAGAGAAAAAATGGCCCCTATGAAAAAACACATTGAAAGCACTTGGCATGCAATATCTGACCATATCGCCATCACCCACCTTGAATCACTTTAGATAAGTAGCGATCCCGCCACTCCAGAGTATCATGGAGTATTTCCCATTGTTTTCAGTGGGTACACCTAGCATCAGACTTGCGTGCACCTCAACCCAAGCGTAGGACATGCTGCAATATTTTTATTGAGGAACATGATTCAATATCACACGTCTGTGAGTGGCAAACATATATGAACCTTTGCGTTCAGTGTCTGGTTTGACCCCCTAGTGCAGCAATAACGGTATATTAACGTTTCCACTAATTGTTGCTCATCAGCTTGGAGGAATTGTAGCCCCTTCCTCCGTATAAAACAGCTTCAGCTCTGTTATGTTGGTGGTTTCCTCCCCTGAACTGCAGCTTCAGGTCCTTCTACAACATTCTTGTAGGATTGAAGTCAGGACTCTGACTTGGCCATTCCACAACTTTACATTCATTCTTCTGTAATCATTCTTTCGTAGAACGACTTGTGTGTTTTAGGTCGCTGTCTCGCTGCATGACCCACACTCTCTGGAGGTCCGGCTCACGGACAGATGTCCTGAAGTTGTCCTTGGGAATTTGCTGGTATAATTTAAAATTGAATGTTCCATCAATTATTTTTTATAAAAAAGATGTAAAATTACCTGACCCTTAAATGTTATATTAAGGTGGATTCAATTATCAAGTGGGAAGATATTCCACAGTCCAACAACTGTTGGGAAATGCTGAGTACATAATCTGAGTAATCTGGAATATTCCGACATTACAGTCATATAGTTTTATTTGCCAAGACATTTAGAACCTTCTTAAATCCAGTATTCTAGCTGCCCCACTTTAGTCTTGTGTTGAAGGTGAAGGATGTTCATACTCACTACCCGCTACTCATAGTCACATAGAAGGGGAGAACATGGAAGGAACTGGGCAGGGATGAATTTTGACACTTGGCTGACAAAATAATGGTGATGAGAGAGGGTGGAGGAGATGGAATAAATCACACAGATACTAGGAAGTCGACATGACTAGTAACACCTTGTGCCCTCCCTGCAGGTTCAAGGGAAGCATGCAAGAACCCGATACCCTTCAACTTTGAAAATGATTTTACTGGCGCCATTCTAAGCATTATTTTTTTTTTCTTCTTGTTTTCCGTCATCTAATTTTGGGATTTGGGGAGGGTAACACATGACATCATTTGTTACAGTTATGTTATATCCTCCATGAAGTACCCAGACTTGGTGAATTATCTGGAACTCTGGCATTAAATATTAATAGCAGCAGACAACTTTTCTGCAAAGTTTTCCTTGCAACACTCCTTCCTTGCAGCTACAGGACAAGCGCACAATACAGTGAACTCGTTACAAGTCCGGATCGCAGTCACTGGCAAAGAGTCTGCTGCGCTCTGTGTGTTGTTTAAAGGCAAGAAAACATTACTGATTCTGTTTATGGAGTATCGCTTTCCCGGGAGCTGCAGCGGCTCAGTCTACACACCCTAATAAATACCAGCAGCTTTCTCTCCCTTTATGCCTTCTGTGTTAGTGGAGAACACAGGAGGGCTCTCTTTGAAGGAACACTTGTGTCTCCACCTGTAGCCACAGTGTTATGGAGGGGACTTACATAATGCATATACATTATATCTCAGAGTGCATTGGGACTTTGATCCACGACTTCTGGGACCACCGTTCTTATATAATACTGAGAAATACTGATTTTTTTAAAGAACCAGAGTCCTGTTTAGAAAGTAGGAAGCAATTCATTATATACAATGCGATACAAAACTGGCAGAACAGCATCCAGAGGGGTTATGCTACCACTTTTTTTATCTTAACCCCTTAGTGCTGGGTTTCCCAACTCCGGTCCTCAAGGCACCCCAACAGGTGATGTTTTCAGGATTTCCTCAGTGTTGCACAGGTGATGTAATTCTTGTGAATGCCTCAGACATTGCCACAGGTGTACTCATCATAGGATATCCTAAAAATATGACCTGTTGGGGTACCTTGAGGACCGGAGTTGGGAAATATTTTCATTTTTTCCTCCTTCCTTTTAAAAAATCGTAACCCCGATATTTATCCATTGATGTTGCTGTATGAAGGCTTGTTTTTGAGGGCCGAGTTGTATTTTTCAATGGTACTATTTATTGTAGGTACTGAAAAACTTTAAAAAAATTCTAAGTGGAGAGAAATAGAAAAAATACGACATTCCGCCATCTTTCGGTGCGTCTTGTTTCTACACCCCACAAACTGCAAAAAAATGACATAACTTTATTCTATGGGTCGGTGCAATTACTATGATACCAAACTTATAGTTTTTTTTGCTGTACTACTTGTATTTTTTTTTAACGATATTTAATTTTTTAAAATTATTCTCTGACTCCATTTTCTGCACACAACACCTTTTTTTTTTTAATGCAAAGGACTTTTTGATGGCTTTTTCTTACATTTTTTCCTGATGACAGGGTGACCAAAAAACACATTTCTGGCATTCTTTATTTTATTTTTTCGGACAGTGTTCACCGTGCGAGTAAATAATTCATTACTTTGACAGAATGGACTTTTACAGACGCAGCGATACCAAATACATATTTTTGCTTTATTATTTAGATTCTTTTATTGCAAAAGTTTTTTTTTTTACTTTTATTACTTTTTTTTAAAAGAATTAGTAAAACTTTATTGTTTTTATTTTTACACTTTCTTTTAGTGCCCAGGGGAAATCACAACCAGCGATGCTTTGATCGCTCCTGCACTATGATGTAATCATATTGCATTCTGACAAGCAGTCTGCCAAGACAGCCATGGGTCCTTTCAGACGGCCCCTGGCTGCCATGACTCCCGCACGGCTCCACCGATCTCACCAAGGGAAGGCGTTATGGGACCCCCAAACATCGTTTGGGGGATTTAAATGCCGCTTTCAGTATTGACCGCAGCATTTAAAGGGTTAATAGCCATGATCGGCCTCGCGGATGATTAAATCTATTGCCTGCGGGTATCAGCTGTAATATACAGCTGACGCCAGCGCTGTATGGAGGGTGCTATCTCCCTCTATACACGTCCTGCAGGACAGAGAACACTATAAGGCCGTCACTAAGGGGTTAAAATAAACTTTCACTCTAATGATATTTGTGTATGGGAGATGTATTATAGTAGTTATATTCTTGTACATAGGGGCAGTATTATAGTAGTTATATTCATGTACATAGGGGGCAGTATTATAGTAGTTATATTCTTGTACATAGGGGGCAGTATTATAGTAGTTATATTCTTGTACATAGGGGGCAGTATTATAGTAGTTATATTCTTGTACATAGGGGGCAGTATTATAGTAGTTATATTCTTGTACATAGCGGGTGGCATTATAGTAGTTATATTCTTGTACATAGGGGCAGTATTATAGTAGTTATATACTTGTACATAGGGGGCAGTATTATAGTAGTTATATTCTTGTACAAAGGGGGCAGTATTATAGTAGTTATCTTCTTGTACATAGGGGGCAGTATTATAGTAGTTATCTTCTTGTACATAGGGGGCAGTATTATAGTAGTTATATTCTTGTACATAGGAGGCAGTATTATAGTAGTTATATTCTTGTACACAGGAGGCAGTATTATAGTAGTTATATTCTTGTACATAGGGGGCAGTATTATAGTAGTTATATTCTTGTACATAGGGGGCAGTACTATAGTAGTTATATTCTTGTACATAGGGGGCAGTATTATAGAAGTTATATTCCTGTACATAGGGGGTAGTATTATAGTAGTTATATTCTTGTACATAGGGGGCAGTATTATAGTAGTTATATTCTTGTACATAAGAGGCAGGATTATAGTAGTCATATTCTTGTACATAGGAGCAGTATTATAGTAGTTATATTCTTGTACATAGGAGCAGTATTATAGTAGTTATATTCTTCTACATAGGGAGCAGTATTATAGTAGTTATATTCTTGTACATAGGGGCAGTATTATTGTCGTTATATTCTTGTACATATGATGCAGTATTAGAGTACTTATATCCTTGTATATAGGGGGCAGTATTATAGTAGTTATATTTTTGTACATAGGAGGCAGTATTATAGTAGTTATATTCTTGTACATAGGAGGTAGTATTATCGCATTTATATTCCTGTACATATAAGCAGTATTATAGTAGTTATATTCTTGTACATAGGAGGTAGTATTATAGTAGTTATATTCTTGTACATAGGAGGCAGTATTATAGTAGTTATATTCTTGTACATAGGAGGCAGTATTATAGTAGTTATATTCTTGTACATAGGGGGCAGTATTATGGTAGTTATATTCTTGTACATAGGAGCAGTATTATAGTAGTTATAGTCTTGTACATAGGGGGCAGGATTATAGTAGTCATATTCTTGTACATAGGAGCAGTATTATAGTAGTTATAATCTTGTACATAGGGGGCAGTATTTTAGTAGTTATATTCTTGTACATAAGGGGCAGTATTATAGTAGTTATATTCCAGTACATAAAAGCAGTATTATAGTAGTTATATTCTTGTACATAGGAGGTAGTATTATAGTAGTTATATTCTTGTACATAGGAGCAGTTTTATAGTAGTTATATTCTTCTACATAGGGGGCAGAATTATAGTAGTCATATTCTTGTACATAGGAGCAGTATTATAGTAGTTATATTCTTGTACATAGGGGGCAGTATTATAATAGTTATATTCTTGTACATAGGGGCAGTATTATAGTAGTTATATTCCAGTACATAAGAGCAGTATTATAGTAGTTATATTCTTGTACATAGGGGCAGGATTATAGTAGTCATATTCTTGTACATAGGAGCAGTATTATAGTAGTTATAATCTTGTACATAGGGGCAGTATTATAGTAGTTATATTCTTGTACTTAGGAGGCAGGATTATAGTAGTCATATTCTTGTACATAGGAGCAGTATTATAGTAGTTATATTATTGTACATAGGGGCAGTATTATAGTAGTTATATTCTTGTACATAGGGGCAATATTATAGTAGTTATATTCCAGTACATAGTGGGCAGTATTATAGTAGTTATATTCTTGTACATAGGGAGCAGTATTATAGTAGTTATATACTTGTTCATAGTGGCCATTATTATAGTAGTTATATTCTTGTACATATAAGGCTGTATTATAGTAGTTATATTCTTGTACATGGGGGCAGTATTATAGTAGTTATATTCTTGTACATAGGGAGCAGTATTATAGTATTTATATACTTGTACATAGTGGGCAGTATTATAGTATTTATATACTTGTACATAGTGGGCATTATTATAGTAGTTATATTCTTGTTCATAGGGGGCAGTATTATAGTAGTTATATTCTTGTACATAGGGGCAGTATTATTGTAGTTATATTCTTGTACATAGGATGCAGTATTAGAGTACTTATATTCTTGTATATAGGGGGCAGTATTATAGTAGTTTTATTCTTGTACATAGGGAGCAGTATTATAGTAATTATACTTTTGTACATTGGGGGCAGTATTATAGTCGTTATATTCTTGTACATAGGGGCAGTATTATCGCAGTTACATTCCTGTACATAGGAGCAGTATTATAGTAGTTATATTCTTGTACATAGGAGCAGTATTATAGTATTTATATTCTTGTACATAGGAGTAGTATTATAGTAGTTATATTCTTGTACATAGGGGGCAGTATTATAGTAATTATATTTTTGTACATAGGGGGCAGTATTATAGTAGTTATATTCTTGTACATAGGGGGCAGTATTATAGTAGTTATATTCTTGTACATAGGGAGCAGTATTATAGTAATTAAATACTTGTACATAGGAGGTAGTATTATAGTAGTTATATTCTTGTACATAGGGAGCAGTATTATAGTAGTTGTATTCTTGTACATAGGAGCAGTATTATAGTAGTTATATTCTTGCACATAGGGGGCAGTATTATAGTAGTTATATTCTTGTACATAGGGAGCAGTATTATAGTAGTTGTATTCTTGTACATAGGAGCAGTATTATAGTAATTAAATACTTGCACATAGGAGGTAGTATTATAGTAGTTATATTCTTGTACATACTTTAGGGCGCAGTATTAAAACGTCACCAACCATGTATTCAATTCACAGTATATAACCTTTTAAGTCTTATGTGAGTTTTTCGAGTTCAAACTAATTACACTGGTCAAGAAATCAAAAAAATGGGGGAGGGGGGGAGGTTCTTATTACCACTGGTGTCTTTTAAAGCATTGTCTGTTATCAATAGTCGTGCTGGGCCAAGAATTTCTCCAACTTTCATTGCATTCTCTTTATACTAATACAACGATAGGCTTGACTGTACCTACATTACTTCTTTCGATTCCCAGTCATTATTACAAGGCTTGTATAAAGAGACTAACATTGAGTTGCAGGAATGATGCCTTCCGATAGGTGGCGCTGCAGATATATTTTCTCTTCTCCCTTATTTACATTACTTCTTGCACTCACGTATGCTCATGCTCTACCCAACCTCTTTTTGGCTCATCTGTTCTAGGATCATAGGTTGTAAGTCAGACTTATTAACAGGGTTTTGTGGTTTGGATTACCCTTTTCCATATTGCAGTCCTTCTTCCCTCACATGATCTCCTTCACAGCACAGGGCGTATAGAAGATCCTCAACACTTATGGAAAGAGTATTAAAATAACTAATATTGAAATTCTATTTGCATGGTGTCAAATACACTGATATGTATCACACCAGATTATTTCCCACCAATACTTGATATATCTGAGTGTTAGCAATTCTTAGTTAACACTTTTAGGACTGTGCAAATTGGAAATTTAATGAATATATAATTCTCAGCCCTTGCAGCAGTATTCACATCAAATATTATTATATTTCCTTCTCCAAAGCCCCCGTCCCAGAAACCAATTTATACCCCGGCTGCAGTATTAACCCTTCAGTCCTTATCTAGCAAGTTACAATTTATTAATATCAACACACCTTAACCTCCGGCGGACGTTCTGTATCAAGGCTTAAAGAGCAATTTCATCTGGTTTTCGCACGAGTGAACCGCAGGGGGTTTATTTATTTTGTATTTTCTTGATATATGTGTATTATTTATTGCTCCATTATGTCAGATATCTGTGTGACTATATCGATATTTGCCATTTCTTCTTATTTCCTTTTACCATCCTATATCACTTTTTTCTGGTTTTACCAGAATTCTGGGTTTTACCAGAATTCCAAGTTGTTCCCTATCCACAGGTGCCATTTCACAGGTAGAATAAAGGCTCGGGATACACCTGGTAAACATATATACATATCTATGGAAATTAACTGTTTGAGTATTTCGCATAGTTTTATTTTGCCTGGGGTGGGGTACCCGCATTGTTCCAGCTAACCGCGGTCTTTAATGGTGTAATTCGGCCCTTTTTGTCTGTGTGATATGGATGATGTCACCTACATCATCCAGAGACCAGTGTAGACGCAGCAATCCCGGAAGTCAAAACAGGATTGGCGCATGTGCAGAGTCTGCCAACGCCAGGTCAGACTTCTCTTCGTGTGTGCCGATCCTGCTTTGATTTTCGGTACCTTGACATCTACTCTGGCCTGCAGATGATGAAAGTGATGTCATTCTGGTTAACACTGAAGACTGTGGGAGGTTCACCAGATATTCCAATCTAAATTGCCAATGGCTTACGATGTTTAACCCCTTAGTGACCAGCCTATTTTGTATATTAATTAATTTTTTAGTTTTTACACAGTTACGTTCCAAAAGCCACAATATTTGACAGAGCCATTTTTCATTGAGAGAGCCATATGAGGCCTTGTTTTTTGAAAGACAAGTTGTATCTTCAAATGGTACCACATTGGGGAACATATAATGTATTGATTAACTTTTATTAATTTTTTGGGAGAGGATGGAAAAAAAAATTAGAAATGTTGCCTGTTCTTTTATGGAGCTCAGCCCCCGATATATATGAAATGTTACTTTTATTCTGCGGGTTAGTACGATTACTGCAATACCAAATTTATATCGGTTTTTAATGTGTTACTATTTTCTACACAAAAAAACACTTAAAAAAAAAAGAATAATTATAATGGCATCGTCGGATTCCAAGATACTGAACATTTTTAATTTCTCCCAATAAAGCTATGTGAGGTATTTGTGAGATGAGTTGCAGTTTCCATTTGTGCCATTTTGGGGAAACTGCAACTTTTTTTATTGCATTTTTTTTATGAGACAGATATAAAACAGCAATTTTTCCATTATTTTTTATTTTTTAATTGCACTTACCACATGGTATAAATAATATGCTAACTTTATTGTTTGTGTCGATACAATTACGGAAATACCAAATTTTAAAACCTAAAAAAATGTATACATAAAAAAATCACCACCTCCACGACATATACTCTGTGGGAGGGCATTTTTTCTTGCGAAATGAGCTGTAATTTCCCTTTGTACCACTTTGGGGTACATGCAAGTTTTTAATAACTTTTTAATGTGGTTTTTGGGAGGTGGGGGAATGATGAGTATCAATTTTCAAATCTTTCTTTTTAGATTTAGTTTTTACGCCATATACCAAATGGGATATCGGACATAATATTTCTATAATACATTGTACTTTTTCAACACATTTTTTTGTCCTTGCAAAGGACTTTAAGATGCGATGGCTCACTCGCTGCTACACTACACTGCACTACTTGTGTAGTGCAGTACAGTGTACCTTTGAACGACTAGTAGACAGACCCTCCCGCGGCGGGATTTCCCGCGGGATTTCGCCACTGAAAGCCTGCATAAGAGTGCATTACAATACGCACTCCTATGCAGACGGCCGTGGTTTGGCCGCGCGAAATGTCGCGCTGCAAACAAACCGCGGCATGACCTATTTTTGTGCGGGGCTCGCAGAGCCTCGCACAGATACGTCACTCACCCGGCCGCCGGCTCCGGTCTGCACATGCGTCAAGGTGTCTGCCTGCCCGGCAGCCGGCACATGAAAGAGCTGGGGCCGCCGGGCTCGGGTGAGTACGCGCTCGTCTCTGCAGGCGCTCGGGTCGGGTCTCGCGGCGAGAATTCTCGCTGCCGGATCCGACCCGCTCGTCTGCAGGCGACCTTAATGATATCCCCAGCTGCCATGGAAATCCATCGACACTCTGCGATCACATTGGAGGGTGCCAAAGTTATCTCCTCCTATCACCCTTTTAAATGCTGTGACCGCAGCAGGCCATTGGTGCAGGGAACTGACTGTCACATGATATCCAAGACTCAGCTCTCCTCTGCACATGATTCCCATGCCAACCTTAGAATAGGCCACCATAAAAAGTCAGCATCCTAGCCTAAGGCCCCCTTAGTGGCTGTCGTAAAAACCTGTAGGGCTGGTCACTAAGGAATTAAAAAGAAACTTTCCATTGGTATGATGGGCAAATAAGGCATAATGTATACATGTTTAGAAAGCGATTTGACTGATAACATGCTGCCACCGGTTTATAATGGTCAGACCATTCAGAGGTCCCTTTTAAAGGGATTGTCTACGTGTGGGATGATGGGTTTTCAACTACAGATGCAACTGTATTAAAACAATAAAAACTACAGTACTCACCCCGGTGACCCAACGCTGCTGCCCCACAGTCCTCTGGTCTCGGTATAGATACGGCTACCACCTCACCACTTGCCATTCTTCTGGCATCATAACTCCGAGCATCTCAGTGGTGAAGCCCGAAGAAGGACCCAGGACTGCTTTGGCCTTTGATTTACTGCAGTGCTTTGGTGGTAGCCACTCCCAAGCAAAGACAGGGAGGATTGCGGGACATGCAGCTCGGAATTACTGGACTGTATGCTATATCCTGTATGAGCCACAGACTGTATGCTATATCCTATATGAGCCACAGACTGTATGTTATATCCCATATGAGCCACAGACTGTATGCTATATCCAATATCAGGCAGAGACTGTATGCTATATTCTGTATGAGCCACAGACTGTATGCTATTTCCCGTATGAGCCACAGACTGTATGTACTATCCCGTAAGAGCCACAGACTGTATGCTATATCCCATGTGAGCGATAGACTGTATGTTATATCCCATATGAGCCACAGACTGTATACTACATCCCGTATCAGCCAGAGGCTGTGTGCTATATTCCATATGAGCCACAGACTGTATACTACATCCCATATCAGCCAGAGGCTGTGTGCTATATCCCATGTGAGCCATAGACTGTATGTTATATCCCGTATGAGCCACAGACTGTATACTACATCCTGTATCAGCCAGAGGCTGTGTGCTATATCCCATATGAGCCACAGACTGTATGCTATATCCCATATGAGCTACAGACTGTATGCTATATCCTGTATGAGCCACAGACTGTATGCTATATCCCACATAAGCCACAGACTGTATGCTATATCCCGTATGAGCCACAGACTGTATGTTATATTCTGTATGAGCCACAGACTGTATGTTATATCCCATATGAGCCACAGACTGTATGCTATATCCCATATGAGCCACATACTGTATGCTGTATCCCTTATGAGCCATAGACTGTATGCTGCATCCCGTATTAGCCACAGACTGTATGCTATATCCCGTATGAGCCACAGACTATATGCTATACCCCGTATGAGCCGCAGACTGTATGCTATATCCCGCATGAGCCACGGACTGTATGCTATATCCTGTATGAGGCACAGACTGTATGCTATATCCCATATGAGCCAGACGTTTTGCTATATACTGTATGAGCCACAGACTGTATGCTATATCCTGTATGAGCCACAGACTGTATGCTATATCCTGTATGAGCCACAGACTGTATGCTATATCCTGTATGAGTCACAAACTGTATGCTATATCCCGTATGAGCCAAAGACTATATACTATATCCCGTGTGAGTCACAGACTGTATGTTATATCTCATACGAGCCACAGACTGTATGCTATATCCCGTATGAGCCACAGACTATATGCTATATACCGTAAGAGCCACAGACTATATGTTATACCCCGTATGAGCCACAGACTGTATGCTATATACCGTATGAGCCACGGACTGTATGCTATATCCTGTGAGAGCCACAGAGTGTATGCTATATCCCATATGAGACAGACTGTTTGCTATATACTGTATGAGCCACATACTGCATGCTATACCCTGTATGAGCCACAGACTGTATGCTATATCCCCTATGAGCCACAGACTGTATGATATATCCTATATGAGCCACAGACGGTATGTTATATCCCATGTGAGCCACAGACGGTATGTTATGTTCCATATGAGCCACAGACTGTATGCTATATCCCGTATGAGCCACAGACTGTATGCTATATACCGTATGAGCCACAGACTGTATGCTATATACCGTATGAGCCACTGACTATATGCTATATCACTGTATGAGCTATCCCGTATGAGCAACAGACTGTATGCTATATTACGTATGAACCACAGGCTGTATGCTATTTCCCGTATGAGCCACAGACTGTATGCTATATCCCATATGAGCCACAAACGGTATGTTATATCCCATATGAGCCACAGACGGTATGCTACATCCCCTAAGAGCCACAGACGGTATGTTATATCCCATATGAGCTACAGACTGTATGCTATATCCTGTATGAGCCACAGACTGTATGCTTTATCCCGTATGAGCCACAGACTGTATCTTATATCCAATATAAGCCACACACTGTATGCTATATCCCATATGAGCCACAGACTGTATGCTATATCCTATATGAGCCACAGACTATATGCTATATCCCGTGTGAGTCACAGACTGTATGTTATATCTCATATGAGCACAGACTGTATGCTATATCCCATATGAGCCACAGACTGTATGCTATATCCCGTATAAGACACAGACTATATGCTATACCCCGTATGAGCCACAGACTGTATGCTATATCCCGTATGAGCCACGGACTGTGTGCTATATCCTGTATGAGCCACAGAGTGTATGCTGTATCCCATATGAGACAGACTGTTTGCTATATACTGTATGAGCCACAGCCTGCATGCTATACCCTGTATGAGCCACAGACTGTATGCTATATCCCCTATGAGCCACAGACTGTATGCTGTATCCCGTATGAGCCACAGACTGTATGCTGTATCCTGTATGAGCCACAGACTGTATGATATATCCCATATGAGCCACAGACGGTATGTTATATCCCATGTAAGCCACAGACGGTATGTTATATCCTATATGAGCCAAAGACTGTATGCTATATCCCGTATGAGCCACAGACTGTATGCTATATACCGTATGAGCCACAGACTGTATGCTATATACCATATGAGCCACTGACTATATGCTATATCACCGTATGAGCTATCCCGTATGAGCAACAGACTGTATGCTATATCCCGTATAAGCCACGGGCTGTATGTAATATCCCGTATGAGCCACAGACTGTATGCTATATCCCATATGAGCCACAGACTGTATGATATATCCCGTTTGAGCCACAGACGGTATGTTATATCCCCCATGAGCCACAGACTGTATGCAATATTCCGTATGAGCCACAGACGGTATGTTATATCCCATATGAGCCACAGACTGTATGCTATATCTCGTATGAGCCACAGACTATATGCTATATCCCATATGAACCACAGAGTGTATGCTATATCGCATATGAGCCACAGACTGTATGTTATATCCCGTATGAGCCGCAGACTGTATGCTATATCCCGTATGAGCTGCAGACGGTATGTTATATCCTTTATGAGCCACAGACTGTATGCTATATCCCGTATGAGCCACATACGGTAGGTTATATCCCATATGAGCCACTGACTGTATGTTATATCCTATATGAGCCACAGACTGTATGTTATATCCCATAAGAGCCACAGACTGTCTCTTATACCCCGTATGAGGCTATATCCCATATGAGCCACAGACTATATGCTATATCCTGTATGAGCCACAGACTGTATGCTATATCCCGTATGAGCAACAGACTGTATGCTATATTCCATATTAGGCACAGACTGTATGCTATATCCTGTATGAGCCACACACTGTATGCTATATCCCATATGAGCCACAGACTGTATGCTATATCTCATATGAGCCACAGACTGTATGTTATATCCCGTATGAGCCACAGACTGTATGCTATATCTCATATGAGCCACAGACTGTATACTATATCCCGTATGAGCAACAGACTGTATGCTATATCCCGTATGAGCCACAGACTGTATGCTATATCCCGTATGAGCCACAGACTGTATGCTATATCCCATATGAGCCACACACTGTATGCTATATACCCCTCTACTGCTTTCGGCAGCATGAGAGTAGTTAATCCTCCTCGTGTTGTGGAGGAGATTTTCATTTTGCTTTTTTTTCATTAAAAGTTTCACTGGCAAGGCTTTCTTATCAGGAGCTCAGGAGAGAAGTTTAAAAATGTATGCAGCTTGCCTTAGGTTTAGAAAGCAGGAAAGCAGCAATCAATGTGGGCCCGCCGACCTGGACATTGCCTAGCCGAGGGAGCGCTGGGAAAATAGAGATATTAAAATCAGAGGAAATCAGGAGTGCGGGCCCATCAGTTGTCCAAGGGAAGTGAAAACGTGGCAGATATGGGAAGGTTATAATTAAACCGTATATTCGGGAAGGGGGCATTTATTTATATTTAATGTTTGGATATAAAGGTCATTTTTTAATTGGCCGTAAATGTCACATTCTTGAGATTTCGTATTTAAAGGAAACCTACTAAGTTAAACATGCAGCACATTCTGCAGGAAGCATCTTAAAGGGGTTTCCCGGGCGAAAACTATTGATGGCTTATCCTTAGGATAGGTCATTCATAGTGAGTTTCCAGGAAACCAAGATATCCCAGATGGTCATCTGTCCAGTTGTCACATACGTCATAGTAGACAGTACCAGCAGTAACTTAGCTGGCTTCACTGGGAGCTGAAGCGACTATTAAACATCTGCGGCCATCTCTGGTATCGGAGTCGGAAGTTTCATTAGTGTAACAGCCGCTTCAGCTCCCATTCATTTCAATGGGAGTGAAACCAACTATGTCACTTCCAATGCTGTCTACTATAACTCATGTCCGGTCTGTAGCATTGACAGAAGGACAGGTGATTGCCATGGATCCCATGCAGCCAATCCCCATCAATTATCTATTGATGACCTATCATTTTAAGGAGAAGAAAAAATTGAGCAAATTGATATATTGTTTCAAGGAAAAAGATTCAACAGAACTTGTAATTTTCCCGTTATTTCCTGCTGCTCAGGAGTCCAGTAGGCGGTCTTATCAGTGATTGACAGCATTCCTTGCATCACTGTGCATGCCAGTCACTAAGTAGGACCGCCCACTCAACTAAGCTCAGCATGAGTAGGAATTCATGTAGAATTATATGAAGCTACTCAGCTCCTCCTGCTGTGTAACCAGCTGCACACAGATCTGACTGCACATACAATGTAAGACATGTGTGCACGGATTAGCACTTATCTGATATTTAGGTCTGCAGCTTGCAGGGGTGGAGCAGTTACTTCTCTGGAGGGCCCCTCTTCTCTGCCTCGGATCATTTTATTTTAAAATTGTATGTACACTTTTTTTCTCTCATTATTCTAATGTATCTAACAGAAAACAACAAATATAGAACAAGTTATTGTATACATATAATTTAAAGGGGTTGTCCTGCAAAATAAAGTTAAGTTAAACACTTCTGTATGGCCATATTAATGCACTTTGTAATATACATCGTGCATTAAATATTGGCCATACACAAGTTATTTACTTACCTACAGGGGTCCCCCCCCCCCCCCTGTGCTGGCGTCCCCGTCTCCCTGGCGCCGACCGAATCCTTCTCCTGGCTCGATTAGACGCGCTTGCGCAGTCTGCCTCTTCTGTCCCGTTGAAGGGGCCGCTCCAGCGTGCTCGCGCCGCACAGGTTGTCTGCACATGCGCAGACCAGCTGTGCGTCGCGAGCACGTTGGAGCGGCCCCTTCAACAGGACAGAAGAGGCAGACTGCGCAAGCTTGTCTAATCAAGGAGAAGGATTCGGTCGGCGCCAGGGAGACGGGGACGCCAACACAGGGGGGGACCCCCTGTAGGTAAGTATATAACTTCTGTATGGCCAATATTTAATGCACGATGTATATGGCCATACAGAAGTGTTTAACTTTACTTTATTTTGCGGAATAACGCCTTTAAGGAAGTTTGGTGATCTTTTTTTTTTAAATATTCTATGTCAGGGTTATATTTAAAAGACATCTTAGAATCCTGCAGTTTTCTCACTAACCACTAGCCTAATAATAGTCTGACACTTCCTGTTCTGTGGAGGAAACTTCTCAGCTGTCACCTCATTATCATCACAGGCAGGATTACACTGAGAGGTGACACCTATATATAGGCAACACAGAAGCCACCATTCACAATAGGTGGTGTCACAGTTCACCTCCTCCCCTCCCTGCACACTGAACATTAGGCCTAAAAATAGTCTGTCCTGTCCTGTTCTGTAAATAAACCTTTTCAGCCATCAACTCATTATCATCACAGGCAGGATTACATTGAGAGGGGACACCTATATATAGATAACACAGGATTCACCATTCACAATAGTTGATACCTCAGCTCACCTCCTCCCTCTCCCTACATAGCTTACATAGGATGCCCTCAACACTCTCCCATAGACGTCAAAGAGTCCCCTCCTGTTCATTGTGGCTACAGCCTATTATTTTTATGTAAAGCGTCTCTAAATGCTGTTAAATGCAGTACAAGCAAGATGGCCCGTGGCTATAGCCATGTACAAACAATAGTAAAAAAAAACTCCAAGAAAAGGCCAATATAAATGATAAAAACAGTAATTTGTACCCCAAAATAGTACCAATAAAACGACAGCTTGTCACACAAAAAACAAGCCCTCACCGAGCCCCATGCATGGAAATATGCCCAAAAAAGTTATGGGACTTCGAATGCAGCGATACAAGAAAAAAAAATATTTTCCAGAAAAAGAGTTTTCATTGTGCAAAAGTGGAAAATCCTAAAAGCAATATAATTTTGGTATTGTTGTAATCGCACCGACCTGCGAAACTGTGTAAAGAAAAAAAACCCCAGCAGAATTGATGTGTTTTTTCCCTCCCCTCCGAGAAAGTAAATAAAAGTTCTACAATACATTATACTTACCCAAAAAATGTTACCAATAAAAAACTTCAACTCATGACACCAAAAACAACCCTCATACCGCCATGACGATAGAAGAAGAAAAGAGGTTACGGCTTTTGAAAAGTGAAGATGAAGATCCCTGAAAATTGTTGTGCCCTTAGACCCAAAATAGGCCGCATCACTATGGGGTTAAATTTCAATTCCCAACACGGCGTATCAGGTATTGTAATTCCCCCCCTTCCCTCAACTTTTTAGGACATACTGCAATCTTTAGCTGAACTGTCCAAAATGCAAGCGGCATTACTGCTGTGCAAGTCGTTTGCAACCAGATCCACGACTCCAACCCCGGAACGGGGATAATCAATCAGTGCTACCTTAATATTGTGTCCAACAGATGTAGATCTATTCCTTAGCTGTAAAACTCAATTTGAACATAGTTGCCCTTTAGCACCTAATTATGCGGGACCCGAGGAGCGCGCTGTCAGAATGGAACGCATTTCCTAGCAGAATTTCAATGGAATATTTGATTGCGGCGCGCTTCTCCCGCAGTCTGTCCTTGGGCCTGAAGATCTTTAGTACTGGAAATACCTCCGTGTTCTTTTCTTCCTCTTCCCGGCTTATGAAGATGTGAGTTGAGTGCATCGCCTCTCCGACAGCACCAGCCCTCTTATTTAATTTACAAGTAAGAATGATGAGCGCCGAGATTCTGGCTGCACAGCGGTTACCGAAAGGCTCCCTTTAACAGCAGGCTGTGTATTCTCCAACTTGTGGATGGTCTCAGAGGCCCCCATTAAAAAGAATTAGGCTAGCAACTTCTCATCGCTTGTCAGATATAGGGCATATTACCCACACGCTGCATCAGAGTACAAGGACGACACTCTGTCTTCGCTACAGCCTTATTGATAGAGCAAGCTATAGGCTGCCATATGCATTATTCCAGAGCCATGGCTGGTACGGTTTTTGCGCCATTATAGGAAATGATCAAATATCTTTTTTTTATAATGGGGAGTATTGAGAACGGACCGAAATGTCTAATTCATAAAGAAATATACAGAACTGGAATGAACTATGGAAGATTTAATGAGCTATCACGGACAGAGACACATGTAGCGGACCCATCAGGGAGAGCGATTACGTGTACAGAGACTAATTAGCATGAAATATGAATACATTTAGGAGACTTGATCTATAGCGCTCGTCTTATTGAGACTGATACTTTCTGCATCGGTTTAATGAAAGGAAATTCAGAACTCAAAATGCATAAAGAATTCTAAAATAGATTTCGTTCTCCCCTCCGTTCGGCCCGCAGCATCGTGATGTTTAACTGATGGGAAGACATTAAGATCAAAACGGTGTGGACTGATTAGTTCATGGGTTTCGCTGAAGCCGGAGCATGCTGGAGAAGATGGGATGTTTTTATCTCGCCATGAATTAATAGAACCTTTATTTTCATCATTTGCAGTCGCCAACTAACAGGACTCGTTGGTATCCGGAATAGATGTAGGCTGCGTCCACACGGGCGACAAAATCGATTTTCTCGCCATGAGACAGCGCTACAAATCACATGTGAAGCCCATGCTTTCCTATGGGTTCCTTTACATTAGCGATGTTTTGTAGGCGGCTACATTGCAAGAAAAAAAAGAATTGTGCCATGCTCTATACAGCCGCGATTTGCAATGCTTTGTAGCCCATGTTTCTCTATGAAGCCTTCCTTTGTGTTGCATCACACAAAATCGCGGTTTTCATGCAGTGCGATGTAACTTTTACAGTTGTAAGTCCTACTGGTGGTCCCTAAAATAAGCCCTAGCTGCATTAAAAAACAGAAACAATACATTACCTAACAAGCGCTGTCCGCTCTGCTGCACTTCTCCTCCAGTAGTTCTGCAGCACTTGTCTGTTGTCTTCAGTCACCGCTTTCTGGTCAGGGGGTTCAAAAATCTTGCCTCCAGGAAATGCTGGCTCTGATTGGTTCTAGAGCTCCGCGGCTCAGCCAATCACTGCAGCGCTTGATGAACCAATCACAGCCATCACATTGCAAAAAAGCACTACTGTCACGGCTTGTTGGTCGCGACGGCACTGTGGAATTAATGCACCATGTGCAGAGATTGCTGGTGCTGTCTCTCTTTGCTGCATGGATGCATGCCGGACTAGTCATGCCTGGGAGACGGTTGGAGTTGGTTCTCTAATTGCTGCCAGTTGTGAGATGTGGAGTAGCTTTATATTGTCACCCCTCCCTTTGCTCAGTGCTGCTAATTCAGCTTCATAGAGGAGTATTGAAGTTTGGAGTTCCTCTGTGCTGGGTGTACTGCGACGTCCATATAAGTTGCTGCAGTTTACTTTTCAGTTTGTCTTTCTGTTTTCATTTCTGTTTTGCTTTGCTGTTTTGTTCGTCTCTCCAGGGGTCTCTCTAGAGACAATCAGGGGCCAGAAAGAAGACTGTGGGGCTCTGCTTCTAGGCAGGGACCCTTCACTCCCCTGCTAGGTTAGGGCCAGGCTTCCTTCTCCCTGGAGTGGTGCTACTGTTCAGCATAGTGTGGTGCGCACTGTTCTACAGTGAATGGTATTGTCAACTACAGTGGTTGTGATCGTCACCCTACGTCTGTGATGTTCACAACCACTGCAGTTGACAATACCATGCATTAATGACTTATCTTTGTGTAAACTGAACACCTGAGCAAACAAGAAAAGTGGGAAGTATCTCTCGCTCCGTCAAAACGCAACTTTGATTCAGTTTATAAAAACATCCTCCGCTGGTTGTTGGTAGAAAGTTTAACCCTTTGCAATCCAATTTTGGATTCAGGGTTTCCTAGGGGGCTTTCTCTCTCTGCCATTTTACAATGGCGCCACCTGCTGGCTAGAGCTAGTAAGGCAGTATGTGACATTACGGAGAGGCACCTGACAACAGAACGGCCAGTAATATACAGTAAGAATACCCTGACGGATATCTTCCGACATCGGAGCTGTACAGGCTTCAACCAGAATGTCTTTAGACGTCAGACAGTGGATTGGAAAGGGTTAAACCACAAATTTTTCACAGCTAATTTAGTATTTTCTGGTTCGACCTTCAAGGCTGAACCTGAAGCCGTGGTTTTACGTGATGATTTTGGTGCATTTTTAAAGCATTTCTAAACTATGGCGAAAGAAAAAAAGTATCAAAAACAATTATTGTTTTTAAAAACTGCATGTGTTTTTTTTTGTTTTTTTTTAAAAAGTGTGTTTCTTTATATGATTCAGAAACTCTTCTAGAACAAACCAAACACATCAAGTGTGAATTTACTATAGGGTACATGTAATACCAGAAAACTGGTATAAGGGGGAGAGTTGTTGTACAAGGTGTCTCAAAAGTGAGGAAACGTCCTCATAGAATGAAAATAGTTTGGTAGACAGTAATACAATTATAGTAACATAGTAACATAGTAACATAGTATGTAAGGCCGAATGAAGACATTGTCCATCTAGTCCAGCCTGTCTATCCTACTGTGTTGATCCAGAGGAAGGCAAAAAACCCCAAGGCCAGAAGCCAATTAGCCCTTTTGGGGGAAAAATTCCTTCCCGACTCCCTAATGGCAATCAGACTGTTCCCTGGATCAACCCCTAATAGTTCCTACCTGCCTGTATACCAGGATTGACACTTAACCTAATATTTATATCCTGTAATATACTTCTTCTCCAGAAAGACATCAAGTCCCCTTTTAAACTCCTCTATCGATTTTGCCATCACCACTTCCTCCGGTAGAGAGTTCCACAGTCTAACTGCTCTTACAGTAAAGAACCCCTTTCTGTGTTGGTGATGAAACCTACTTTCCTCTAATCGTAGCGGATGTCCTCTTGTTACCTTTGTGGTCCTGGGTGTAAAGAGATCACGGGAGAGATCCATGTGTTGTCCCCTCATGCACTTATACATGGTTATTTGGTCGCCTCTTAACCTTCTTTTTTCTAGAGTAAATAGTCCCAATTTGGATAGCCTCTCTGGGTATTCCAGTCCCGTCATTCCATGTATTAGTTTAGTTGCCCTTCTTTGAACCCCTTCAAGCACTGTGACATCTTTCCTGAGCACCGGTGTCCAGAATTGTACGCAGTATTCCATGTGAGGCCTGACAAGTGCCTTATATAGTGGAAGGATAATGTTCTCGTCCTTCGCCCCTATACCTCTTTTAATGCACCCCAAGACTTTATTTGCCTTTGCAGCAGCTGACTGGCATTGGTTACTCCAGTTTAGTCTATTATCCACTAATACCCCTAGATCCTTTTCCATATCGCTTTTCCCCAGCGGTACCCCATTAAGTGAATATTTGTGACATCCGTTCCTCCTGCCCATGTGCATAGTCTTACATTTTTCAACATTGAACTTCATTTGCCATTTTTCTGCCCAAGCCCCCATCTTATCTAGGTCTGTTTGTAGCCGCACATTGTCTTCCGTTGCATTAATTATATTGTATAATTTTGTGTCATCTGCAAATATTGATATTTTGCTATGCAGCCCCTCTATCAGGTCATTAATAAATATGTTGAAGAGAGTGGGGCCTAATACTGAACCCTGTGGCACCCCGCTAGCGACTGTGGTCCAATCAGAGTACGAACCATTTATTACCACCCTCTGCTTTCTTTCGTTGAGCCAATTTTTTACCCAATTACACACGTTTTCGCCCAGTCCGAGCTGCCTCATTTTGTATATTAGCCTATTATGTGGCACGGTGTCAAAGGCTTTAGAGAAGTCCAGATATACAAGATCAATAGATTCTCCCTGGTCCAGCTTAGAGCTTACTTCATCGTAGAAACTGATCAGATTTGTCTGACACGAGCGACCCTTCATGAATCCATGCTGGTGAGGAGTTATTCCCTTAATCTCCTTGAGGTACTCATCGATGGCGTCTCTCAGAATCCCCTCGAAAATTTTTCCCGTTACTGAAGTGAGACTTACTGGCCTGTAGTTACCAGGCTCACTTTTGCTCCCTTTTTTGTAAATTGGAACCACGTTGGCAATGCGCCAGTCCAATGGTACTACTCCGGTCTTGATAGTGTCTAGAAATATTAGGTATAGCGGCCTAGCTATCTCGTCACTTAGTTCCTTTAGTATCCTTGGGTGTAATCCATCTGGGCCCGGTGATTTATCAATTTTAGTTTTCTTTAGACGCTTCCGCACCTCCTCCTGCGTTAGGTATGAGATATTTTGTGAGGGGTTCGCTTTATTCCCCTGCATCTCGTGTGGCATTTCCTTTTCTTTGGTGAACACACTTGAGAAGAAGCTGTTTAGTAGATTTGCTTTCCCTTCGTCATCATCAATGATTTCTCCTGCATTGTTTTTTAAAGGGCCAGCGCTCTCCCTGCAAATCCTTTTGCTGTTTATGTAGTTGAAAAATAGCTTCGGGTTGTTTTTGCTCTCTTTGGCGATCCGTCTTTCTGCTTCCTCCTTGGCAGTTTTGATCGTATCTTTGCATATTTTGTTTTTTTCCCTGTATGATTTTAGCGCTTCCTCGCTGCCTTGTTGCTTTAGTAGTTTGAACGCTTTCTTCTTTTCGTTTATTGCCCCTCGTACCGTCTTGTCGAGCCAAATTGGTTTCCTTTTAGCTGAGTTTCTTTTATTTTTAAAGGGAATGAACTGCTCACATGAGGTGATTAGGATCCTTTTGAACTTTTCCCATTTTTCCTCCGTACTGATATTTTTGAGGATGTTGTCCCAATTAATGTTACCGATAGTAGTTCTAAGCTCATCAAATTTTGCTTTACTAAAGTTTAGTTTCTTTGTCTCTCCCTGATAAGGCTTCCTATTGATTGACAGCTGGAAGTTGATTATATTGTGGTCGCTGTTCCCCAAGTGCCCCTCAACCTGCACCCCCCTTATACGTTCCGGTTTGTTAGTTAGTACTAGGTCCAGAATGGCTCTCCCTCTTGTTGGTTCCTGCACAAGTTGGTTCAGGTAATTGTCTTTAATTACTCTCAAGAACTTATCACCCCTGTGAGATTTGCAGGTTTCGTTCTCCCATGTTATATCTGGGTAATTAAAGTCCCCCATGATAATTACTTCGTTTCGTTTTGACACCTCATCTATCTGCCTTAGTAGTAAGTCTTCAGTTTCTTCTGTTGCTTTTGGTGGTCGATAGAAGACCCCTATCAGGATTTTGTTATTTTTTTCCTCCCTGTATTTCTACCCACAGAGATTCCACCTGTTCGTCTCCTACCCCTATATCCTCCCGTAGCCTCGGCTTCAAGTTCGATTTGACGTACAGACATACCCCTCCCCCTTTCTGGTTCCTTCGGTCTCTTCTGAAGAGATTGTACCCCTGCAAATTCACCGCCCAATCGCACTTATCATCAAGCCATGTTTCAGTAATTCCGACTATATCATAACTTTCATCAGTCATTCTTGCTTCAAGCTCGCCCACTTTACCGATCAGACTTCGTGCATTCGTGATCATACAATTTATATCATTTTTTTTGTTTTTTAAATTTGTTTTGTTGCTATTCGTACTTATGGCTGATCTATCAGTTCTAACTGTACTAACCCCACCCCCTGCTCGTCCCCCATTCCCTTTGCTTGGACCCAGATCGCTAATTACACTGGCTACCCCACTATTTCTCATTTTGCCCTCCCCCCCAGTCCCTAGTTTAAACACTCCTCCAGCCTTCTAGCCATCTTTTCCCCCAGCACAGCTGCACCCTCCCCATTAAGATGCAGGCCGTCCCTACGGTAGAGCCTGTAGCCGACCGCAAAGTCAGCCCAGTTTTCCAGGAACCCAAATCCCTCCTTCTTGCATCAACTCCGGAGCCACTTGTTTACCTCCCTAAGGTCCTGCTGCCTTTCTAGTGTGGCTTTAGGTACAGGTAGTATTTCCGAGAAAACTACCCTGGAGGTCCTTGCCCTGAGCTTGGACCCTAAGTCCCTGAAATCATTTTTGAGGGCCCTCCATTGACCTCTAACTTGTTCATTGGTGCCAATGTGCACCATGACCGCTGGATCCTCACCAGCCCCTCCCAGTAATCTGTCAATCCGATCCGCAATGTGTCGAACTCGAGCGCCAGGAAGACAACACACCGTTCGACGATCCCGGTCTTTATGGCAGATTGCCCTCTCTGTCCCCCTAATAATTGAGTCCTCCACCACTAGAACCTGTCTAGGCTTCCCTGCTCTCCCCGTCCCCGTCTCACTGGAGCAGTCACCCCCCTGGCGTTCAGAGGGCGTGTCGTGCTGCAGCGGTGCTGGCTCTGTAATGGCATCCCCCTCATCTGCCAATCTTGCAAATTTGTTGGGTTGTGCCAGTTCAGGACTAGCCTCCCTGGTTCTCTTCCCTCTATCCCTCCTTCTTTCTGTCACCCAGCTGACTGCCTGCTCCCCCTGCTCTTCCGTACTACCATCCGCCCCCGCCTCTACCCCAGCGAGTGCCTGCTCAGTGAGCACCAAACTCCTTTCCATGATGTCAATGGCTCTCAGCGTTGCCAGTTGCCCATTTAGATCCAGAATTTGGGCTTCTAAATGTACGACGTGCACGCATCTTGCGCAACAGTATGCACCCTCGATCGGCTGATCAAGGACCGCATACATTGCACAAGTAGCACACTGGATGACATTGCCAGGCATGGAGCTCATCCTAATGGGGATCTACAATTTACTTGTGGAAGTAGTGAAGATAGACTTGTTCACACTCCGCTCACGCGCTGCTGCAACCGCTCAACCGCTGACCCGCTGCTGCAACCACTGACCCGCTGCTGCAACCTCTCACACCTTGCTATAACCGCTGACCCGCTGCTGCAACCGCTGCTGCAACCGCTGACCCGCTGCTGCAACCTCTCACACCTTGCTATAACTGCTGACCCGCTGCTGCAACCGCTGACCCGCTGCTGCAACCGCTCACACTCTGCTATAACCGCTCACCCGCTGCTTCAACCGCTGCTGCAACCGCTGTCCCGCTGCTGCAACCGCTGTCCCGCTGCTGCGACCCCTCACCCGCTGCTGCGACCCCTCACCCGCTGCTGCGACCCCTCACCCGCTGCACCCGCTGCTGCGACCCCTCACCCGCTGCTGCGACCCCTCACCCGCTGCTGCGACCCCTCACCCGCTGCTGCGACCACTCAACTGCTCACACGCTGCTGCAACCGCTCACTCGCTGCCGCTCTCGCGCAAACGCTTACCCGCTGACACGCGCTCCCAAAATTTTTTTTTTTTTTCTCCCCCCTCACAAACACTTAGACCCCCAGACACACACACAGAAGACACAACTAACCAGATACACAGAAGACACACAGCTCACAAACACACACAGAGGTAGAGGTGGATACTTATCAGCTCACTCTGCCCTCCTGTCTCAGCTGCTCCGTTCTGGTCCCCTCCGCCGGTCTCCTCCGCTGCTGCCGGTCCCCTCCGCTGCTGCCCTCGCACCTGCTTCGGCTCCGGCGGCCGCTCACTCCACCTGTCACTCTGCCCTCCTGCTGCTGCTCCGAGACCCGCTCCGCTTCTGCACTCCTCCTGCCGGCTCCTGTCACCTTCGGGCGCCGGTATCGGCTCCTCCGCTGGTCCAATGTCTCCCTCAGACCCCCCGCTCGTGCCTCTGCCTCGGCGCGCTGCTACTGGTGTCTGACATCACAAGCTGTGTAGCGAATCATATGACCAACTGACGGCCATTTTGAATTCAACTCTAATTTTTCCAATTGGAAGGTCTGTGTGGTATATATTATACTGGCAGAGAATTTCACCCAAAAAACAATAGTATGCTTCATTTTTACATAGCTTTATTCGTTCTCATGTTAACACAGTGAATTTTTTTCATTACAGGCAGTGTAATACTTATGCCGGCGTGAAGTGCATCAAAAGGCTTACTTAGACTCACATCGTAGGGCAGATTTACTTAGACTGCCCTAATAATGTATGTTCACATGATACATTCCCCACCAAAGCTTACAATACATGTCCAGTTTTCTAAAGGGAAGCCATGTCCTTGTCTTGCCTTGTTTCCCGATACATATTTAAAATACACGCTGTCGTAAAAAAAGTGACGTGTCACTTTATTCCTGTATTTCATGTCTGATTATGGCTTTGCAATAACATGGAACTTCAAAATCTGCGTTGCCAGGTTTGGATGTATATTTGGACACATATGCGGCCTAAAAACCATGTATTGATGCAGATTTTTTTATGCCCATTTTTGACAGATTTTTCCCACCCCATGTGAGCATACCCTTAAACGTAAAGTTCCCATGCACTTCAAGGTGAACTTAGCCTTTAAGGGCTTAAACAGATGTGCGTATGCACAACTACGTTCGCTGCCACGGAGCAGAGTTGCGCACGAACCAGTATTTCTTTTGAACAATTCAAACCCCATGCTAGTGCGTGAGTGGAAATAATAAAAAAAAAAATCGTCCCTGCCCCATCTTTTCTCACATGTACTATTAACACCCGAGAATCCCACTAGTGAAAATGAGACCACTTAAATCAGTGATTTAGTTTCATCCTGTTATAACAGCCACATAACGGGTCAAAATCACTCCCATCTGTTTAAGCCCTAATACCAAGAGTCACCACTGCAGTAGTTGTACTCGGTAGATAGCATAAAGTAACAAGCCAGTATGGTCACTGGGCAAACAATACAGAATGGTGGGCTCTACAAGGCTGCTCAGTCAATTCTTTCATTTTTAGTGAAACATGAAAAATTTAAAAAAAACATCTGTAGGATGATATTTGTCCCAGGACAAGAGATGTGACCCCTGCCACTTGTTGCCCCACAGGTTTTATAATTTATGTTTTTTCATGGTTTTATACTTTTGTTTTTATGTTTTTTTTTTTCATTTTTTGTGGTTTTATTGTTTCATATAAATCAATCATCAATGCTGACTTTTTTCGTACACAGTACAATGGGGCATACATTCATCTACGCTGAATGATCACTATATTAGGAACACCTACTCAGTAACCGATTGGTCCACCTTTTTGGGCAATCATGACTTTCAGACATCAGAGAACAGATTTCACAACATGCCAAATATCCGCCGTACTGAATTCAACCTATGCCCACTCCAACAGCCCAATTAGTTGGTGCGCACGCAGTGGATTAGTGGGAACAGATGTTGTAGCCCTTTCCATCATATCCCAAACATGCCCAATGGGGTTACAGTCCAGTGACTTTGAGGACCAAGGTAATGTGCATAATTCATTGTCGTGTTCCTTCAATGACTCCCTAGTGACCCAAGCTCAGAGACACAGAGTGTTGTCCCAAAATATGTTACTGTGTTCAGGGAAGACTTCATGAAGATGTGGCTGCAGAAGGTCAACTAACAGGTCCCTGTAGTGTTCACTATTCAGTGGTATGATAATCAATGGTCCTAGGCCATGTCAGGAAAATGTTCCCCAGACCATAATAACCCCACCACTGGCCTCAACTGTATTGTTGAGCATGAAATGGGACTTGTCTCTCCAGACAACCTTCTGCCATGTGTCCAAGCTTCAGTGATGTTTTTGGTTGGCGGTGATATGGCACCCTTGCCAGTCTTCGGTTTATAACCTCAGTCAAAGCAAGGTACGTTGCATGGTCTTTGTGGAAATTTGTATAACTTCCCCGCTTGGACTTCTTGGTCATTTCGTCCACTGTGACACATTGTTGCTGAAACACCAGATGTGCCACCTGACACTTGCCTCTAGACTCAACCACACATGACCCAGCCCCTACTGCATCGATCCCTATTGCCTTGGTGATTTGTAAGTCATTAAATGCCAGCTGTGCCTAATGTGGTGATTGTTTAGTGTAAGTAAAGCTTGTACTGAAGTACTGTACGTGTGACAGCCTCTAGATTAATACATTTGTTGTCACATCTGGTGGCACCTGTGTGTCAGACTGAAACCTACACCAGCTATATACTGAAGTAGGTTTCATATATAATTTACACCAGTTTCTGGCCAAAATTATACAAAATTTTATGGGTCATGTGATGCCATAGGTCTCATCCTGCCAGAGGGGTAACTTGAAGTTTCTGGACCCCAGTGCAAAATCTGGAACTGGGCCTCCAACTATAAAGTTTCATTGATAGTATTGGTTTGCAATATGAGGAAGAGAAATTTTATGGACCTGCACCCTCTGCACCCCCTATACTTCACCCCTGGTGTCACCCATGTTTTGAAAAAGTGTCAAGGGTGTACATGCCTTTTTTATGCTACCCGCGGTATTTCTAATATCCAAGGAACAATGGCTTCTCTTGTTCATTCGAGAGTGCAAATGTTTATTATGGACAGACATTCGTCAGAAGGTGACTATGTCTAGTGAAGATTGATCATTGTCGATCACTCTACAGGTTAATAGACATTCACCTCAGTCTTTGAGGCATCTGATAGTAATTCAGTGAATTTCTTCAGATGAGGAATAGAATAAGTCATACTCACCTTTCTGTATTGTGTGCAGCCATTGTACTATTCCTAAAGGCATACACTGAGCATCTGAAGGACAATGACTAAGTAAGAACAAATTTCTCATGTGCAGCATGTAGTAACGGAGTATTCATGGCCAATCTGAGGACATTCCCGGCCACACCAGGTTTTGAGGACATTGCAAGGCATATTCATTGTACTTTACCTTACTAATAGCAATTCAGTAAACCATGATATAAGCAGTTGCCTCATGAAGACTCTTTCCATAGTGAAGCGGATACGCGTCCCTCCAACATCTATGCCTACCCTCTGTATCGACCAGAGGGTGGGCACAATGAACAGCACAGGCTATGGCAGAGTCTATCTTCCAGATATTAGATTGTAGGCCTTTAATTTAAATAGTTTGGCATACAATACTATGTTTCTATGGCCAACTGCAGTTAACAGTGAAAACAGCTGATCACCCAGGGAGATGTCTGAAACAAGACCATGAATCACCAGGCTGATCCCATGTTAAAAAGTGATAATCTTCACAGAATCTTTTTACAGGGACTGTCTAGTTGTAAACTACTGATGTCCAATTCTCAGGAAGGGCCATCAGTACTAGATCATAAAGAAGGTCTGCCCACCAAGACCTCTGCTGATCAGCTGTTCACAGGGCCCATGCACTCATGTAGGAAGCAGACAGCTCCATTCCCAATTCAGTGGCCAAAGATGGTATTACAGGTAAAGTTCCCATTTACTTTAGTAGGAATTTTGCCTGTAATACTAAGCCTCACCACCGCAATGAGAATGGAGTAGTCTGCTTTCCGAAGAAATCAGCTCAGTGCATAAGCATAAAGAGTTGATTAAAGGGGGTCCCAGGTGGCAGACCCCCACAGATCTATTACAGATGGCCTATCCTATGGATACAGCTGGAAAACCCCTTTAAACTCCTTAAAACAATTGAGTTTTTACATAAAAGTAATATCTATAAACAGCTAACCCGACAGTTTAACTGAAAAATACCAAATTACACATTAAACACAAGGAAATATCAAAGTGAAACCGATGCAACAAACATCTCTTGCAGTTCCCATGTTTTCAGCACAATGTCTCATTTATACCACACGAGTGTAGTTATGCAAAGCTAAATGTGTAATTAATACAATTTCAATTCCAATACCTGGAAAGCCAGATGTGATTCCTGTTTATAAAATGATTGGGAGTGTTGCCTAAGAAGTGTGTGATTAAACTGTTCAGCTTTGATATAATTAACAAGGGTTCATATTCAACAAAAGCTGCAGTTTACGCTACAGATTTATAACTATTTTGTAGCTGGAAACCCCACAGCATCAGAACAAAGAAAACTGCTAGTCAAAAGTAGGAGCGAAAACAGGTCTAGAGCAAGCGAGAACAGCAAAGTAAATTATTACCGCTAAAGTACTTCCCCAGTTCAATTTCATTACATGTACTGGGTGACTTCTCTTAAGAATTTGCTAACAAACAGCAACAATCAAACGTGTGAAAAATTTCAGATTTATTCAGGATCAAGGCCTATCAGAAATCAAAACTTTCCAATTAAGAACAAGAATGTAACTACTATAATACTACCCCCTATGTACAAGAATACAACTACTATAATACTACCCCCTATGTACAAGAATATAACTAGTATAATACTGCCTCCTATGTACAAGAATACAACTACTATAATACTACCCCCTATGTACAAGAGTATTACTACTATAATACTGCTTCCTATGTACAAGAATATAACTACTCTAATACTGCCCCCTATGTACAAGACTATAACTACTATAATACTGCCTCCTATGTACAAGAATATACCTACTATAATACTGCCCCCTATGTACAAGAATATAACTATTATAATTCTGCTCCTATATACAAGAATATAACTACTATAATACTGCTCCTGTGTACAAGAATATTACTACTATAATACTGCCCCCCTATGTACAAGAATATAACTACTATAATATTGCTCCTTATGTACAAGAATATAACTACTATAATACTGCTCCTATGTACAAGAATATAACTACTATAATACTGCTCCTATATACAAGAATATACCTACTATAATACTGCCCCCTATGTACAAGAATATAACTATTATAATTCTGCTCCTATATACAAGAATATAACTACTATAATACTGCTCCTATATACAAGAATATAACTACTATAATACTGCTCCTATATACAAGAATATAACTACTATAATACTGCTCCTATATACAAGAATATAACTACTATAATACTGCTCCTTATGTACAAAAATATAACTACTATAATACTGCTCCTATATACAAGAATATAACTACTATAATACTGCTCCTATGTACAAGAATATAACTACTATAATACTGCCTCCTATGTACAAGGATATAACTGCTATAATACAGCTCCTATGTACAAGAATATAACTACTATAATACTGCCTCCTATCTACAAGAATATAACTACTATAATATTGCCCCCTATGTACAAGAATATAACTACTATAATACTTCCCCCTATGTACATGAATATAACTACTATAATCCTGTCTCCTATGAACAAGAATATAACTACTATAATACTGCCTCCTATGTACAAGAATATAACTACTATAATACTGCTCCCATGTACAAGAATATAACTACTATAATACTGCCCCCTATGTACAAGAATATAACTACTATAATACTGCCTCCTTTGTACAAGAATATAACTACTATAATACTATCCGCCTATGTACAAGAATATAACTACTATAATACTGCTCTCTATGTACAAGAATATAACTACTATAATACTGCCCCCTATGTACAAGAATATAACTATTACAATTCTGCTCCTATATACAAGAATATAACTACTATAATACTGCTCCTATGTACAAGAATATAACTACTATAATACTGCTCCTATGTACAAGAATATAACTAGTATAATACTGCCCCCTATGTACAAGAATATAACTACTATAATACTGCTCCCTATGTACAAGAATATAGCTACTATAATACTGCCTCCTATGTCCACGAATATAACTACTATAATACTGCCTTCTATGTGCAAGAATATAGCTACTATAATACTGCCTCCTATGTCCACGAATATAACTACTATAATACTGCCTTCTATGTACAAGAATATAACTACTATAATACTGCTCCTATGTACAAGAATATAACTACTATAATACTGCCCCCTAGGTGCAAGAATATAACTGATATAATAGTGCTGTAATGTGCGGTTCTCTGCCCCGTCCTTACTGTGTACTGTAGTCTGTATATAAATGACACACGTGTTTAACTACTGAAGCAAAATGATCAGATATTATCCCGGAGAATCTCTTAAACAATCAGCAATGTGTGCGCAGATTTCCATATAAATGAGCCTTGTGCAGATAAGAGCACAATATGTTTCCTATCACTCCCTTCCTGGGATGAGTGAGCCGGTGGGGACGGGCGCCGTCCGCCATACGATTATTATTATTTGGAAGCAGTAATAGGGTTTGGAGAGGCTGCCAGTTGCGCTGGTTTTATGATTTATCTAAATGTCTGGCCCGCGTTGAATGTTCCTTGAGATTTTAGTAGTGAGTCTGTTCTTCCTATGCATCAAGTGATCCTTTATTCCGCATGACTCTGCTGAGCTGAACATGGGAGAGATGCAGAGTGATCTCTCCTCCGCCGCCTCCTGAGGTCACTCGTACTCCTTCAGAGAAGAGAGTTCAATTGCAAGATGTCTCAGTTATGTCTGCAGCCACATCCTGCAGCTTAATTAGACCAATTTACTGAGTGATAATTGCAGTAGAAATACAGTAGAGTACAGTATGTTTTACTGACACAATATGTTGCTGCTCCTTATAATGATGATTGCCATCATCATTACTATGTTATTGCTATTATTATTAGTATTATTTTATTTATGTAGATTTGTGATGGTTATTAAAGGGGTTGCTGTATACGGCACTGACAAGTAGTCTGTCTGTATTATGCTTGCACAGAGTGTTAAGACAGCAGAATGCAGCTTTGCTCCTGACCTGAAGGTTGTGGGTTCAATCCCCGTGTGGTTCAAGGTGGGAGATAATAAACAAAATCACCTGAACATAGCTGTGGAATGAGTTCTGTCCCAGAACCAAGCTCATAAAATAAATATAGCACCAGAGCCACGCTCCTAACATAACTATAGCACCAGACCCAAAGTCATAATGTATCTGCAGTACCAGAACCCAGCTTGTAATATAAATACAGCACCTGAACGAAGTTCAATAAATAAATACAGCACAAACCAACCAACTTAAGTGTGTGTGTATATATACCAGAATCAAGCTCATAAAATCGTGTTACCCAGTACGTAGCATTTGTGATTTTCTGGAATAAAAGAAGTGTTTTTAAGGAGCTGGCCTTACTTCTTTGTCATAACATAAACAAAGCACCATAACCTAACTCATAACATAAGTACAGTAGCAGAGCTAAGCAATTGCATTGTGGGTGTGTGGATGGGTCGACATCGGTGCCGTAGAACATCAGAGAGGAGGAGCCAATG
The DNA here is from genome assembly GCF_035609145.1 of Eleutherodactylus coqui. NCBI lineage: Eukaryota > Metazoa > Chordata > Amphibia > Anura > Eleutherodactylidae > Eleutherodactylus > Eleutherodactylus coqui. The sequence goes on from NC_089846.1 coordinate 81,440,889, forward strand.
CCAGGAGGAGGATTTATGGCCAATGTGTTACAGGTGGTGGATGCACCACTGGCTACAGGAATATAGGGCAGAGCTGGAGATGAAAAAAAAAATACAGAATTTAAGAACACAAAAGGATGAATAAACATTAGATATAAATGAGAGTTCCATCTTTACTGTACGGTTATTCCACACTTTCTGGGCTGGATAAATCCTGATACTTCATGCAGGATCTAAGATAATAATACCACTTAGTAAACACTAGAAGTGATACTCTATGAAAGTTATCTATATTACTATAGCATACAGTTTATGTAATATGATGTACAGTACTTTTGAGGCAGATGATCACTATTAATGTGTTATAACTGAAAACAGCATATCATTGAACACAGTGTTTCTACTTCAACAGCTCATGTTTGTTTATCCCTTCTGTCTCAGTTCGTCTGCTGTGAGTAATGTCCCTTTGCTAAATAACTGTTGCAATGTTACCCGATACAACAGGCCTGTTGTTTGGTCAGTCTAATCCTTGTCAGTGTGCACACTAATTAGTCATATTGAGGTGGACCTCACTTACAGTTTGTCGTTTGGGATAGAAAGAGTAGCTGATAGATGCTTCCCTTACCCGTTCTCCAGTTGTTAAATCCAGAGACACAAGTCTGTCTTGTAATAGCTCTTGCAGTCTCTGCCTTCTTTGCAGGCCTTTGCTCTCTGGCAGCAGCTGCTCCCCGTATATCAGCCTCTGGGTTCCTGCAAATTGTTCTGCTGCTGCTCCAAGGTCTCCTCTTCTGCAGGCTATTGTGCCCCCTGCTGCCTTCTTCTGCAGCAATCAGTCCTGACATAGCACTGTCCTTTCTCTCTCTCTCTGGAACATTCAGGCACTTCTCTAGGGGCGGGGCTTAGCCCTGCTGCTATCCCTCTGCTGTGTCGCCTTTTTCTGTAGCTGTGACCCCACAGGGAGGGTCTTTAGGCAGGGGGCAGAGCTTAGCGTGGCTGCGTTCCACAGTTGCTGTGGGCTACTTAGTTGCAGAGGGGAGAACTGAGCATCGTTCCTACTCTACAAATGTAAGGACTTGTATAAGGGTGTAGGGCCACAGTCTGTGAAAAGTAACAGTTGGGTAACTTTTCCATGTCCTGCTGTTGTATCATGTGACATATGGCTCACTAAGTGCTAGTTGGTAACACTCCTTTGACTTGGAAGCTGATCTCTTGCCCAACCCAACCACTGCTGCCACCTCCTTCTCCATGACAAATAAGGAGTCAAAGCGGTGGACTGAACACAAGAGGGGGGGGGGGGGGGGAGTTGCATGCATTACCCCCTTACACATGGTAGCGTAGGTTCACACCAGTAGAAGATCCAGTGTATAGTTTTGGTATAGAGTCCCTTTCGTTCTTTGTATGCTGATGCCTCCATTATCAGAGCGGCTGATTTGGCGGTGGAGGAAATGTTTGCTCTACATGGTAAGTAATCTTAAACTCTTATTCTTTGGCTATAGTCCTTCTGTTACTTCATTAAACTGTTACATTGTACATAAAATGTTCCATCCATTAAAGAACCTGAGCAAAGTTCACCGTAGAAGGAGCCGAGAACAGTCCTTAAGTGTTCATCAGTGTTTAAATGGCTGTTTTCTCCACTTCCATCATAGCGTGATTGGTGACTAATGATTGGAGGCATTTGATGTAATTGTATTCCCGTCCATACATTGGAACGGATCTTTGTGCGTGTGTTCAGTGTTTAACCGCTCTCCACCACCGAAAGCCTTGAGCCATAATAAAGACTAGAGAGAGGAGCAGCTACACAAGCAATTTGCCTTTATTTGTATTCATGTATCGGTTTCTGTATCTCCATTAATAGTAGCCCAGGTTCCGACAGGTTTCCTCAATGCTAATCCGAGTTCACTGTCCAAGGCTTACAATGGATAATGCGATAATTGAATCGTTGGTGCTTCTTTGTCTGATGACTTCATTCATTTGACACATGTGAGATGCTGAGAATATTCTACAGTATGTTTCATGCCGTAATAAGTGATCAGTAGGGCGGTTGTCAGCGGGGGGCTCCGCATATTCAGTTGATCTGTTGGGGTCCAGTTCAGTCTTCTAAGTGATTCCTCAAAGAACAGAATGTATGTTTCTGAATCACTTTTTAGCTGGAAAAAAATGTTCTAGAATTTGTGCGTCTCTAGCTTATTATATTGGGGCCGTCGGCAGTCATGTGCATGTGCAGCATGAAGGGGTAGCTATAAATGTGAGCGATGGCCTCTTTACTGTGAATGAAGGTGAGCAGGCTGGAATGATCCCCCATACCGCTCCAGCTCCATTCACTGAGCCAATGTCATTCCTGTGTAGAAGCCCAGGAACGGTATCACTGGGACGACCAGTCAGGCATCTGCATCTGAAAAGCCATCCCATGTAAAAGGGCCCTAAGGCTAATAGCCTGAGACTTCCTAATCTGTACAGAAAACTCATCAGCCATCATATATAGATAACATAGGATCCACCATTCACAATAAGTGATGTCACAGCTTACCTCCCCCTCCTTGCACAGAGCATGCTCACAACATTCTTCCATAGAAGTCAATTGTTCCTCTCCTGTCCATTGTGTCTATGGCCCACGACAGGAAGTCACAGCAGCAGCGGTGGCCCCATTGACATACAGAGAACATCGCGCACCTGTGACAGCTGTGGCAGAGGATTTCCTAATCTCCACGGGGATTCCCCTCATCACTGAACACTGTGACAGCATTGTCACAGTGTCCAGTGACAAGGGGACTCCCTGCAGGGATGAAGAAATCCTCAGACACAGCTGTCACAGGAGCGCAATGTTCGCTGTATGTCAGTGGGGCCGCCGCTGTTGCCACCAGCCCCATTGACCACAGGTGAAACCCTGGATGTGACAGCATCCAGGGGTTTCACATCCAAGGGATCCTCTGCTGCAGCTGTCACAGCCACAGCAGGGAAAAGCGGGCAGCGCACTTTTATGTGCAAATTTTGCAATCATGTCAATGCACCCAAGTGTGAATCTTACAACGCGCCGGCAGCTTTGGTCACGCAAATTTTTGATGCATGTGTTTTACGCTTTTTTTTTCACGCAACTAAATGCTTTTAAAAACCAGTCGTCTCTCTGAGCCCTAAGCGATTCTCTAGCGGTCTATCATCGCCATTGGCCCTTCAGCTCAGCGGGTCGGTTAATCCTGATGTACAGTAATACAGATGTAAAAAAATAAAAATCTTGTAGCAAACACAACCTCCTGCCAGCTTCTTGATTGCAACCATTACCTCTTATGAACAATCACAGAGACCTGCGCACGTTAAATGTCATCAACCAAATGTCATTTGTCCACTTTGTGCTTCAGATTCGGAAGAAAATCATGAAGATTAAAAAAAAAAAAAAAAAAAGTAAGAAAAATTCTAGGCAGCTACTACAGGGCCGAAACCCAACTGTGTGAAAAATCTGCTCAAATTGATTTCTCTTAAGCATCCGCAGTTTCCAAATATCTGCCAGCAATTTATCTTTTCAATATAAACCATGTTAGTCTCGCTTTAGCTTTGATTGGAATGGTAAAAATACTCTGAGAAGCAATAGTTTCTTCATTCTACTGGTGGTAATTGTTTCACTTCTGCTACCTTTGTGGGACTGTCAAAACTCAATTGATCTGGCAAAACAAGTCAATAAAAAATGCGCACAAATCTGATTGAGGACTTTTCAGAAACATCAAAGGTAAAACAAAAAAATAAGAATAAAAAAGTTAAAATTAGTTGCAGGTAAAAAGTCTGACAGGGAAATAAATGAATTCTCTTAAACGGAGCCGAGCTGATGACAAGTTGCCGACGTTTTGAAAGACACTAACATTATTGCATGCCGCTCTGTTGTTTTATTATCTCGACGGCGGCCGGAGTCAAAAGGGATTGTGACATGAGAAAAAAATGAAAGGGGTATTTCATGCTCACTCTTCTTCATCAGCGCTGTAGTAATGTGGGCACTGGGATTGAGAGTCCATAGTTCTACAGATGTAGCAATCAAAAACTGGACTGGCGCATCAGGTAACTCAGTTTACAGCACTGTAGTACATTATAATACATTGTACTACAGACGTAACTATAGGGGATGCGGGAGATGCGGTTGCACCCGGGCCCAGGAGCCTTAGGGGGCCCATAAGGCCTCTCTTCTCCATGTAGGGAGCCCAATACTATGAATACAGCATTATAGTTGGGGGCCCTGTTACAGGTTTTGCATTGGGGCCCAGAAGCTTCACGTTACGCCTCTGCACTGTACCCTCTCGTTTAGCGTCAATATTCTGTCCCAGGACCGCATGAGGCGGGTTATATTACCTGCACTTGTTCTTCTCTGCTGTCCGTCTGATCTTCCAGTTTCGGGTGCCATTTCCAGCTGTCCAAGTTGACTGACGCAACCTTCAGGCTACCTAAACCCCATGGTATATTGCATGATGTATTGGTAGTGTTAGACTGACCCACAGTACAGAATTCATTTGTCATTATTACTGCACCATGAACACTGTAAAAACTAAACATCCCGAAATTGGTGCAATTGCTTTTTTTTTTTTTTTCTCAATGTAACAATTTTCAGTTTTTTAGCACATCTGTGTGGTACATTGAAAGTAACAATGAAAAATTCAACTCGTTCCACAAAGAACAAGCCCTCATGTCATTGGAAAAATACAAAAAAAAGTTGCAGCTCTTGGGAAGCGGGGGTGAAAAAATGAAAATAGAAAAGTGAAAAATTCTCTGTTGTTGAAGGGGTTAACAAGGCTTGTATCCATTCTCTGTGGGAAAAGAATTCAAGAGCATCCGTGCAATCATCCTACAGAGTACAGACATCTTGAATTGTTTTGTTATGTTCACAAGGTCACTTTCAGATGTTTTTAGAAGTCGTGTCCGAACCATTGTTTTACTGCAACTAGCGGACGACGTTTATCCACGATGGGTTCAGACTTAAAGGAGATGTCCCGAGGCAGCAAGTGGGTCTATACACTTCTGTATGGCCATAATAATGCACTTTGTAATGTACATTGTGCATTAATTATGAGCCATACAGAAGTTATAAAAAGTTTTATACTTACCTGCTCCGTTGCTGGCGTCCTCGTCTCCATGGTGCCGACTAATTTTCGCCCTCCGATGGCCAAATTAGCCGCGCTTGCGCAGTCCGGGTCTTCTCCTCTTCTCTATGGGGCTCCGTGTAGCTCCGTGTAGCTCCGCCCCGTCACGTGCCGATTCCAGCCAATCAGGAGGCTGGAATCGGCAATGGACCGCACAGAAGCCCTGCGGTCCATGAAGACAGAGGATCCCGGCGGCCATCTTCAGCAGGTGAGTATGAAGACGCCGGACCGCCGGGATTCAGGTAAGCGCTGTGCGGGTGGTTTTTTTAACCCCTGCATCGGGGTTGTCTCGCGCCGAACGAGGGGGGGGTTTAAAAAAAAAAAAACCCGTTTCGGCGCGGGACATCTCCTTTAAGGCTTATTATATCCATCTTTTCTCATAGGGTTTATGCTTAGCTGTTGTCTAAAACCCCTTTTTAAAAAATTCCATTTCCTATAGTAAAAAAATAGACATGGCAACAGCCAAAACACGAAGACGTGTAACGTTCACACCTACGCTTAGCATCTGGAGACCTAGGTAGTTGTGCCAGATGCTTTGCCATGGAGCCTGCCCCACGGAGCCTACAGGGCATTCCTTCTGCCATGCTCTGGAGCAGCTGGCCAGGCAATGATGAACTTGGCTCGCCACGGACATTAGTGAGTAAATGGTCAGTGACAAAGGAAAAGGAAGGAAGAGGCTCGGACGGAGCCAAGACGTGTAGTTAGACTGGAGATGAATTCTGCAGAGACTAATGTGTTTTCCTGTGCTGTAATGGGCAACACTTAATATCCAACAAACTCAAAATCTCATCATCCTGGCATCCAGCGCATTTCCCAGCGACACGATTCCTTCATGCCTATTCATAGGATCGCCTCCCACACTCTTGAGTTATTTGGCCTCGAAGGGGATTATTGTTGTCACAAATCTCTCTTTTATCAGGATAAATGGTAATTTCTCTAAGAATATGGAAATTTCCTTCCTTCTTATTCCAGAACCTAATTTTATTTGTCAACACACATAACATTCCCGGTGCATCAGATCTTATCAAAGGCGCAGCATCTCAGCAGAGCTAAGTGGTTGAGTGACACCACCTCCTATATGAGCTGTACAATGGAGGGTGGCAGCAGAGGGGCAACTTTACTGCTAGTTGGCCAAAATTCATAAAGCACAGGAGTAAACAGGACATAGGCAGATGCAACCTGGGCCTTCTAGCTCAGTGGGACGTCTGTAGGACCTTACAAGGGTGATGCTAGGATCACCACCCGGCCGGTGTTTATTTTTTACTGGTCATATAAAAAATAATTGCCAGTTGCAAGCGCTAGGTTTGCCAACCGTCCGGCAGGAACCTGACAAGTATTTTGCTCACTCGATCCGTAGTTCCTGTAGGGGAGGCGCTGATGCTGTACTCAGTGTGTAACCCTTGACTGAAGGGGATATTTACTATTGGGGCCACTACTGGGGGCATTAACAGGGACGCTATTAGTATGGAGGTCATTAAGCGAGATACTTACTACTGGGGCACTATTACTCTGTCACTTTAGACAGGTTTCAATGGTTCAAATATTGTGTTGGGTATCTTGTGCATTGTCACTTTCAATTGTTTTTTTTTTAATTGTGGGGAGGGGGCATCTTCCACTGTGCCTCAGGCAGCATAAAGGTTTGAGCGCCCATGTCCATCACGAATAGACCTTTTAAGTTCAGAAACCTAAAACATAATGTCAGCAACTTGACGCTCATGGACGCTAATGCAAAATGTGTTGCAGGGGTCTTCCTTTTTTAATGATACATACAGCATTGGTATTCTGGTTTGGCTCACATCCCTGGTCATATTGCAAGGCCTGTTAAAAGGTTGGATATTGACTTATAGGTTACCTACCATTCCAATAATTGGTGCTGTGGAGGACTATTCCATCATTCATTTGCATAGAATTTTCCCAGGGAGCACTGCATGGCTATAAGACTCACTAGACCCTTATGGCACTCTCCACAAGAAAAAACATTATCCCTCTGGTATAGGATATAGAAGGAGTGATAGAAGATAATTCAGGATCTCACTTATTTCTTACTCCCAATCCCAGAAATCCTGCTGATGCCACACGTGGAAACCCTATATTCTGGTCCATGAGAGTTTCTGGACTATCAGATGACAACTTGCTTCTATTTCTCCAGTTTGTGTATTTTGAAGCTAAATATTCCTCCCAGCCTTCGAGACGCTCAGATATTGGCAGAAAATCTTCATTTCCCTTCCAAAATCTATGAGGAATGTAATCGATAGCTGCTACCACTTTTCCATTTTGCCCGGTGATGGATGGCTGAGAGCCCTTGGATCCATACCGTCCCCATATCCACTTTAAGCTCTTCTCATTGACCTTCATCAGTGTATCTGCTTGGCTCTAGACATCCTGACCCCTCAGTTGCTCAATGAATTGATGGATTAGCAGAGCTGCAAGGCGTGCAGACGTCTATGTGCTACCGTCTTATCGCTGTCATTGTCACTCCTGGTGGGAAAATTCCTCTCCTGTATACTGCTCAGTGAAGAGGGATCATTGTACCATTATTATACACGGTGTATACACCTGCAATACAACCTACCTGTTACCTAAAGGATGTGTCAATTAAATGCATATAACATTGTTAACATAGCAAATTCTTTGCTATACATAAGGTGATTCAAAAGTCAGGGCCACCCAGAATATCCTCTGAATGAAAAGAGATACAGGTAATAAACTTTTCAGGATACTTAGATAGGTCGGACAAAACATTTTGGCACTATGATGGTGTCCGTTGGCCATCTTGGATTCAGCCTAAGAAACATCAATGGAAAGGGCATCATGGGATTTAAGGGTAGAATTTAGAGATGAGCGAACGTACTCGTCCGAGCTTGATATTCGTGTGAATATTAGGGTGTTCGGGATGCTCGTTACTCTTAACGAGTACCACGCGGTGTTCCGGTTACTTTCAGTTTCCTCTCTGAGACGTTAGCGCGCTTTTCTGGCCAATTGAAAGACAGGGAAGGCATTACAACTTCCCCCTGTGACGTTCAAGCCCTATACCACCCCCCTGCTGTGAGTGGCTGGGGCGATCAGATGTCACCCGAGTATAAAAGTCGGCCCCTCCCGCGGCTCGCCTCAGATGTCTTGTGAGTTAGCTGAGGGACAGTGGTATCGTGTTGGAGCTGCTGTAGGGAGAGTGTTAGGAGTTAGTGTAGGCTTCAAGAACCCCAACGGTCCTTCTCAGGGACACATCTATCCGTGTGCAGTACTGTGGAGGGTGCTGTTAGCAGTGTTGCACAATTTATTTTTTTTCAAAATCGGCAGTCTGCAGAGCATTGCGCCTTGCATTAATAGTACAGGGACAGAAGTGGTGGTTAGGCAGGGAGAGTGTTAGGAGTGAGTGTAGGCTTCAAGAACCCCAACGGTCCTTCTTAGGGCCACATCTATCCGTGTGCAGTACTGTGCAGGCTGCTGTTAGCAGCGTTGCATTTTTTTTTCTTTTCAAAATCGGCTGTCTGCAGAGCATTGCGCCTTGCAGTAATACTACAGGGAGAGAATTGTGTAGGCAGGGCCAGAAGACATATCTTATCTGATTGAATATAGTCAGTGGGCCCTCCGTTTCCCAAAAAGGGAAACATTCAATTTGTCCTGCAGGCTTGCGCCAATTTATTTGCTGCCTGGGAAAAGTAACCGCTGTGCTGCACTTCATATAACTGCATTTCTGTGCAACACATATCTTATCTGATTGAATATAGTCAGTGGGCCCTTCGTTTCCCAAAAAGGGAAACATTCTATTTGTCCTGCAGGCTTGCGCCAATTTATTTGCTGCCTGAGAAAAGTAACCGCTGTGCTGCACTTCATATAACTGCATTTCTGTGCAACACATATCTTATCTGATTGAATATAGTCAGTGGGCCCTCCGTTTCCCAAAAAGGGAAACATTCAATTTGTCCTGCAGGCTTGCGCCAATTTATTTGCTGCCTGGGAAAAGTAACCGCTGTGCTGCACTTCATATAACTGCATTTCTGTGCAACACATATCTTATCTGATTGAATATAGTCAGTGGGCCCTCCGTTTCCCAAAAAGGGAAACATTCTATTTGTCCTGCAGGCTTGCGCCAATTTATTTCCTGCCTGGGAAATCACTGGTAATACAGCATGCTGAGGGGTAGGGGTAAGCCTAGAGGACGTGGACGTGGCCGAGGACGCGTAGGCCCAAGTGAGGGTGTGGGCACAGGGCGAGCTCCTGATCAAGGTGTATCGCAGCCGACTGCTGCGCGATTAGGAGAGAGGCACGTTTCTGGCGTCCTCACATTCATCGCCCAATTAATGGGTCCACGTGGGAGACCTTTATTAGAAAATGAGCAGTGTGAGCAGGTCCTGTCGTGGATGGCAGAAAGTGCTTCAAGCAAGCTATCATCCACCCACAGTTCTGCGCCGTCCAGTGCTGCAAATCCAAATGTTCTTGCTGCTACTCCTCCTTCCTCCCAGCCTCCTCACTCCACTACAATGACACATGCTCAGGAGCGGGCAGACTCCCAGGAACTGTTCTCGGGCCCCTGCTCAGATTGGGCAGCAGTGGTTCCTCTCCCACCAGAGGAGTTTATCGTCACTGATGCCCAACCATTGGAAAGTTCCCGGGGTCCGGGAGATGAGGCTGGGGACTTCCGGCAACTGTCTCAAGACCTTTCAGTGGGTGAGGAGGACGATGACGATGATACACAGTTGTCTTGCAGTGAGGTAGTAGTAAGGGCAGTAAGTCCGAGGGAGGAGCGCAGAGAGGATTCGGAGGAAGAGCAGCAGGACGATGAGGTGACTGACCCCACCTGGTGTGCAACGCCTACACAGGACAGGTCTTCAGAGGGGGAGGCACGGGCAGCAGCAGGGCAGGTTGCAAGAGGCAGTGCGATGTCCAGGGGTAGAGGCAGGGCCAGACCAAATAATCCACCAACTGTTTCCCAAAGCACACCCTCGCGCCATGCCACCCTGCAGAGGCCGAGGTGCTCTAAGGTCTGGCAGTTTTTCACAGAGACGCCTGACGACCGACAAACAGTGGTGTGCAACCTTTGTCGCGCCAAGATCAGCCGGGGAGCCAGCACCAACAGCCTCATCACCACCAGCATGCGCAGACATATGATGGCCAAGCACCCCACAAGGTGGGACGAAGGCCATTCACCGCCTCCGGTTTGCACCGCTGCCTCTCCCCCTGTGCCCCAACCTGCCACTGAGATCCAACCCCCCTCTCAGGGCACAGGCACTACCGTCTCCTGGCCTGCACCCACACCCTCACCTCCGCTGTCCTTGGCCCCATCCACCAATGTCTCGCACCGCACCGTCCAGCCATCGCTAGCGCAAGTGTTTGAGCGCAAGCGCAAGTACGCCGCCACGCACCCGCACGCTCAAGCGTTAACCGTCCACATAGCCAAATTTATCAGCCTTGAGATGCTGCCGTATAGGGTTGTGGAAACGGAGTCCTTCAAAAGTATGATGGAGGCGGCGGCCCCGCGCTACTCAGTTCCCAGTCGCCACTACTTTTCCCGATGTGCCGTCCCAGCCCTGCACGACCACGTCTCCCGCAACATTGTACGCGCCCTCACCAACGCGGTTACTGCCAAGGTCCACTTAACAACGGACACGTGGACAAGCACAGGCGGCCAGGGCCACTACATCTCCCTGACGGCACATTGGGTGAATTTAGTGGAGGCTGGGACAGAGTCAGAGCCTGGGACCGCTCACGTCCTACCCACCCCCAGAATTGCGGGCCCCAGCTCGGTGCTGGTATCTGCGGCGGTGAATGCTTCCTCCACTAAAGCACCCTCCTCCTCCTCCGCAACCTCTGTCTCGCAATCAAGATGTGTCAGCAGCAGCAGCACGTCGCCAGCAGTCGGTGTCGCGCGGCGTGGCAGCACAGCGGTGGGCAAGCGTCAGCAGGCCATGCTGAAACTACTCAGCTTAGGAGATAAGAGGCACACGGCCCACGAACTGCTGCAGGGTCTGACAGAGCAGACCGACCGCTGGCTTGCGCCGCTGAGCCTCCAACCGGGCATGGTCGTGTGTGACAACGGCCGTAACCTGGTGGCGGCTCTGCAGCTCGGCAGCCTCACGCACGTGCCATGCCTGGCCCACGTCTTTAATTTGGTGGTTCAGCGCTTTCTGAAAAGCTACCCACGCTTGTCAGACCTGCTCGTAAAGGTGCGCCGGCTCTGCGCACATTTCCGCAAGTCCAAGACGGACGCTGCCACCCTGCGGACACTGCAACATCGGTTTAATCTGCCAGTGCACCGACTGCTGTGCGACGTGCCCACACGGTGGAACTCTACGCTCCACATGTTGGCCAGGCTCTATGAGCAGCGTAGAGCTATAGTGGAATACCAACTCCAACATGGTGGCCGGGGCTTTCGTTTAAGTACACCCAGGAAAACAACCAGTGAGTCCTTGAAGTGTCAGAAAACCGAGCCAGAAGTTATGGAAAACTGGTGGTGTCCAATGCCCAGGTATCGGCAGCTCTCCTTTTCTGTGGACTCTATGTGATGACAGCTAGCATACCTATTGACACCTGTGGATTGGATACACTGCTCGGATGACCAGATTTCAGTTTGCCCGGGACACTACCAGTTTCCCTGAACTTCTGGATTCCTTTTTCTGACACTTTGTTCTCTCACTGCCTCTTCCTGGATGTTCTTGATGGAAAGCCTTGGCTACCTCGTCCTGGATTGTTAATGACATCTTCTGCTATAAGACATGCTGTTAGTGTTTTCTATACCACATAATTCAACATAACAACTATATAATTGCTCAACATGACATAATCCATAACTCTATAATAGTTGTCGGTATTGATAAACATGACTGCACCTATCCATTTCTGATGAAATCCTACCCTTAAATCCCTTATCCAATGCCCCCCTTTTTAATTACATTTCTTGGGCTGAATCCAAGATGGCCGACAAATACCACTATCATGGCAAAAAGTTTTTTTTACCTATCTAAGTGTTCTACAAAGTTTGCTACTAGTATGTCTTTTCATGCAGAGGATATTCGGTGTGGCCCTAACTTTTAAATCACCCTGTGTTTCTGACCATGAGCTACATTATTTCTCATATTCCAGTCATATCCAGAGCTGCATTCTAAATTCTGAAAAATGGCTGGTAGTTGCAGGATTAATATCTGTAGTTCAATAAATGCTGTACACACAACGTGGCTTCCTTTGGTGGCACTTTTAGGATCAGTGTTTTGTTTTTTTAATGTACTGTATATGGCGGTCTTTCCATAAGCTTCTCTATGGGAAGCTCCATCCAGAGCACTTGTAAAACACACAATGAAAACTACTTGAACTTCATGATTTTTTTTACAAGAAAAAGAAACACTTTCTTTTGAAGAAAGCTTAGAGAAAGCCAGCAGAACTGTGAATGCAGCTCTAGCTGGGACTGGAGACGTATCCCAGGTTGTACATGATAAAGCAAGCAAAGTTACTCATCAGCAACTATAAGTGTAAAATGAAGAATCTTAGTCACTTTATGGGGTTTCCAGTTTGGGATCTTACTATTCAAGGCCTCCTATTTCTACCCAGGACTGTAACAAGGGGGCGCTGTAATGGCTATATGTAGACAGAACTCACTGTGGTCTTTTGCCTTCCTCTGGATCAGCATTGGGGGTAATAGGCTGTACTGGATTGACATGCCTTTCCTTTTGCCCTTACATACTATGTTACTAAGGGTGTATTCACACGGGCGATTTTCACGCATGTTTCATCCAGTAGCGATATGAACGGGACCCGTGCCTGAAAATACCTCCGTGATTTCAATGTGTTTATTCACATTATGTTGCAAATTTGAACGCAAGCGGGTATTTGCACAAAAGTTTGTGACTTTTCTCGTTTCTGCACTAGCCCGCCACTTTTTAATTGAGTGTGGCTTGTTAGGAGGGGGTGTGACACCCCACTGGACCAACAGGTTTCTGTATAAATTATGCCAGAGGCTGGCTTAAATTATATCAGAAATGTACGCGAGGTCGAACATGCATTTCCGAGAAGGTGCATGGAGGTGCCATGATGCGCTCAATAGATGAAGAGGTGTGCACCTGGGGAAATTGTACTGAGTCCGGCATCAGAGATGTCCAACTAAGTAAATTTCCCCCATTATTACTGAGAGGGAGTATGTAGAGGCACTGTTACTGTGAGGCGGTCAATGGGGGCACTATTAGTATGATGGGGTCACTATTAGTATGATGGGGGTCACTATGGGGCACTATTACTGTGAGGGGGGCACTATTACTGTGAGGTGGTCACTATTATTATGAGGGGATCACTGGGGGCAGTGTTACTGTGAGGTGGTCACTATTATTATGAGGGGATCACTGGGGGCACTGTTACTATGAGGGGGTCACTATTATTATGAGGGGGTCACTATTATTATGAGGGGCTCACTATTACTGTAAGACGGTCTACTATTACAGGCACTATTACTGTGAGGAGACGGGGCGGGTTAATCATAAAGTAGAAGTGGCTTAAGATAAAATAAATTACCATGGAGCACCATGCGCACCACATGAATTGTCCCTCTTTACTTTGTTCGAAAGTTGCAAGGTACACTTTCCTGTTTTTTGCAAGCTTTATGCGGATAGAGCATGGGCCCCAAATATGACCGTCTAAAAGGAAGAGGACGAGTAATAATAGTAGAAATGAGTAATTACTATATTTATTGCTGATATCCGGATATGATTCTGGGGGGGAGGGGATGTGATACATTTCTATACGCACTAGATTACCTGGATTACCTATCATTTACCTCACTACCAGAAAACAATAAAATTGCATTTTCAGCTAAACAACAACAAAAAAAATGCAATTGCATCCTTATTGATTCACCGCTTTATTTTCAATATGTAAAAAAAATGAAAAAAAAAAGAAGCGACGACTTTAAACAGCGGCGGATTTCTAATAAAAATCTGTTCCTCCAATGTTGCTTCAAATGAACTTTTAACAATCTCGTGTCAGCATAATCCCTCCAGTGAATTAATCTGTTACTTATGTTTTTTCTCACCATTCTTTATGTAAATAGCAAGCTGTTCCATCTCGTGAGTGACAGGGCGCGTTATGAGCAGGTAGAGCGCAGAATACGAATTTCAGAGGCGACGGAAAAAAATGCTTCTTGCAAAAATAAAGTTGAGAAAAAAAACATAAAAAACAACAAAACAGCAGCAGTAGCTTCCGCTCTTCTTCCATCGGCTCCCAGCATCCTGATCGGGAAGCTTGTAAAGCAGGCCCGCGCTGCTCGTAATTAACCAGTCGCCTGCATATTAAGCAAATTGTTAATTAACAGGTGTACAAATGTGTATTCTATGAGACAGGTGTGCCTTGCACAACACTTATGGAATTAGGTGGAAATCTACATAGAGCCGCTTCTAATTAGATCTCTGGGCTATTGACGAATATTTTATCCATATTATTAGCATCTTATAAAGAGCGTAAACCGAGGGAGGTGGGGGGTATTTATCCCAGATCTGTGCCTTCGCTGTGCGGTCCCCTCTGTCTTTCAGCGCAATTAGAACACAGCTAGTAGGGTAAAAATATGGGCGTTTTCTGCGTCCATTACGGTTAAATGCTTTCCAGTTTCCAACACCGGTCTTAGTATCATTTCTGTTGGTACGCGTTGCGACTAACACATGACAAGGCACATTTCGACCCCTCCCTGAATGACACAGGAGTTAGAAGTTGGCATAGATTCATGGTATAATTTACGCCATTAATATGTTGGTCTGAGGTGACCACGCCCCATCCAAACAAGCCCCACCCACGTTCTCTTTAAATTTATTTATTTGAAGTGACAAGGGAGGCAAGGTTGAAAAGTTGTGAAATTTTAGCACAAATGGAACTTCCCCATAAATTTTTAAATTTAACATGTCTTTAAAGGGGAAAACTCCTTTAACCCTTTCTAATCCAATTTTGCATTCAGAATTTCCTAAAAGGCTTTCTCTTTTGCTGTTATGCAATGGTGCCATCTGCTGGCTAAAACCTGTGTGTGCGTGTGTGTGTGTGTGTGCCAAAGAGGCTCCGACAGCGGAGTGGCTGGAAATAGATGGTAAGAATACCCTATCGGACGTCTTCTGACATTGCAGTTGTAAAAGCTTCAATCAGGATGTAGGAAGACTTCAGACAGTGGATTGGAAAGGGTTAATGTTTTTGTTTTTTTTTGCTTTAAAATGTTGCCCCTGAGACAAGAGTTATAAACTGACCACACTGTATTCTGGATCTGTAGCTCGGAACAGTATCAACTACAACATCCGCCCCAGAGCAGTGTCCTACACTTCACATCTGCCTGTTATGAAACGGTTAATACTGACTTGGAAAACTGATTTGCCAGCATTATTTACCGTTTTCTGTGATTACGCTATGAAATGCTTGCAGCCATTGCTGACACCGGCCGAGGTTAATGAGTTTCTAAACTCGTCAGATTCCTGATAGGTAGTGAAATGAGCGGGTCCTTTCCGGGGGACTGATGAACAGGTGCGGACAATGCTCAATGTACCAACCTTCCAGCTGCACCTCGCCGCCGACAACAAGAAAACAGCCTCTTACAGCAAGTTGCATCAGCCCTTAAGATGGATCTGAGTAAACAAACCGGCTATAGAATAAACAGCAGGATGTAAAAACAGCTTCTCGAACACCTTGAGTGCACCGTGAGATCATCGCTTGCGCCCTCCCAATCCTCAACAACTTGTTTTGCAGCTAAACACTTGTTTGTTTTTCTTTGTTGACGACTTTCCATTTGATATTAAGTGCCCTAATAAAAGGGGGAAACAATAAAGAACATAGCAATAAAAATAAGGTACAAAACGAAAATAAAGAAATGCAATATTACAAACAAAAGTCATATTAAAAAATGTGATGAAAAATGCAACAAATCTAAAATCTGAAAATACATGTTAATAAATTCAATTTAAAATTCTAAATGAAAAAAATCTAGTTTTAATCAATCTTGCCATATGTAGAGGCTTAGGCCACTCGCACACAGCAGACAGCAGCGAGGCCTTACATTCAGTGGCAAAATCATATTTAATCACAGGATGTGGTAATTGAACAAAAGATTGACCGTGCCATAAAAAGTTTTAGCAAAACTTTTAGTGCAATTTGCACAATTTTTATCTACCCACACAAAACAGCTTTCCTAAGACACTACTGTATCGGTAAATGTGTCCAACGGTCTTTTCGTTTCCTTGGATTCTCACGGCAGCTGTCTGTTGGGCTGATGTTACATTGTAGTAAAGACGCTGTTAGGCCTTAGTCAGACGGGCGGTTTTAGCCGCGATTTGCGCATGCGCATGCGTCCGGCGATTTTATAAAACCATTGCTTTGCAATGGTATCGGACACATGAGCGCTTTTTATGCACTCGTCCGATAAATTATAGAACAAAAAATCGCAGATCGCACCTATCTGCGATCTGCGATTCCTGTTCTCTTCTGTATATGCGCTCAATGGGGCTGGCGGCAGCAGCGCCGACCCCATTGAGAATATATAGAAGACAAATCATTCTTCTCTGCCACAGCTGTAACAGCTGTGGCAGAGGAGAACGATGTTTGCCCATTGAATTCAATGGAGCAGCAATACAGCCGCTCCATTGAAAGCAATGGGCTGCCGGCGTGCGCGGGGTGAATTGTTGGGAAGGGGTTAAATATATAAGCCCTTCCCTGCAATTCATCCTAAAATGTGTTAAAATTAAAAAAAATTGTATACTCACCTTTCCGCTGCAGGCGGAGTCCAGCCGCGGCCGCTGTCAGTTCTCCTGAACTGCTTCTCGGCACTATTCAGCCGGCGGGGCTTTAAAATCCCCGCCTGCTGAATGATCTGCCTCTGATTGGTCACAGCCCTGACCAATCAGAGGCCGGTTTCACTCACACACCCATTCATGAATTCATGAATGGGTGAGTGACTGCTGCCTCTCAGCGCTGAGCCAATCAGGGGCAGGTCTGACTCACATCCATTCATGAATTCATGAATGGGTGTGAGTGAGGCATGCCTCTGATTGGCTCAGCGCTGAGCCAATCAGGGGGCAGGTCTGACTCACACCCCCTTCACACCCACTGCAGGACGGCTTCACGGAGCTCCGGCTGCCGGGAGAAGGTGAGTATACATTTTTTTTTTATTTTAACACATTTTAGGATGAATTGCAGGGAAGGGCTTATATATTTAAGCCCTTACCGACAATTCATCCCGGGCTTGCCCGCAGCGCATTGCTTTAAATGGAGGCGGCTCTATTGCCGTCTCCATTGAATGCAATGCGCTGGACAGCTCCGGCCCGTTTCTAGGAGCAGATTTTCGGGCGATTTGTGGGCGACTTGCGCGCACCGGTCACGCGATTTGCGGATGCGCATCCGTCATGCGATCCGCAAATCGCGCGAAAAAACGCCCGTCTGAAAGAGGCCTCAAGGTGTGCTGCTGGAATCTGTTTTTCTGCATGGTCTCCAGCAGCACAGCTCCACAGGTGGGGTTGATTGAGCTGGCTGGGTGTGAATTTCTCCAGCCACCCAATCCCCCGGGTCTGCTGCTCATATTTACCAGTTCCTCTGCTAGAGGCTGCTGGGCTGTCCTCTATTTGTTCTCTGCGTTCAGTTTAAACAGTGTCATGTTCCTGTGTGTCTATGCAGGGTGCTGGATGTGTGGTGTGAACAGTCCTGTTCGGGGCGCATGGTGTACTGTGTTTTATTTAAATCCCTGGTGTGTTAGTGTGAGCTGTGTTCAGTTCTGCTGTGTTTCATTTGTCATCTAGGTCTAGGTAGGTCCCTAGGTTCCAGCGTGGGACCATCCCTGTCAGGACAATCTCCTCACATGCAGGCAGGTTTCATGGGGACATTGTCTTATAGCCCCAGGCAAGGACCCTTAAAGTGGGCTTGCGGGCTTAGGTATCTTGGAGGAATTATGAACAAATACCTCATACATTCTGTAGTTATTCCATGTGTGCAGGTACGTGTTTTGAGTGTTTGTTAGTCATGATTTATGGTTCAAAATGTATTTATTGGATTTCCAATAGGTAAAACAGATTAACAGACAGAATAAAACGCAATATAACTCAGTACAGCATCATAACGTGGGGGAAGACAGTGTAGCCTTTTTGAATCCCCCATATGGGTTGGGGTCTCAGATCAGTCTGTCGTTGTGGGTTTGTTTGTAGAATTCCCGCCCCAAGGCTGTGAGGGGCGCTTACGCCCTGGGCCAGACTGGTATACTGCTACATTTGAGTTGATGCTGTGAACTTATTACTATACTAGACATAGTCAACAAGGGGATAGAGGGTTTAGAGACATACAGAAAGAGAATGGGGGGGGGGTTGGAGGAGTTAGGAAGCAGGGGGAGGAGGAGCGGGTAGGGAGCAGTGGGGTGGGTGGAGGGTGTACCCATGGGGTGATCGTCAGCATTCAAGAGCTCTGACCTAGTTCTCATAGTTTGTACGACAATGAGCAAGCTGTTAGTACCTAAGGGGTGGGGATTGTACCTGAGTGGAGCCAGTCTTTAAGTTCCTGGGAGTTCCTGAACAGGATCCATGCCGTCCATACTGCAAAGTACTTTTGGGATTCCCCTTTGTCTGCTGCGCCAAGGTCCTCCATGCTGCTTATATTGTCGAGGGCTTCCAACCACATGGACCTTGTGGGAGGGGAGGGGGATCTCCACAGCCTCGGTATTATCTGTCTCATAGCCATGAGAAAGAATCTGAGGATGCTCTTTTTGGCTTTGGACAGGGGTCCCGGGATCATGGACAGCAGAGCAACCTCCGGCGTAAGGACCACGCTGTCCCTGTGAACCGCGTTGAATAGCTTGGCGATATCCTGCCACACAGGCAAGACCAAAGGACAAGACCACCATATGTGCAGGAGATCACCTCTTTCGCCCTGGCATCTCCAGCATAGGTCCGGGGTTTGGGGATATATTTTGGCTAGTAGTGCCGGGGTTCTGTACCATTTGGTTAGAATCTTATAATTGGTTTCCTGGCATTTGGAGGAGATCGCCATTGAGTGTGTTAGGATCATGGCATTCCTCCAAGTGTCTCTCTCGAAGGTTCTCCCCAGCTCCCTCTCCCAGCCCGCGACATATCCCGGTGGGTCATCTCCGGTTTCTGCGTCCAGCAGGAGGCTATATAGTGCCGACACCTTTACTGGGCCTGTGGAGGGGGAGGTGCAGAGCCGCTCGAACCAGGAGAGGGGGCTCTGGAGAGCGGCCGGCGAGCCCAGAGACTGGATAAAGTGTCTAATTTGCAAGTACAAAAACCATGCTCCGATCCTGGGGCCGTCCCTACCCAGCATCTCGTGCATTGGTCGGACTCCTTGAGTCGTCACTACATCCCTAGCTCTGAGGGCCAAGGACTCCCCCTCCACCAGAAGTGGAGAACCCTTTAGGAGGGCTGGAAGGTCGGGGTTCCCGATCACCGGAGTGAGGGGTCCGGGGCGAGAGACCAGGCCCATGTGTGGGGCGAAACTGTTCCAGATTGCTAATAGCTGTTTCATCAGAGGAGAGAGTTCGGAGGTCCGACTCACCACCTGTGATGAAAGCCAGAAAGAACCCGTCGCCAGAGCTACGTGTTCCCCCCGTTCCAGGTCCACCCAGAGTTTGGGAGGGTTGTTATGGATGATATCTATAACGCATCTACTTATCGAGGCCCTATAGTAGGTTGAGAAACTGGGTAGGTTTACTCCCCCATCCCTTTTTCTTCTGATTAGGGTCTTGAATTTAACCCTCGGTTTTGTACCTTCCCAGACAAATTCCAGGGATATCTTGCGGAGCTTAGTCAGGTATGTTTTTGGGATTTTGATTGGCAGAGTATGGAAGAGATATAAGAATTTGGGCAGAACGTCCATCTTTAAAGCGTTTATTCTCCCGAACCATGTCAGCATGAGGGGCTTCCACTTCCCGAGATCTTTTCTAAGATTATCGAGCATCGGTTTGAAGTTAGCGTCGAAGAGGGCGTCAGGGTCGCTGGTGATGTTTACCCCTAGGTATTTTATGCGATCGTTCCTCCATTTCATGGAGGAGAATCTGCTAACTGCCGAGGCGACCTCCGGTGGAATAGAGACGTTAAGGATTTCGGACTTGTTTATATTTACTTTGAAATTGCTAACGTTGCCGAATCTTTCAAATTCCTCTAAAGCAACTGGTATAGCTACCCGAGGGTTTGTAATGTAAATTAGGAGGTCATCGGCAAAAAGGGAAAGCTTATGTACGGTGGAAGCTGATTGTAACCCTTGAATGTTGGGGTTATTCCTTAGGGCGTTGGCCAGGGACTCCATCACCAGGACATACAGGAAGGGGGAGAGAGGGCATCCCTGCCTCGTCCCGTTCTTAACTCCGAACGGTGAGGATAAGGCGCCACTCACTCTGACTCTGGCTGATGGGTCTCGGTAAAGAGCCATAACCCAAGCGATAAATCTGGGCCCCAGTCCAACCTTTTTCAGGGTTGCCTCCAGGAACCCCCAGTGGACCCTATCAAACGCCTTCTCGGCGTCTACTGACAGTAAGCATAAGGGGGTACCCAGGAGGCGAGCCCGCGAGATTATGGAGATTGTTCTGATAGTATTGTCCCTTGCCTCCCGGCCTGGGACAAAACCCCACTGTTCGCGATTGATCAGGGACGGTATAAGGGGTCTTAGACGCGAGGCAAGGATTTTAGAGAACATTTTCGTGTCTATATTTAATAACGATATGGGTCGATAGCTAGAACAGAGTGAATGGTCCCTCCCCCGTTTCGGGATAATTGTAATTGTTGCTTGGAGGGCCTGAGGTGGGAAGGGACAAGTGTTGGAGAGTGAATTGAATGTGTCGGTTAATGAGGGGGTCAAGAGGTCCCCGAACGCCTTGTAGAAGCGGGGGGTAAACCCGTCCGGGCCTGGACTCTTGCCTAGTTTTAGATTTTGGATTGCCTCCTTTATCTCCCCTTCCGTGATGTTATTCTCTAAACCGGTCACGTCCTCCTCCGGGAGTACTCCCGGTGCGTGTCTGTCCAGGTACTCCTTGATTGCCTGAGACTGTTGACTGTCCCGGCCCTCTCGGATGTCATATAACTTCTGATAATATTGTTGGAAGCATTCCACAATGTCTCTGTTAGTGTGAATTAGTCCTTTGGAGGGTGAGTGTAGTGAAGGGATGTATGGTGCGGATGTCCTGGGATGGAGGGCCCTGGCCAATAACCTCCCGCATTTGTTCCCATGTTCGTAGAAGCTACTTCGCCATTTATCCCTGGTGCATAATGATTGTTGGTCTAGGATGGACAGAATTCTGGTCCTAGTGTCGGAGATGTCCGCTTTAAGTGTCTCCGCGGGGATCCTTTTGTTAGCCGATTCAAGGTCGCCTAGTTTCGTTAATAAGTCTTTTAGTCCCTGTGCCCGTTCGCGTTTTAATCTAGCACCATTAGAGATGAGGACCCCTCTGATCACACACTTCAGGGCTTCCCATTGGTTGGGTCGGGTCGTGGGGTCGTGTAGGTGGTCTGTTCTAAAGTTGTGAATCGTTTGTTTTACCTCTTCAGCGCATTGTGGGTCTTTGAGGAGGTTGTCGTTGAGGCGCCACGTGTGGCTCCCTCTATTTTCTGTGAGGCCCTTTAAAGCCCCAAAGACCGGAGCATGGTCTGACCATAAGAAGATCCCTATTGAGCTTGAGGGGGACAAGTCTAGAAGGTCATGCGAGACCAGTAAATAATCTAAACGGCTATAGCTGTTGTGGGCTAGCGAATGGTAGCTATAGTCTTTTGTTTTAGGATGTTGTATTCTCCATAGATCTACCAGTTTTAGGGAAACTAGGGCTTTTTTGAGTTTGCGTAATTTGGAAAAAGAAACCCCGGACCTACCCGCTGCAGAGTCCAGGACGGGATCGAGGCAGAGGTTAAAGTCTCCTCCCAAGATTACACGTGATCCTCCGGCGAAGCTCGAAAGTGCGTCCATGACCCGGAGACCGAAGGAGACCTGTGCCTGGTTGGGGAAATAAATGTTTGCAATAGTTAGGACCCTGGAGCAGACAGAAATTTTAATAAACACATAGCGGCCATCTGGATCAATCTCGGATGAGATAACCTGGTGAGGGAGGTTTTTGTGGATTGCTATAGATGTTCCACAGATTTTCTTTTCTGGGTGCGTGCTGTGAAACCAGGTTGGGAAATAGTTAGACTTACAGCTGGGAGTGCTATTTGAGGAGAAATGAGTCTCCTGTAGGAGCGCGATCATGACTCTATTTTTGTGTAAGTGTCTGAGTATCTGACCTCTTTTGGCGGGTTTATTCAGGCCTCTCACGTTGTAGGTACAGAATGTTACGTTATCCATTATCGATGTTCGAGGGGGGAGCTCTCGGTGCTGACGACCTAAAGAAAGGTGGGGGGAGAGAGAAAAGGAGAACAAAAACACAGAAACAAACTGTACATCCGACAAAAGCCGGAACTTGGCAGGCTATTCCCCGACCATCGTCGAGGGACGGACCACATTTAGTGTCGTCCAGCCTGGGGGGGGACAGTAGTTGACAGCAGCGGGGACCAGCGTCCCGGCCGACACTTCAGATGATTCAGGAACCCCCGTGGGGTTCAAAGTAGAAACCAGGTTATTTAGAGATAGGAGAGAAGATTTGTTAGAAGCAGGCAAGCTATAGTTGAGCGCAGGTAGAATATATAACTTATAGGAAAGTGTAGGTTTGTTAGGTACGGGGACATAGAACAAGAACTATGCCCAGGTGAGGGCGGCGAGGGGGGGGGGCCCACAGTTGCGGAGAGACGAGAGGCAAGGGAGGGGAGGCCTCCCCAGATGTAGGCCTCTCTGTGGGAAAGGAGTCTCTCAGGTTCCGGCAGTGCCCCCCGCTGGGTGAATCTCGGAGGACCCCAGGTTGTGATGGGGTCTTCATGTCTGTGGAGGACCGGGTCCGGATTTGCGGTCCTTCTTCCTGCGTGCTGGTTCCACCGTGTGCCAGTTCTCCATTACTGGTTGCCCCGGTAGAGAGGGTATGGCCGGCCAGTCCGGTAGTGACACCATTGGGAGTCCGAAAGTCCCTAAAAAGTTAGGGAGATCCCCCAGAGTGCGGAATATAGCAGATTTGCCGTTTTTCCAGGCCGACAGCTGGAATGGGTAGCCCCATTTATATGGTATGTCTTTTCCTTTAAGGGCCTCCAGCAGTGGCCTCACTGCTTTGCGGAGTTGTAGCGTTCTTCTCGCTAGGTCTGGTAGTAGGATAATGGGCACTTCGTTGTAGGACAGATTCCCCGAGGTCCTGGCTCGCTTAAGGATATCTTCTTTGTCTTTATAGAAATGGATGCGACAAATTACATCCCTGGGGCGTTTCGGGTCGGGGTTCTTGGGGCCGAGTGACCTATGTATGCGATCGATTTCGATGGGCTTATCACGTGCTCTCTGGATGAGGGAGCCAAAGAAGTCTTGTGCCCACTGTTCCAGCTGCGTATTGGTGATGTCTTCTGGGAGGCCCCTTATGCGGATATTGTTCCTTCTGTGTCTGTTCTCTATGTCGTCAATATGTGTGAGAATGTTGGCGATCTGGATAGAATGAGAAGTAATGACTTGCCTATGGGCCTCGAGGACTGTATTAGTTTGTTCCAGGGTCTCTTCAACGTCTTGTACTCTGTGCCCGATCTGCTGTATGTCTTTCTGGATCTGGCTCATCGCTTGTTTGTGTGATTGTTCGAGGTGGGAGAAAGACGAATCGATTTCGGCTTTGGTGGGTAGAGCTTTAAGGTGCGCCTTCCAGTCCCACTCGCTGTCGTCTGAATGCGTGCTGAGGGAGGGAGAGCATGGAGCCCAATTTCCTCTGGGGTTTTGGGGGGGGGGGGTGGAGAGCCACGATGAAGAGCTGGCTGTCCCTTCTTTATGAGTGGGGCTTGGGCTTGGGGTGCCTTGTGGGTAGGGTTGTCGGTCCCTGTTGGCAGCCGTGTCCCCAGGTCTGCCTGCTGGTGTGTTCTGGAGTGCATACCTCCCCTCCCCCACACCCCTCCCCGCTCCGTGGGTAGAGGGGGACTGTGTCTCCCTTCTCATGCGGATGGTCTCTGCCCCCTGCATGCTGGGCATCGCTGCCATCCGGGGTCCCTGATCAGGCATGTTTTCCTCTGATGCTTCCTCCCCCTCCTCCTGCTGCACGTACCTTGTGAGCTTCTGCGCTCCGGCACTTGGTGGGTTCGGCTTCTCCCTGGGGGGGGTATGCGTTCCCATCTCCTGCCCGACGGACTGCGGGGTTGTCCTGGCTGTGGCCGGAGGATCCCCCGTCTCCCCCCGCTCTCCTCCCCCCGCAGGAGCACTCATAGCCGCCGTAGAGCAGCCGCTGCCGCTGTGTGTGGTCTGCTTCTCTTCCGGGAGTGCAGGCACAGCTTCCTGCGGCTCTCCCTCTCCGGCTGCCGCCTCTCCGTCCGCGTGGGCCGCGGGGCCAAAGAAGCGGTTAAGTCCGTTCGGGTGCCTCACCGCCGGTGCCGGCGTCCGTGGCTGAGTCCTCCTCTTCCCCATGACTGTTGGTGTTGCCTGCTTTGCTTCTTAGATGGGACCTGGTGGGTATAATTGCATGGACGGCTCGGGAGCTGATGTGGAGCACGTCTTATTCCGCCATTGGCAAGCCACGCCCCCTTGTTAGTCATGATTTATAACTGTTTCTTGGTTATGTCCACTGTTTCTGAGTTCCGCCAGAGTTCCACCAATTCATGAGTATGAATGACATAACAGACATTTTTAAATAACACCGCAAAACTGTCTACTTTTCTGTTCTTACAGCTTTCTCAGCATTTTTTATTCCATAGATCTCAAATGGGGAAATATGTAAGTGCAAAAACTCACATTTAGCGCTCCCTCACACAAGCGTATGCACAATAATAATTACATAAGCGCAGCACATTTGCACTTTTCGCATGTCTTTGTATATATTACTGTTCTTTTTGCGTTCGCAGGGCCAGTTTGCATGGGTGCAAGACACCCCCACTGTGATTTAAAAGACTAATTAGCCTAATAAGTTCCAGATCTGTTCTTTTCCCTGATGAATTGCGCAGTGCATTGCACAATACTGTGGGTATTGAGTTCGCATTTGCAAATTTCCCATTGAATTCTATGGGGACCTTTGGTGCATAAATGTGCACAACAATAGGGCCACTTAATATCAATGTATTTGTGCTCATATTTACAGTAGAACCCTATTTTGGGTAGAACTTTGCTAAAAGCTCAGATTGGGTTTGTGCCGAACTGAGTTGTTAGCGAAGTTCGACCCAAGACTGGTTTCTATCGGTTTGGTTCTCTCAACACTAGATATGAGCATAGCCTAATGAAACCGTTGGCCTTCAGGCTGGTGATATTAACATGGAAGGGGCTGAATGGCCCCTGAAAGCAAGCTGATTATAGGATGTAATGCTGTCCACTGACCTCTCCCAGCTGAGGCCCACCACTAGGACTCATCATCTATGGGTGGTGACTGGACGGTCAATAGCTGCCTGGCAGTCAGGCCTAACCTCAGTTGTCCAACTTCTTGGTTTTTCCTAGCATTTTCCAAGTCTCTACACCTTGTGACTTGTGTGATGAGCTTTTCCTCTGCATCCTTCTCAGTCCACTACACTGACGGACAGCTGAGCCCTGCCTTATCGCTCACTTTCCTATGTAACACAATCTATCAAGCTTGTTAAGTTGCTTATTCATTATGCTGCTTCATTTTTAATTACCTCGTGAAGTGGGGATCTCAGAATCTGCATTAAGCCTCTGCTTTGCCGATTGCAAGTTATTAAAAAGCTTCTTATTTCTTAATAAACAGAATGGATGATAAGACATAAGAGCCCGTATCATGTTTGCTGTGTGTAAGTTACTTCCTCATATTTGACCACAGATCTTGGGTCACTTCTTTTCGTCTTCAAGTCTAGACTGCTCTCTGGATACCAACGGTGAAAATGTTTTATAGGACTGTTAATAATACATTTGACATTACGGGACCAGATCCATTTCAGATCAGTTCTCTCTTCCAACTCTTAAAGCTATACACTTCTTTCCTATTCTATAGATGACACCCACACTACTACCACCCTCTTCTATTTTGTATCACCTGTAGCCCACGCTGGACCAAAGAATACCATGAACAAATGGCTTGATTCCAAAATTAGGGCCCTCCACGACTTGTCAGCTGTACACTCTGCCTAGTGACCACTTGCAAACTTTGTCAAGGTATTGACTGAGTATTGTAAAGGTGCTACACACTTTAGTATTGTAATGTTGTCCCCGTATGGCATACTGTGTTCACTACCTGGACCTATTGTGTAGGCAGTCTATTGAATTATTATATGAGCACTGCATGACATGTTTAGTAATGACTGAACTTTTCAAAAATTCGGTTGCAACAGTTTGCCAATTTTTAGCAAAAAGTTTTGTTCGATCCGAATTAGTCCAAACTAAACCTGAACTTCAGCAATACCCTTAAACCTAGTGTATAACACTGTCTACAAGAAGCAGGATAAGGAAAAAGAAGTGGAGAAAGAGGAGGCAGTAGAAGAAAATGTCTTCGCCTTCCCCCTCTTCTTTTAGCGGGTTCAGCCAAAATAAACTGCCTAAAGTTTGGGTTCGCGCTGAACTGAACTTTTAGCAAAGTTTGTCCTTAAACAGGATTTTTTTTAATCAATTTGTTCTTTATTGGATTATATTTTAGACAATTACACATAGAACATGAATTGGTTATCAATAGAGATGAGCGAACGTACTCGTCCGAGCTTGATATTCGTGCGAATATTAGGGTGTTCGGGATGCTCGTTACTTGTAACGAGTACCACGCGGTGTTCCGGTTACTTTCAGTTTCCTCTCTGAGACGTTAGCGCGCTTTTCTGGCCAATTGAAAGACAGGGAAGGCATTACAACTTCCCCCTGTGACGTTCAAGACCTATACCACCCCCCTGCTGTGAGTGGGTGGGGAGATCTGATGTCACCCGAGTATAAAAATCGGCCCCTCCCGCGGCTCGCCACACATGCCTTGTGACTTAGCTGAGGGAAAGTACTATCGTGCTGGAGCTGCTGTAGGGAGAGCGTTAGGAGTCAGTGTAGGCTTCAAGAACCCCAACGGCCCTTCTTAGGGCCACATCTACTAGTGTGCAGTACTGTGTTAGCACAGTATTTTTTTTTTTTTTCCAAAATTGGATCTGCAGAGCATTGCGCCCTGCAATAGGGACAGAAGTGGGGGTTAGGCAGGGAGAGTGTTAGGAGTTAGTGTAGGCTTCAAGAACCCCAACGGGCCACATCTATCCGTGTGCAGTACTGTCCAGGCTGCTGTTAGCAGTGTTGCATATTTTTATTTTTTTTTTCTCAAAACCGGCTGTGCAGAGCATTGCACCCGGCATTAATACTACAGGGATAGAATTGTGTAGGCAGGGCCAGAAGACATTTATTATTCATTGAATACACGCAGTGTGGGTGTTCCTTGTAAAAAGCAGGGAAAAAATTCTATTTGGCCTGCCTCTTACAATACTCAGGGCTCTGTGTACGTGTGTGCTGTGCGCTGAACGTTCAGAAAAAATCAGACGCAGTCAGCTACGTTTTACTGCAGGCGTGCGGCAATTTTTTTCCTGCATGGGAAATCCCTGATCTGCTGTAGGTAGCGAATTACTTTGCATCACTGCAGTTCTGGGACAAATTAGCAGGGCCACAACACAGTTATTAAACTTAGTATTCATTGAATACACGCAGTGTGGGTGTTCCTTGTAAAAAGCAGGGAAAAAATTCTATTTGGCCTGCCTCTTACAGTACTCAGGGCTCTGTGTACGTGTGTGCTGTGCGCTGAACGTTCAGAAAAAATCAGACGCAACCAGCTACGGTTGAGTGCAGCCTTGCGCCAATTTCTTTCCTGCCTGGGAAATACCTGCTCTGCCACAGTTAGTAACTCTGCAACAGTAAAGTTCTGTGACAGTTTTGCAGGGCCGCAACACAGTTATTAAACTTAGTAGTATTCATTGAATACACGCAGAGTGGCATGTCCTTTGAAAAACAAGGGAAAAAATTGTATTTTGGCTGCAGGCTTGCGCCACTTTCTTTCCTGCCTGGGAAATCAAATCACTGGTAATACACCATGCTGAGGGGTAGGGGTAGGCCTATAGGACGTGGACGCGGGCGAGGACGCGGAGGCCCAAGTCAGGGTGTGGGCACAGGCCGAGCCAGTGTGGTGGCCAGGGGTAGAGGCAGGGCCAGACCGAATAATCCACCAACTGTTTCCCAAAGCGCCCCCTCGCGCCATGCCACCCTGCACAGGTCAAGGTGCTCTACGGTGTGGCAGTTTTTCACAGAGACGCCTGACGACCGACGAACAGTGGTGTGCAACGTTTGTCGCGCCAAGATCAGCTGGGGAGGCACCACCAACAGCATGCGCAGGCATATGATGGCCAAGCACCCCACAAGGTGGGACGATGCCCGTTCACCGCCTCCGGTTTGCACCACTGCCTCTCCCCCTGTGCCCCAACCTGCCACTGAGATCCAACCCCCCTATGAGGACACAGGCACTACCGTCTCCTGGCCTGCACCCACACCCTCACCTCCGCTGTCCTCGGCCCCATCCAGCAATGTCTCTCAGCGTAGCGTCCAGACGTCGCTAGCGCCACAGTTTGAGCGCAAGCGCAAGTACGACGCCACGCACTCGCACGCTCAAGCGTTAAACGTGCACATTGCAAAATTGATCAGCCTAGAGATGCTGCCGTATAGGCTTGTGGAAACGGAGGCTTTCAAAAGCATGATGGCGGCGGCGGCCCCGCGCTACTCGGTTCCCAGTCGCCATTACTTTTCCCGATGTGCCGTCCCAGGCCTGCACAACCACGTCTCCCGCAACATTGTACGCGCCCTCACCAACGCGGTTAATGCCAAGGTCCACTTAACAACAGACACGTGGACAAGCACAGGCGGGCAGGGCCACTATATCTCCCTGACGGCACATTGGGTGAATTTAGTGGAGGCTGGGACAGAGTCAGAGCCTGGGACCGCTCACGTCCTACCCACCCCCAGAATTGCGGGCCACAGCTCGGTGGTGGTATCTGCGGCGGTGTATGCTTCCTCCACTAAAGCACCTTCCTCCTCCTCCTCCTCCAACACAACCTCTGTCTCGCAATCAAGATGTGTCAGCAGCACGTCGCCAGCAGTCAGTGTCACGCAGCGTGGCAGCACAGCGGTGGGCAAGCGTCAGCAGGCCGTGCTGAAACTACTCAGCTTAGGAGAGAAGAGGCACACGGCCCACGAACTGCTGCAGGGTCTGACAGAGCAGACCGACCGCTGGCTTGCGCCGCTGAGCCTCCAACCGGGCATGGTCGTGTGTGACAACGGCCGTAAGCTGGTGGCGGCTCTGCAGCTCGGCAGCCTCACGCACGTGCCATGCCTGGCCCATGTGTTTAATTTGGTGGTTCAGCGCTTTCTGAAAAGCTACCCCCACTTGTCATACCTGCTCGGAAAGGTGCGCCAGCTCTGCGCACATTTCCGCAAATCCCACACGCACGCTGCCACCCTGCGGACACTGCAACATCGGTTTAATCTGCCAGTGCACCGACTGCTGTGCGACGTGCCCACACAGTGGAACTCTACGCTCCACATGTTGGCCAGACTCTATGAGCAGCGTAGAGCTATAGTGGAATACCAACTCCAACTTGCGCGGCGCAGTGTGAGTCAGCCTCCTCAATTATTTACAGAAGAGTGGCCCTGGTTGGCAGCCATCTGCCAGGTCCTTGGAAAATTTGAGGAGTCTACCCAGCTGGTGAGCGGCGATGCTGCAATCATTAGCGTCACCATTCCTCTGCTATGCATCTTGAGAAGTTCCCTGCAAAGCATAAAGGCAGACGCTTTGCGCTCGGAAACAGAGCCGGGGGAAGACAGTATGTCGCTGGATAGTCAGAGCACCCTCCTGTCTATATCTCAGCGCGTTCAGGAGGAGGAGGAGGAGCATGAGGAGGATGAGGAGGAGGGGGAAGAGACAGCATGGCCCACTGCTGACGGTACCCATGCTGCTTGCCTGTCATCATTTCAGCGTGTATGGCCTGAGGAGGAGGAGGAGGAGGAGGAGGAGGAGGAGGATCCTGAAAGTGATCTTCCTAGTGAGGACAGCCATGTGTTGCGTACAGGTACCCTGGCACACATGGCTGACTTCATGTTAGGATACCTTTCTCGTGACCCTCGCGTTACACGCATTCTGGCCACTACGGATTACTAGGTGTACACACTGCTCGACCCACGGTATAAGGAGAGCCTTTGCACTTTCATTCCCGAAGAGGAAAGGGGTTCGAGAATGATGCTATACCACAGGGCGCTGGTGGACAAACTGATGGTAAACCTCCCATCCGACAGCGCTAGTGGCAGAAGGCGCAGTTCCGAGGGCCAGGTAGCAGGGGAGGCGCAGAGATCAGGCAGCATGTACAGCGCAGGCAGGGGAACATTCTCCAAGGCCTTTGCCAGCTTTATGGCTCCCCAGCAAGACTGTGTCACCGCTCCCCAGTCACGGCTGAGTCGGCGGGAGCACTGTAAAAGGATGGTGAGGGAGTACGTAGCCGATCGCACGACCGTCCTCCGTGACACCTCTGCCCCCTACAACT
This sequence comes from Eleutherodactylus coqui, assembly GCF_035609145.1. Classification (NCBI taxonomy): domain Eukaryota; kingdom Metazoa; phylum Chordata; class Amphibia; order Anura; family Eleutherodactylidae; genus Eleutherodactylus; species Eleutherodactylus coqui. The sequence goes on from NC_089846.1 coordinate 81,471,484, forward strand.
ACTGGGTGTCGAAGCTGGACACGTGGCCTGAACTCGCGCTGTATGCCCTGGAGGTGCTTGCTTGTCCTGCGGCTAGCGTCTTGTCAGAGAGTGTGTTTAGTGCGGCTGGGGGAATCATCACGGATAAGCGTACCCACCTGTCAACCGACAGTGCCGACAGGCTTACACTCATCAAGATGAACAAAGCCTGGATTTCCCCAGACTTCTCTTCTGCACCAGCGGACAGCAGCGATACCTAAGCAATACGTATTATGCACCCGCGGATGGAAGCATCGTTCTCTCTCACCATCCAAAACGGGGACATTTCTGCTTCATCAATCTGTGTATAATATTCCTCCTCCTCCTCCTCCTGCTCCTCCTCCTGAAACCTCACGTAATCACGCCGAACGGGCAATTTTTCTTAGGGCCACAAGGCTCACTCATATAATTTTTCTAAACAATTTTTATACGTTTCAATGCTCTTAAAAGCGTTGAAAGTTTAACTTGAACCAATTTTTCGTTAAACTGGGCTGCCTCCAGGCCTAGTTACCACTTAAGCCACATTAACCAAAGCGATTAATAGGTTTCACCTGCCATCTTGGTTGGGCATGGGCAATTTTTCTGAGGTACATTAGTACTGTTGGTACACCAATTTTTGTGGGCCCTCGCCTACAGTGTAATCCAATTAATTTTTTGCCCACCTGCATTACAGCTGACGTTACATCAGCTGTGTTGGGCACTGCAATGGGATATATTTATGTACCGCCGGTGGGTTCCAGGGAGCAACCCATGCCATGGGTCCACACGGAGTTGTAACTACATGTGTCCACTTCTAAAGAGCCCCAGTCTGACTGGGGCATGCAGTGTGGGCCGAAGCCCACTTGCATTAAACATGACATTACCTCAGCTGTGATGGGCAATGCAATGGGATATATTTATGTACCGCCGGTGGCTTCCTGGCACCCACCCATGCTGTGGGTCCACAGGGAATTATAAATGCATCTGTTTCCACTTGTAAAGAACCCCAGTCTGACTGGGGCATGCAGTGTGGGCCGAAGCCCACCTGCATTAAGCACGACATTACTACCTCAGCTGTGTTGGGCAATGCAATGGGATATTTTTGTGTATCGCCGGTGGGTTCCAGGGAGCCACCCATGCTGTCGGTCGACAGGGACTTCACAATAGGGAGTTGTACCTGCCTGTGTCTATGAATTAAAAAGCCCGGTCTGACTGGGGCATGCAGAGACACCTTGACAGAATGAATAGTGTGTGGCACATAGGTTCCCCATTGCTATGCCCACGTGTGCAGCTCCTGATGGCGGTGGCACAGGATTCTATTTCTCATTGCTTCTGTACAGCATTGTGGGCTATCGCCCCGCCCCTTTTAAAGAGGGTCGCTGCCTAGCCGTGCCAACCCTCTGCAGTGTGTGCCTGTGGTTCCTCCTCATGGCAGACGCACTTCTAAATAGACATGAGGGTGGTGTGGCATGAGGGCAGCTGAAGGCTGCGCAGGGACACTTTGGTGTGCGCTGTGGGGGGGAGGGGGGGCGGTTGGGCAGCATGTAACCCAGGAGAAGTGGCAGCGGAGTGTCATGCAGGCAGTGATTGTGCTTTGTTGGAGGTAGTGTGGTGCTTAGCAAAGGTATGCCATGCTAATGAGGGCTTTTCAGAAGTAAAAGTTGTTGGGAGAGGGGGGGGGGGCCCACTCTTGCCGCTATTGTGGCTTAATAGTGGGACCTGTGAACTTGAGATGCAGCCCAACATGTAGCCCCTCGCCTGCCCTATCCGTTGCTGTGTCGTTCCCATCACTTTCTTGAATTGCCCAGATTTTCACACAAGGAAACCTTAGCGAGCATCGGTGAAATACAAAAATGCTCGGGTCGCCCATTGACTTCAATGCAGTTCGTTACTCGAAACGAACCCTCGAGCATCGCGAAAAGTTCGTCCCGAGTAACGAGCACCCGAGCATTTTGGTGCTCGCTCATCTCTAGTTATCAATGTAAGCATGAGTACAGAAGAAATACACGGCTTTTGAATCATTAACAGACAAATAGGTTCATGGTACTTCCCTTTATCCAGAGAGTTTGTAAAGACCAAAGCTGCGGCTCCTTAAACAGGATTTGACGTTTTCCGTTTACTCAACACAAGAGGCATTAAAGAAGTTCTTCCTATTCAAGTATTATCACTGTTCTCCATGCACAACGAGTTCTACCTAGTGCCAAGCGCCAGTTGTTGCAACCTAATTCTGTTGTATATGCTTAGGCATGATATAGAGAAGATAATGATGTTCAACTCGTGAAAACTGGAATTTTCCATTGTAATTAGACTTTGAAATAATTGGTCATCTGTCCTTAATATTTGCTTAGCAATGGTCCAAAAATATGTTCAGTCTTTTGCAGAGCAACACAAGACGCCACGTGTGGGTGACACAAGTAGTGCTGAGCGAACCAAACCAGTCGAACCTTCTTTTAGCTCAAACTTTGCTCATAGTTTGGTTTGGAGTGAACCTGAACCTTGAGTGTTTTGTACTGGCCGAATCCATGTGTTGGTGGTCCTGTGGCTCAGCAGTCAGTACTTGCAGTGCTTGTGTCCTAGGTACAAATCTGATGACCTCTGCATTGAGTTTGTATTTGTGCCTTATGCTCAGTGGTTAGCACTGTTGCCTTGCAGTGTTGGTGTCCTAGGTTCAAATGCAACCAAGTGAAGCATAGTATGTATGTGCTATATAAATAAAGGTGATTATTGGAAACACAAGAAGAACGTATAAACTCAATGCAGATGTTGCCCCCACCACCACCATGCATCAATTCTAAGGGTATTGGTGAAGTTATGGTTTGGTTCAAACTAATTTGGACTGAACCAAACTTTTCAATAGGAATGAACATTGTGGCTCCACCCCCTGCTCCTGGCTCCACCCTTGACCCCAGAAAAAAATACCCCCAAAATTTCTCATAAAATAAAAGTGTTTCTCTTTGTGTTATTTTTGTGCCGCAAAATGCTTGAAGGAAGCCTTAAATGAATTTTATACACTTTATTGCTATATGTGCTGCAATTCCACCCAAGAAAAAATAAGACAAGCAATTTTCCTTTTTTCTTCTTCCAGTATGCCCTTTACCAGGACAAACCAACTAAGCAGTCAAACGGTTAAACGCGGCTCTTCTGTTTTCTTGTTGTTTTCTTTACTTGCAAAGATCACAGGAGGGAATTGAACAGCAAGTCATTCTTCTTTATATGTCTGCAGCGGGCTCCTGTGTCGCACTTAGTCATAAGGCAGAGAATGATGAAGTGCACCAAGACCTAGCGAGCTCCTCTCCGCACCATAAAAATCAGACACTGATCACTCGCTCCTCAACTTTTGCTGTTAACTTCCTAAAGGCCTGAAATGACTGTTGTTCTCAGTAATGTGCAATTTGTACACTCTCTGTGTAAAAATGGATTCTTTATACTTCTGCGGATGTAATATTTTATTTTAGCTCCTTAAATACGAGAAGAAGGTTCTGGAGTGGCGGCATCTGGGGAGGGAGGAGGGGTCAAGGTGATGCGAACAAGATTTGGGCATACATCTTTGATTGCTTTTTTGTCATCGGCAAGCAGAGGTGTATATCCAGTATATAAATGTGCTGAGGCCTCAGTTATGTCTTGTAGGAAATAATGTTACCGCTACTTTAATGCTTAGTGGAAAACCGGTAAAACCGCTGGCTTTCTGTCCAATAGTTTCTTCAAACACTCAACTTGAGTTTGAGCGGTTGATTAGTAACAGATCCCATCAATTGCATCTGCACTGAATAGCCACTTTGCTAGCGACCCCATCTATTAGCATGTTGGCCCTCAGAACCACAGCCGTTCATCATGGCATCTATCCATGGGTATCAGAGGATCCAGGGTGTGCCACGGAAACATGTCTAACTTCTAGATTTTAAAAAAAAATTCTATTGTCTATACATGACGATGGGGATGGCCATCTTGTCTGAGCTGCAGTTGAAAGGGTTGCACCAAAATACATTTTTGGCACCTATCTAAAGTCTGATCGGTGGGAGTCTCACCACTCAAACCACCAACCATCTTAAGTACCAGGGGTCACATTTCCTCCTTCTGTCATCACTGCAGAGTCGCCTCTCCCACCCACAGTCACATCAGAATGAATAGAGCTGTAGCCGCGTATGCATTCATTTCAATGCTGCTGATGGAAAGAGCTTGTACTTGGCTATCTCCTGCAGTCCCATTGACAATGATTGGAGCAGCACTGTGTATGCGTAGCCATCACTCCATTCAATCTCCTCCTCACTGTGAGGGGTGCAGCAAGCCCACAGTAAAGAGGACATGGGAAACAGTACTTCCATTCTCAAGATCGGTGGGGGTCTCAGCAAAGAGGCCCTCACCAATGAGAATTGAATTACCTATCCTGTGAGTGGGTGAAAAATGTTGGTGCAATCCAATTAGGAACATTTAGAGATACACTTTACAGCAGCCTTGTGAGTACCTAAGCCCATTAACTTCTATGGGAGAATTTGTAGGCATGCTCTGTGATTGATGCAGAGAGGGGGAGGAGGTGAGCTGTGACCATCACTTATTATGCCTGGAGGATCGCATGTGACATCTGTATACAGGTGTCACCTCTCAGTGTAATCCTGCCTGTGATGATGATGAGATGATGGCTGAAAAGTTTTCTCTACAGAGCAGGAAGTGTCAGACTAGTATTAGACTAAAGGCCCATTTACACCATCAAATTATTGCTGCGAGCGATTATTTTCCATAAAGTATTAAGCAGCTAGTCAGCTACTTAGAAACCAATTAGGTATGCAAATGAAGCCTTTACTGAATGCAGCTAATAGCCCCAGGCTATTATCTGTGCTCAGATCCTTTGTTCTCCATGGGAAACAATGCTATCAGCACTCCCTGTGAAGAACTGATAAAAGTGAAGGACAATTTTTTGGTAAGCTTGAATTCAAAGATCAGCTAGCAGTGCCGGAAAAGTGGACGATGGGCGCACATTTAGATGCACCGATTATCGCTAAAACGATTGGCGATTGTTAGTGATCATCGGCTGGTGTAAATCAGCCTTTGGTGGTCAGTGTGAGAACTGCAGGATTTTATGATTTTTTGTTTTATAAATGTAGATCATGACTAGAGATGAGCGAACGTACTCGGATAAGCACTACTCGTCCGAGTAATGTGCCTTATCCGAGTACCGCTGTGCTCGTCCTGAAAGATTCGGGGCGCTCCGCTGCTGACAGGTGAGTCGCAGCGGGGAGCGGGGCAGAGCGGGCGGGAGAGAAGGAGAGAAAGATCTCCCCTCCGTTCCTCCCGGCTCTCCCCTGCAGCTCCCCGCTCCGCAGCGCGTCCCGAATCTTTCAGGACGAGTACAGCGGTACTCGGATAAAGCACATTACTCGGACGAGTAGTGCTTATCCGAGTACGTTCGCTCATCTCTAATCATGACATTGAAAATTTTAAAAATTTTAAAAAATCAGCAAAAAATCTTTAAAAAAAAAGTTAGCATCAAAACTTGATTTCTACTGTACTGTAGGTCATTTTCTGATGACACATTCCCTTTCAATATAAGATTGTTTTTAAATTTATAGTAATAGCAGTAATTGACTTATTAATGATGATTACGGTGCAGTTGTCATTTCAAAGTCTACAACTTTTGTAAGATGTAATAAACTAAGGAGACGATAATATAGATACACAAGCCTTACTGGTGGGACTGGCTGTGACAAAGCACTAAGGAATTTAGCTGTGGTCTATCTATGTGTGATAATGACAGCAGAGGGGAGCTGATAGCATCATTGACTTCTTCTTGGGTAATCCAGTTGCCGTAGGTGAGGCTACGGTCGGACCTACTTACAGCACACATTATTCTATAGTTTATACTATAGTTTATAGTCTACTATAGCAGATGCAAAAAAATATGTTTTATTGTATCTATAAATACAGCATTCCCTGAGTTGGTTGTTCACTTGGTTTGGAAGCAATATGCCATGCAGTTATGGGAGGGTCTAATAGGGAAGCTATCAAAATCATATTATACTGCACTACATAAGCTAAGCGCCGTCCCCTCACATTGCTCACTACGGACAAGGGGCAGGAAGGGGGTGGAGCTCCTGCCCACTCCCATTGCAAACAGCCAGAGGGAAGGAGAGAGGAGGTAAGGCGGCGTGGGGGAGAGAAGGGGAGGCAATGGCATTGCATCCTCGGCGTCAGTGCCGTGCCGTCTAAACGGGCGTACAAATGTTAGACTTGTGTTCCCGTTCACGGGTTTTTATGGTGCCAGCAGACGCACGTAAAAACGCCTACAGCCGTGTGAAAGTGGCCTTAAGGTATTTAATCCCCCATTCCACATCTTCACTATAAATTGTGGAATTTAATTGAGCTCGAGCCGCTCCAGAGATTTTTGGTCGATAAAGTTGCGATAAGAACGAAACGATATGTGATAAAGAAGTCGTAGAAGCGGTGTACAGGTTATGGTAGTAATTTTGGAAAATGATCCAACTTTTCTCAGGATTAGAGATGAAATGGCCTGGTTTAGTCTGGATTCTATGGATAGCGTTGAGAGTTTGTGTGCCAAGATTCTAATTGGATTATTAGCAGAGTGGGAATAAGATGCTTGAGTCCAAACTATCGCCTTCTCAGTGTCACACGTTAATATAGTATTTAGTGCTAATCTCGTATCTCAATTGTTTCCTGCAGGTACATTGATGGCTGCCATGTAGAAGCAGATTCCAATTTTGCTATTTTGTATTCTAAATCAGATTGTGCCTGTGTCCTTGCTTTCTTTGATTGTGAGGCTTGGGAAATGATGATGCCTCGGATTACTGGTTTGTGCGCTAGCCAGCGAGCATCTACTGATGTCGAATGAGAAGCGTTCATATGAAAATACTCCAACTTTTTCTTTGACAGTGGTGGCAATATCAGGATTAGTGAGTAACCCTCCAAGTGCATGGGATCCTGGCTTGGGGGCTGAACATGATTTCTGAGACTACAGCATCATGATCTGACCAGGGGCAAACCACGTGATGGAAATGGGTTAATAGCGGTAATGAGACGGTATTAGTGAGAATCCAGTCCAACTGGGAGTGGTGCTTATGGGATGGAGAAAAATAAGTGTAACCTTCTGTTAGAGGGTTAAATTCCCTCCAAGTGCCAGATAAAGAGCGAGTATGACATACTTCTGTTTTGTGTCCCTAAGTGGGGATGTATTGGACGTAGAGTCATAAAGTCAATTTACCGATTAAAGATAAATTTGAAGTCGCCACACTAGTCTGGTATAATCTAGAGTAATGAGAATATCACATATTGAAAGGAAAACAGTAATACGAGATGCATTAGGGACATAGTAAACAAATCTTTTTGTCATAGGATTCACCAAACAGTATTAACCCCTCCCCGCTATATCATGGCTATATCACAGCTATAGCTGTTTACTACAGCTGACACCAGCGAGCAGTAGCTGCAGTCAGCCATGCAACCGATCACGTCTATTAACCCTTTAAATGCCTTTCAATTCTGACAGCGGCATTTAAATCCCCCGAACGATGTTCAGGGGATATCTTTTTGTGCTTGATAAAGTCTTTTTTAGACGAAACGCGTTGCACTTAGGACCGTGTGTCCGAATAAAGAATCCTTTCTGTATAATCAGTTTGTGGATTCTCTTGATTAATATACTCCCTGTAAGTAGCGCTGGTATATTTTTTGGCACTTATGTGCAACATTTTTATGATCTTTTCTACGGTGGGTCCTATCTGAAAATAGGACCCACGATACCAGCAGCTCTCCAGACCTAGCCCCCCTGGATTGGTGAAGCAAGTGTCATCATTGCTGCAGTGTATATATACAGGAGTATATATATCATTACAGGCCCACTTGGATATGGAGGTGATAGTGGGGTTCTGACAGACCTCACTATTCACCGGGTAAGTTCTATTGTTCTTATTGCTCACATTGTGCATTGGATTCCGTCTGGAGCGCCCTCCTAATTCCATAGTATTCCGAAATAGGATCAACATAAACTACAGGATGTCTCGCCAAAAATGAGCCCTTGCTCAACTACATCAGCGGAAAAATAAAAAAGTTATTGTATGCAAAATACGGCAACAGAAAAGTATTTAAAAACATTAAAAAATAAAAGTAGTACAGCAAAAAAAAAATTTACAAATTTGGTATCATAGCAATCGTACTGACCCAAAGAATAAAGATATATCCTTTTTGTTGCAATTTGTGCGTCGTAGAAACAAGATGCACTGAAAGATGGCGGAATGACCTTTTTTTTTCATTTTACGCCACTTAGAATTTTTTTAAAAAGTTTTTTCAGTACAATAAATAGCACCATTGAAAAATACAACTCGTCCCACAATAAGCAAGCCTTCATACAGCGACGTCAATGGATAAATAAAGGAGTTATGAGTTTTTAAAAGGCAGGAGGAAAAAATTAAAATGAAGAAAAAAAAGGGTCCGCTTCATTAGGGGTTAAGTAGCGACCTTGATCATCTGTGGTAGTTTGTGTAACATGTAGAGGAAGAGAATTGCAGAGAAATATTGAATCTTCTCTGCTTTTTGAAGAAACCATAGAGTGGTAGGTAGAATAAAAGCACGAGTTAAGATATTTGGAATGGGAGTTAGATGTGAAACGTGATCCTTGAATACAAATGATGTCAAGTCTATGTCTTTCATATTCCTGGAAGGCTACCCTCCGCTGTTGTGGGGAATTAAATCCCCTTACATTATGACTCAAAACATGACACATGGCAACAGGTAGAGAACAGCTAAGGGAAAGCTATTGGCTAGAGTTGACCAGTAAGGGAATAAGAGAGTAGCTGAACCTATATTTAGTGGAACTAGAGAGCCTGTAGATATCAGCGAACTATTAAACAAGGTCATGTGACTGGACCATGTACTTTGAAAAACTTGAATAAACCAAAGAAGAATAGACATAACCAAAAATCTATTAGAAACCATAATGTGGAGATGACCTAACAAGATGGTCATTCAAGTCACAACAAGACTGCCGTCAACACAAAAGCCCAACGGTGATGGCAAGCATATTTGTGCTTACGTGTAACCTAAAACTATGCATGTAACAGTCATAAGATACACTGAAATAGACTATATAAAATTAGCAGTATTCTGCAGCATGCTCACAATCAAACTCTACACAACTCAAAGTTTTAGGGTCACTACATGCTGTGGCACCCTCTCTTAGCATTTCACCCTCCAAGTAATTATAAAGCACTATTGTACAGATTAAGGCCTTAGTCACACGGGCGTTTTTTCACGCGATTTGCGCATCGCATGACGGATGCGCATGCGCAAATCGCGTGACCGGCGCCGAAAAATCGGCCCAAAAATCGCCCGAAAATCTGCTCCTAGCCGCGTTTCATTAGAAACGGGCCGGAGCTGTCCTGCGCATTGCATTCAATGGAGCCGGCAATACAGCGGCTCCATTGAATGCAAGCGCTGCGGGCGTGCGCGGGGTTAATTGTCGGGAAGGGGTTAAATATATAACCCCTTACCTGCAATGCATCCTTAAATGTGAAAAAATAAAAAAAAAGGATGTACTCACCTGCTCCCGGCAGCTGGAGATCCCGGCGGTCGGCCTGCAGTGGGTGTGAAGGAGGTGTGACTCAGGCTTGCCCCTGATTGGCTCAGCGCTGAGCCAATCAGAAGCAAGTCTCAGTCACACCCATTCATGAATTCATGAATGGGTGTGACTGAGCTCAGCCTCTGATTGGCTCAGGCTGAGCCAATCAGGGGCAAGCCTGAGTCACACCTCCTTCACACCCACTGCAGGCCGACCGCCGGGATCTCCAGCTGCCGGGAGCAGGTGAGAACATCCTTTTTTTTTATTTTTTCACATTTAAGGATGCATTGCAGGTAAGGGGTTATATATTTAACCCCTTCCCGACAATTAACCCCGCGCACGCCGGCAGCCCATTGCTTTCAATGGAGCGGCTGTATTGCCGCTCCATTGAATTCAATGGGCAAACATCGTTCTTCTCTGCCACAGCTGTTCCAGCTGTGGCAGAGAAGAATGATTTGTCTTCTATATGTTCCTAATGGGGTCGGCGCTGCTGCCGCCGGCCCCGTTGAGCGCATATAGAGAAGAGAACAGGAATCGCAGATCGCAGATAAGTGCGATCTGCGATTTCTGTTCTCTAATTTATCGGACGAGCGCATAAAAAGCGCTCATGTGTCCGATACCATTGCAAAGCAATGGTTTTAAAAAGTCGCCGGACGCATGCGCATGCGCAAATCGCGGCAATAAACGCCCGTGTGACTAAGCCCTAAGGAGGTTACTGTGAATATACTAGATATTAAGACTGTGCAATAAGTCCTTGTATTAAGCAAAACTAACTTTAGGGATACAACATTTCAGCCAAGATAGAGGAGTATACTCATCCTCTCAGTGATCCTCAAATAGTGCGTCGGGGATAAATATTGCGGTATCCCTGCCAATGATTCTCCTATAACCTTGCTGGGCGGTGCTGAAGAGGTGCAGAGGTGCTCAGTTTAGATGGTAAATCCATTGCAATGTTGACAGATCTCAGGATCTCTTGACCTTCCAAAAAGGTGCTCTCGATTCTCCACCTGCAGAGAGAGAGAGAGAGAGAGAAGGGGAAGCCCCGTCGGTAGCAAATGTGAGCTTGCTGTAGTGCCAGAGTAATTGGTTGCATCTGCTGTCTGTGTTCTAGTGTGGATGGGACAAAGTCCGAAAAGAGTTGAGCACCTATCTCTGTCTCTAAAAAATAGAATAAAAAGCAATCAAATGTTTTATGTTCCCAAAAATTGGATATATGAAGACTAGAATTCATCCTGAAAAAAACAAGCCTTCATAGAACTCAGTTGATGGAAAATGAGAATGCTCTGGCTCTTGGAATGCGGCAACACAAATCAGATCTTAAAAAAAATAAAAAAAGAGAATTTAGTTTCCAAAAATAGTAAAATTAAAAAAAAAAAATGGTGTCTCTAGGTGAAAAATGGAAAACAAATAGTTGATCGTTAGGGCCTCGTCGCTCAGGGGTTAAGATAATAATAATCTTTATTTGTATAGCGCCAACTTATTCCGCAGCGCTTTAAGATGTAAAATAGGCAGGTCACTAAGAGGTTAAGATACTGTCAGGGTATGTTTAATGTGTAAATTTACAAATTCCTGTATAATCTGTTAAATAAGTTACTCCAAGCATTTGTCAAGCCTCTTTATTAGTATTCTTCCAATATAGTGTGTTTAACAAGAACGATACAAGAGGCGCCGTCACCTTCATAGAAATGTTCTTTGTTTGCAGTAATAAGAAGTAGCTCCACTCCCTTCTTCCTGCGTCTTGCAGCTTTCTCTTCCTCTCTAACAGTTTGAATAATGTCATTGCGAGTTAATAACACACATACACCCCAGACAATATATGAGTGGAGAAAGTGGTTGATTTTCTAAAGAAGCGACATATACTGTTCCAATATGCAATAATAGCGCAAATAAAATAACGAGCTCACAAAGTAACGAGCACGATGGAATAAGAGCTCCTACAATTAGCAGGAAAATCTCCAGACAAATGAAACGTGACTACAATGTAATAGATACGATCAGGGGAATTCATCGTCGGGTTTGGGCCTTTTTTGTGCAATTTAGTGCTTCTTTTTAATTTTTCTCATCTACTTTACCATTTCAGCATCAGATTCTGGTGCTTTGTGCCGTGCCTAGCGCTTTAGTATTTGTCAGCAAATGAGGTTATTGTTTTAATGGGGTAACTATTCAAGACACATTAACCTTTCTGAGAGTCTCTACATTTTTGTGGAAGCCCACTGCAATGCTAAACTGGCATAACTTCTGGGGGCTGATCTGTCACAGGGGACAGGTGAACCTTTTTTTGCCGTACTCTGTTTCATACTTCAGCAGTACAAAGTGCAAATTATTAAACCGTGGTATAAAGCTTGACACGGGTGTTGAATTTTTGTGCTCGTGAAGGAAAAAAACATAGAAAAAAGACTTTGATTCTGCATCTCATAAATTATCTCCAATGTTATATAAAAGGCAGCAACTCAAAAATAAAATAACTGCTGCTTCTCTCTTCCTCTTCTTTTCCTCCTCTTCATCCTCTTTTCCTCATCTTCCTGCTTTCCTTCTCCTCTCTTATTTTCTCCTATACTCCTCCTCTTTTCATCCTCCTGCCTCCTTTTATTCCCAACTTCCTCCTCCTCTCCTTCTTCTCTTTTTCCTCCTATCTTTTCTTTATTTTCATTTTTCTTCCCCCTGCTCCTTTTTCTCCTGACCTTTCCATCCTCCTCTCTTCCTCCTCTTCTTTTAATTTTTACCTTCTTCTCCTCTTTTCCTCCTCCTTTTTATTTCTTCCTTCTCTTCTTGTCATCTTCCTCCTCCTTCCCCCCTCATCTCCTCCTCTTTTTCCTCTTACTCCTCCTCTCTATTGTCTATTTAGTTGATTATTGTTTTTGCTGTATTTTCTTTTTTATCTTTATTTGACTTGTTTTCCCAAACGCTTGCATTTACATTTTTTACTCCATTGTTGCACCTGTTGTTATGATGTCACACTGTCACCGGCCAACATCGAATATTCTGATTGTTGCTAAACATTACTACAGTTAAATTACTGATAATCATGGACAAATCAGTAAAAAGAAAAAAAAAACACAAGGATATCACACAAATGTTACATCTGTAGAACATGCATCCCTTACTTAAAAAAATATATATTATTGATAGTTACATACGTCCAATCTGTGTTGGCTTTTTAACTCTTTGGTGAATGATTGTCTATTGATTATGCATTTAGGGGTCACTGATGTGTGTCACAATAAGATGGAGTCTGTGTATAAATGTCCATAAGAAATGTACACAACTGCATCTATTTGAAATGTTCTCTTGTCTTGCAGTTAAGAAAGCTTTGGAAGAAGAGGAGGAAAGAAAACCAGTGATGGCCAAGAAGAAAGTGAAAGAACTGAAAGTCTTGGATAGTAAAACGGCCCAGAATCTTTGTACGTATTATGTCATGCGATATTTACACTGAGTACCGCAAAAAAAAAAAACATTGTACCTTGCATATGTAGGATATAAATCCATTGTAGCAATAATTATCAACAAAATTGTAACAATTAGAGATGAGCAAGCGTACTCGTCCGAGCTTGATGCTCGTTCGAGTATTAGCGTGTTCGAGATGCTCGTTACTAGAGGTGAGCACCACGCGATGTTCGAGTTACTTTCACTTTCATCTCTGAGACGTTAGCGCGCTTTTCTGGCCAATAGAAAGACAGGGAAGGCATTACAACTTCCCCCTGCGACGTTCAAGCCCTATACCACCCCTCTGCAGTGAGTGGCTGGGGAGATCAGGTGTCACCCAAGTATATAAATCGGCCCCTCCCGCGGCTCGCCACAGATGCATTCTGACAGAGATCAGGGACAGTGCTGCTGGTGCTGCTGCCGCTATAGGGATAGCGTTAGGTGTTATATTCGTCTTGAAGAACCCCAACGGTCCTTCTCAGGGCCACATCTGACCGTGTGCAGTACTGCTGAGGCTGCTTTTAACAGTGTTGCGCAATTTTTTTTTTTTTGTATATCGGCCGTGCAGAGCATTGCGTCCTCAGTCTGCAGTCATTGCACAGAGTATAGGGCCAGTACTGGTGAGGCAGGGACAGTTGGAAAGGTGAAAGAAATATACTGTCTATATAGGCAGTGGGCTTTTTCAAAAAAATTGGGGAAAAATACTATATTTGGGCTGCCTGTGACCGTCTTCAGTGTACTGGGTGTCTGCTGGGGGTAGTAGTCCTAATTAATACGCAGCTAAGCGTTACAGCAGGCTTGCGCAAAATTGTTTCCTGGCTCTGCTGTGCCCGTTACATCACCACCGTCATAGCGCCAGAGGGAAACCGTAAACATAATATACGCTGCATACAGTATCTGTCTGCTGTTTCAGCTCACCATTTAAAAAAAAGGGAAGCCAAATACTTAAGGCGTACCACTGCCCTTTGGCCACTTGACTGCATCTGCGCTGTGAATTCCACTAGCTGAGTGATATACAACTACGTCTCACTACAGGCGTGCGCAAAATTGTTTCCTGGCTCTGCTGTGCCCGTTACATCACCGCCATCATAGCGCCAGCGGGAAACCGTAAACATAATATACGCTGCATACAGTATCTGTCTGCTGTTTCAGCTCCCCATTTAAAAAAAAGGGAAGCCAAATACTTAAGGCGTACCACTGCCCTTTGGCCACTTGACTGCTTCTGCGCTGTGAATTCCACTAGCCCAGTCCTACGCACCTACGTCTCACTACAGGCATGCGCAAAATTGTTTCCTGGCTCTGCTGTCTCCGTTACATCACCGCCGTCATAGCGCCAGAGCGAAACAGTAAACATAATATACGCTGCATACAGTATCTGTCTGCTGTTTCAGCTCACCATTTAAAAAAAGGGAAGCCAAATACTTAAGGCGTACCACTGCCCTTTGGCGACTTGACTGCTTCTGCGCTGTGAATTCCACTAGCTCAGTCCTACGCACCTACGTCTCACTAGAGGCGTGCGCAAAATTGTTTCTTGGCTCTGCTGTGCGTTCCGTAAGCGAAGTCAGCCTCCAACCACAGGCCAATAAGCGGCACATTTAATTACAGCGTTCTGTTTCTGCTCTACTCGTAATACACCATGCTGAGGGGTAGGGGTAGGACGCGGAGGCCCAAGTCAGGGTGTGGGCACAGGCCGAGCTCCTGATCCAGGTGTATCGCAGCTGACTGCTGCGGGATTAGGAGAGAGGCAAGTTTCAGGGGTCCCCACATTCATCTCACAATTCATGGGTCCACGCGGTAGACCTTTATTAGAAAATGAGCAGTGTGAGCAGGTCCTGTCGTGGATAGCAGAAAGTGCATCCAGCAATCTATCGAACACCCAGAGTTCTACGCCGTCCACTGCTGCAACTCTGAATCCTCTGGCTGCTGCTCCTCCTTCCTCCCAGCCTCCTCACTCCATTACAATGACACATTCTGAGGACCAGGCAGACTCCCAGGAACTGTTCTCGGGCCCCTGCCCAGAATGGTCAGCAATGGTTCCTCTCCCACCAGAGGAGTTTGTCGTGACCGATGCCCAACCTTTGGAAAGTTCCCTGGGTCCGGGGGATGAGGCTGGGGACTTCCGGCAACTGTCTCAGGAGCTTTCAGTGGGTGAGAAGGATGATGACGATGAGACACAGTTGTCTATCACTCAGGTAATAGTAATTGCAGTAAGTCCGAGGGAGGAGCGCACAGAGGATTCGGAGGAAGAGCAGCTGGACGATGAGGTGACTGACCCCACCTGGTTTGCTAAGCCTACTGAGGACAGGTCTTCAGAGGGGGAGGCAAGTGCAGCAGCAGGGCAGGTTGGAAGAGGCAGTGCGGTGCCAGGGGTAGAGGCAGGGCCAGACCGAATAATCCACCAACTGTTTCCTAAAGCGCCCCCTCGCGCGATCCCACCCTGCAGAGGCCGAAGTGCTCAAAGGTCTGGCAGTTTTTCTCTGAGAGTGCAGACGACCGATGAACTGTGATGTGTAAGGTTTGTCGCGCCAAGATCAGCCGTGGAGCCACCACCACCACCAGCATGCGCAGGCATATGATGGCCAAGCACCCCACAAGATGGGACGAAGGCCGTTCACCGCCTCCGGTTTGCACCACTGCCTCTCCCCCTGTGCCCCAACCTGCCACTGAGATCCAACCCCCCTCTCAGGACACAGGCACAACCGTCTCCTGGCCTGCACCCACACCCTCACCTCCGCTGTCCTCGGCCCCATCCAGCAATGTCTCTCAGCGCAGCGTCCAGCCGTCGCTAGTGCAGCTGTTGGAGCGCAAGCGCAAGTACGCCGCCACGCACCCGCACGCTCAAGCGTTAAACGTGCACGTAGCCAAATTGATCAGCCTGGAGATGCTGCCGTATAGGCTTGTGGAAACGGAGGCTTTCAAAAACATGATGGCGGCGGCGGCCCCGCACTACTCGGTTCCCAGTCGCCACTACTTTTCCCGATGTGCCGTCCCAGCCCTGCACGACCCCGTCTCCCGCAACATTGTACGCGCCCTCACCAACGCGGTTACTGCCAAGGTCCACTTAACAACGGACACGTGGACAAGCACAGGCGGGCAGGGCCACTATATCTCCCTGATGGCACATTGGGTGAATTTAGTGGAGGTTGGGACCGAGTCAGAGCCTGGGACCGCTCACTTCCTACCCACCCCCAGAATTGCGGGCCCCAGCTCGGTGCTGGTATCTGCGGCGGTGTAAGCTTCCTCCACTAAACCACCCTCCTCCTCCTCCTCCTCCTACGCAACCTCTGTCTTGCAATCAAGATGTGTCAGCAGCAGCACGTCGCCACCAGTCGGTGTCGCGCAGGGTGGCAGCACAGCGGTGGGCAAGCGCCAGCAGGCCGTGCTGAAACTACTCAGCTTAGGAGAGAAGAGGCACACGGCCCACGAACTGCTGCAGGGTCTGACACAGCAGACCGACCGCTGGCTTTCGCCGCTGAGCCTCCAACTGGGCATGGCCGTGTGTGACAACGGCCGTAACCTGGTGGCGGCTCTGCAGCTCGGCAGCCTCACGCACGTGCCATGCCTGGCCCACGTCTTTAATTTGGTGGTTCAGCGCTTTCTGAAAAGCTACCCACGCTTGTCAGACCTGCTCGGAAAGGTGCGCCGGCTCAAAGCTCATTTCCGGAAGTCCAAGACGGACGCTGCCACCCTGCGGACCCTGCAACATCGGTTTAATTTGCCAGTGCACCGACTGCTGTGCGACGTGCCCACACGGTGGAACTCTATGTTCCACATGTTGGCCAGGCTCTATGAGCAGCGTAGAGCTATAGTGGAATACCAACTCCAACATGGGTGGCGTAGTGGGAGTCAGCCTCCTCAATTCTTTACAGAAGAGTGGGCCTGGTTGGCAGACATCTGCCAGGTCCTTGGAAACTTTGAGGAGTCTACCCAGATGGTGAGCGGTGATGCTGCAATCATTAGCGTCACCATTCCTCTGTTATGCTTCTTGAGAAGTTCCCTGCAAAGCATAAAGGCAGACGCTTTGCGCTCGGAAACAGAGGCGGGGGAAGACAGTATGTCACTGGATAGTCAGAGCACCCTCATGTCTATATCTCAGCATGTTGAGGAGGAGGATGAGGGGGAGGAGCATGAGGAGGAGGGGGAAGAGACAGCTTGGCCCACTGCTGAGGGTACCCATGCTGCTTGCCTGTCATCCTTTCAGCGTGTATGGCCTGAGGAGGAGGAGGAGGAGGAGGAGAAGGAGGAGGATCCTGAAAGTGATCTTCCTAGTGAGGACAGCTATGTGTTGTGTACAGGTACCCTGGCACACATGGTGGACTTCATGTTAGGATACCTTTCTTGTGACCCTCGCGTTACACGCATTCTGGCCACTACGGATTACTGGGTGTACACACTGCTCGACCCACAGTATAAGGAGAACCTTTCCACTCTCATACCCGAAGAGGAAAGGGGTTCGAGAGTGATGCTATAGCACAGGACCCTGGCGGACAAACTGATGGTAAAATTCCCATCCGGCAGCGCTAGTGGCAGAAGGCGCAGTTCCGAGGGCCAGGTAGCAGGGGAGGCGCGGAGATCAGGCAGCATGTACAGCGCAGGCAGGGGAACACTGTCCAAGGCCTTTGCCAGCTTTCTGGCTCCCCAGCAAGACTGTGTCACCGCTCCTTTGTCAAGGCTGAGTCGGCGGGAGCAATGTAAAAGGATGGTGAGGGAATACGTAGCCGATCGCATGACCGTCCTCCGTGACGCCTCTGCCCCCTACAACTACTGGGTGTCGAAGCTGGACATGTGGCCTGAACTCGCGCTGTATGCCCTGGAGGTGCTTGCTTGTCCTGCGGCTAGCATCTTGTCAGAGAGGGTGTTTAGTGCGGCTGGGGGAATCATCACGGATAAGCGTACCCGCCTGTCAACTGACAGTGCCGACAGGCTTACACTCATCAAGATGAACAAAGCCTGGATTTCCCCAGACTTCTCTTCTCCACCAGCGGACAGCAGCGGTACCTAAACAATACGTAGGCTGCACCCGCGGATGGAAGCATCGTTCTCTATCACCATCAAAAACGGGGACCTTTTAGCTTCATCAATCTGTGTATAATATTCATCCTCCTCCTCCTGCTCCTCCTCCTGAAACCTCATGTAATCACGCCGAACGGGCAATTTTTCTTAGGCCCACAAGGCTCAATCATATTACTTTAGTAAACAATGTTTATACGTTTCAATTCTCATTAAAACGTTGAAACTTGCACCTGAACCAATTTTTATTTTAACTGGGCTGCCTACAGGCCTAGTTACAAATTAAGCCACATTAACCAAAGCGATTAATGGGTTTCACCTGCCCTCTTGGTTGGGCATGGGCAATTTTTGTGAGGTACATTAGTACTGTTGATACAGCAATTTTTTTGGGCCCTCGCCTACAGTGTAGTCCTAGTAATTTTTATGGGCTTTGCCAGCACTCATGGTACAGCAAGGTGTGTGGGGTTGGCCTACACTTTTGCTACATAAACATATTACCAGTCTGACTGGGGCATGCACTGTGGGCCGAAGCACACCTGTATTGTATATGACGTTAGCTCTGCTGAGCAGGGCACTGCAATGGGATATATTTATGTACCGCCGGTGGGTTCCAGGGAGCCACCCATGCTGTGGGTCCACAGGGACTTCACATTAGGGATTTGTACCTGCCAGTGTCTATGTATTAAAAACCCCGGTCAGACTGGGGCATGCAGTGTGGGCCGAAGACCACCTGCATTTAATCGGACGTTACCTCAGCTGTGATGGGCTATGCAATGGGATATATTTATGTACCGCCGGTGGCTTCCTGGAACCCACCCATGCTGTCGGTCCACACAGAGTTGTAACTGCATGTGTCCACTTCTAAAGAACCCCAGTCTGACTGGGGCATGCAGTGTGGGCCGAAGCCCACCTGCATTAAACCTGACGTTACCTCAGCTGTGATGGGCAATGCAATGGGATATATTTATGTACCGCCGATGGGTTCCAGGGAGCCACCCATGCTGTGGGTCCACAGGGACTTTACATTAGGGATTTGTACCTGCCAGTGTCTATGTATTAAAAACCCCGGTGAGACTGGGGCATGCAGTGTGGGCCGAAGACCACCTGCATTTAATCGGACGTTACCTCAGCAGTCCAGGGCACTGCAATGGGATTTATTTATATACCACCGGTGGGTTCCAGGGATCCACCCATGCTGTGGGTCCACAGGGACTTCACAATAGGGAGTTGCACCTGCCTGTGTCTACTTATAAAAAACCTCAGTGTGACTGGGGCATGCAGTGTGGGCCGAAGCCCACCTGCATTTAATCTGACGTTAGCTCTGCTGTCCAGGGCACTGCAATGGGATACATTTATGTACAGCCGGTGGGTTCCAGGGAGCCACCCATGCTGTGGGTGCACACCGAATTCCCATTGCGGAGTTGTAGCTGCCTGTGACTATTTATAAAAAACCCCGGTCTGACTGGGGCATGCAGACACCTTGACAGAATGAATAGTGTGTGGCCACGTGTGCAGCTCCTGATGGAGGTGGCACAGGATTGGATTTCTCATTGCTTCTGTACAGCATTGTGGGCTATCGCCCCGCCCCTTTTAAAGAGGGTCACTGCCTGGTCGTGCCAACCCTCTGGAGTGTGTGCCTGCGGTTCCTCCTCATGGCAGACGCACTTATAAATAGACATGAGGGTGGTGTGGCTATGAGGCCAGCGTGTGGCATGAGGGCAGCTGAAGGCTGCGCAGGGACACTTTGGTGTGCGCTGTGGACACTGGGTCGTGCGGGGGGGGGGGGCAGCATGTGGAGTGTCATGCAGGCAGTGATTGTGCTTTGTTGGAGGTAGTGTGGTGCTTAGCTAAGGTATGCCTTGCTAATGAGGGTTTTTCAGAAGTAAAAATTGTTGGGAAGGGGGGGGCACTCTTGCCGCTATTGTGGCTTAATAGTGGGACCTGGGAACTTGAGATGCAGCCCAACATGTAGCCCCTCGCCTGCCCTATCCGTTTCTGTGTCGTTTCCAGCACTTTCTTGGATTTTGCAGATTTTCACAAATGAAAACTGTAGCGAGCATCGGCGATATACAAAAATGCTCGGGTCGCCCATTGACTTCAATGGGGTTCGTTACTCGAAACAAACCCTCGAGCATCGCGAAAAGTTCGTCTCGAGTAACGAGCACCCGAGCATTTTGGTGCTCGTTCATCTCTAGTAACAATATATTAGGAAAAGGAGTACTATCTAAAATATAATTTGTCGCGGGATCAGGCACAGTAATAAGATTGCCTGGCTTGTTGCCCTCTGTTTGCATTGTTCTGCCCCACTTAACACGGTCCTCTTCTGTCTTTCAAGATGGTTACAGGGTTTACTTGACTACTCAATGCTCACTGTGCATGGAAATTGCATCAGTCATCTAAGACACTTCATGATTGGCCACAGCTGGCCCAATCCAAAAGTCTTGTGAGTTCTCTCAAGGAAGATGCATTGGCCAATGGCGCAGTGGTGCAAGGAGCATCATTATTAAACTGTTGAACAATGAAGTAATGGTCTATTGAATGACGAATCCTGCTACTCCATCTTCAAATCAGAAGGACATATTTTGGTATAGCGGATACCTGGGGAACGCCTTGAGTGTGTTGTGTCAACAGTAAATTATGGCGGAGGTTACCTTATAGCCTGGGGACGTTTAACATGGTATGGTCTTGGTCCATTGGTTGTGGTGGTGAGAACCATGAACACAGAGGTGCACCTTAACATTCTGGTCAATAATGTGCTGCCGACAGGGTAACAATACTCTGGGAATGCTCTGCCATACTTCCAACAAGACTACTGCCCTTGTCACAAATCCAGGGCATTTTTTACATTGGATTGAGAATATGGATGTTCCACAATTGGACCGGCTGCACAGAGTCCCGGCCTGAATCTTGAACATCTCAAACAAATTTGAATGTCCAGTCAGAAAATATAAACAGCATCCACCATCTTTGAGAAATCTTGCCAGACATTTGCAGGCAGAATGGAAGAAAATAACCATGAATTGTATCAGACATTAGCAGAAAGTATGCAGAGAGTATCCAATGTCACTAGTGCCAAAGGAGCCACCAAGTATTACCATAAGGAAATAAATACTGCTTTCGATTCTTGCTAGGATTATGTAGGCAGCTTCATTCTGTGCAATGGTTCATAGAAAGGATTGACTTAAGTTAGAGAAAGTACAAAGCAAAGCTAAACTGATAAAGGCACAGGGTAAATTTTAATTAGTCTTCTCCAACTATTCAAGAATCGTGAGAATTGGAGAATAATGTAGAGTTAATAAACCTCCATTTGTTGCTAATCTACATAAACTTACATGCCCTTTGGCCAAAGGTCTACAAAACTCATCATATGCTGACTGCAGTTCCTGTATTTACTCAGCCTTTCTTATAAATTTTCAGCCATCTTCTTGGGATCTTATCGAATGTCTTATGAAGAAATAAAGAACATTATCTTAGAAGTAGATGAAGAGAAGTTGTCTGAATCTTTAATTCAGGTATGTTTCCACTTGACAATACATTTAAAATTATTCCAAAGGAGGTTTTTTGATCTATTCGTCTTTTTTGTTTGTAAAGGTAATTTAAAGTGATTTTTGAATATTGGCCTCATACCACTATGGATAATGCAGCTGATATCATATCTTCACACTAGTATAGTGACTTGAAGAATAATAGACAAGCCTTCTATAATCTGACAGTATTTACTAGAATGATGAGCCCAACAAACTCCATTGTTTAGAAAAAAAGATTTTCATCCCACCTTAGACGGCTTCTAGCTCCTGGTTCCATGCAGCAGGTGTGTTTCCAAGTGCTTATACAGCCTTGCATTCACTTTGGCTTTTTCACAAGTAAATTCCATAGAAGGGGAGGCACTGGTATGACAAACTTGCTGCTTTATTGTTTAAAATATGTGCATATTCACAGAAAAGGAAGGACCGGTTTCAACTCTGTCAAGAGCCTTGATCACCTCTCAACAAACTCCAGGCATACACTGTAAAGAGCCAACAAAAGAGATGATTCTGATGCTTCACCCTCCATTTGTACAGAAAAAGAGTTCATCCACTAATACTTACACTAGCTGATATATATATATATATATATATATATATATATATATATATATATACTACCTGAGTTAATTTGGTACAGGTGTTTACATGTTGTTTGCACAGAAAATTTTATTAAGTCAAGGTTACTTTACAGTAACTGAGGAATAAAATATGTATACACATAGAGGAGAGTTAGATTTTCCTCAGGCTGCATGTACCGATGTCCTTCTTCAGAATGGCCACCCCACACACCCACCTCATTTAGGACCTAAGGAACGGGTGCACCAAATTTCCCACTGGAAAGTTACACTAAATAGGGGTGCAAATACTTTTGCACTTATCATTGAATAATCAAGTTGTGACCCCTTTACTTTTCCTATGTAGGACCTAAAGAATGGTTGTGCCAAATTTCATGTTTGTACGTCACCAGGAAGTTACATTACATAGTGGTGCCAATGCTTTTGCACTTAGCATTGAATAATCAAGTCACTCATGACCCCTTTAATTTTCCAATATAGAACATAAAGGATGATCATCCCAAAACTCATGTTATTAGTGCAGGACCACTGGGGCATTATGTTCTCAGCAGCCGCTTCTGCTGTGGAAGACCAATGCAGCTCTAGTGAACATGTAAAGCAAATGAAGAAATCTAAGATATCAATTGTTGTAACTAGAGATGAGCGAACCTACTCGGCCACGCCCCTTTTTCGCCCGAGCACCGCGATTTTCGAGTACTTCCGTACTCTGGTGAAAAGATTCAGGGGGCGCCGTGGGTGAGTGGGGGGGAGATGGAGAGAGAGAGGGCTCCCCCCTGTTCCCCGCTGCTACCCCCGCTCCGCCACGCCGCCCCCCGGCGCCCCCCGAATCTTTTCACCTGAGTACGGAAGTACTCGAAAATCGCGTTGCTCGATCGAGTAATTACTCGAAACGAGTAGGTTCGCTCAACTCTAGTTGTAACGCATTTCTTAGATTCTAATGGTCCTCTGAGTTACATTCTTTTAAACAGAAGGAACTATTATAGTAGTTATATTCTTGTACATAGGAGCAGTATTATAGTAGTTATATTCCTATACATAGGGGGCAGTATTATAGTAGTTATATTCTTGTACATAGTGGACACTATTATAGTAGTTATATACTTGTACATAGGAGGCAGTATTATAGTAGTTATACTCTTGTACATAGGAGGCAGTATTATAGTAGTTATATACTTGTACATAGGAGCAGTATTATAGTAGTTATATTCTTGTACATAGGAGCAGTATTATAGTAGTTATATTCTTGTACATAGGAGCAGTATTATAGTAGTTATAGTCTTGTACATAGGAGGCAATATTATAGTAGTTATATTCTTGTACATAGCAGCAGTATTATAGTAGTTATATTCTTGTACATAGGAGGCAGTATTATAGTAGTTATATTCTTGCACATAGGGAGCAGTATTATAGTAGTTACAATCTTGTACATAGGGAGCAGTATTATAGTAGTTATACTCTTGTACATAGGTGGCAGTATTATAGTAGTTATATACTTGTACATAGGAGCAGTATTATAGTAGTTATAGTCTTGTACATAGGAGGCAATATTATAGTAGTTATATTCTTGTACATAGCAGCAGTATTATAGTAGTTATACTATTGTACATAGGAGATGTATTATATTAGTTATATACTTGTACATAGGAACAGTATTATAGTACTTATATTCTTGTACATAGGGAGCAGTATTATAGCAGTTATATTCTTGTACATAGGGAGCAGTATTATAGTAGTTATATTCTTGCACATAGGGAGCAGTATTATAGTAGTTATATTCTTGTACATAGGGAGCAGTATTATAGTAGTTATACTCTTGTACATAGGAGGCAGTATTATAGTAGTTATATACTTGTACATAGGGGGGCAGTATTATAGTAGTTATATTCTTGTACATAGTGGGCACTATTATAGTAGTTATATTCTTGTATATAGGAGCAGTATTATAGTAGTTATACTATTGTACATAGGAGATGTATTATATTAGTTATATACTTGTACATAGGAACAGTATTATAGTACTTATATTCTTGTACATAGGGAGCAGTATTATAGCAGTTATATTCTTGTACATAGGGGGCAGTATTATAGTAGTTGTATTCTTGTATAAAGGAGCAGTATTATAGTAGTTATATTCTTGTACATAGGGGGTGATATTATAGTAGTCATATTCTTGTACATAGGAGCAGTATTATAGTACTTATATTCTTGTACATAGGAGCACTATTATAGTAGTTATATTCTTGTTTATAGGGGCAGTATTGTAGTAGATATATTCTTGTACATAGGGGGCAGCATTAGAGTAGTTATATTCTTGTACATAGGGGGCAGTATTATAGTAGTTATATTCCAGTACATAGGAGCAGTATTATAGTAGTTATATTCTTGTACATAGGGGCCAGTATTATAGTAGTTATATTCTGGTACATAGGAGCAGTATTATAGTAGTTATATGCTTGTACATAGGGAGCAGTATTATAGTAGTTATACTCTTGTACATAAGAGCAGTATTATAGTAGTTATATTCTGGTGCATAGGGGGCAGTATTATAGTAGTTATATTCTTGTATATAGAAGCATTAATATAGTAGTTATACTCTTGTACATAGGAGCAGTATTATAGTAGTTATACTCTTGTACATAGGGGGCAGTATTATAGTAGTTATATTCTTGTACATAGGAGCAGTATTATAGTAGTTATATTCTTGTGTATAGGGGTAGTATTATAGTAGCTATATTCTTGTACATAGGAGGCAGCATTATAGTATTTATGTTCCCTTACATAGGGGGGCAGTATTTTAGTAGTTAAATTCCTGTACATACGAGCAGTATTATAGTAGTTATACTATTGTACATAGGAGATGTATTATATTAGTTATATACTTGTACATAGGAACAGTATTATAGTACTTATATTCTTGTACATAGGGGGCAGTATTATAGTAGTTGTATTCTTGTATAAAGGAGCAGTATTATAGTAGTTATATTCTTGTACATAGGGGGTGATATTATAGTAGTCATATTCTTGTACATAGGAGCAGTATTATAGTAGTTATATTCTTGTACATAGGAGCACTATTATAGTAGTTATATTCTTGTTTATAGGGGCAGTATTGTAGTAGCTATATTCTTGTACATAGGCTGCAGTATTATAGTAGTTATATTCTTGTACATAGTAGGCAGTATTATAGTAGTTATATTCTTGTACATAGGGGGCAGCATTAGAGTAGTTATATTCTTGTACATAGGGGGCAGTATTATAGTAGTTATATTCCAGTACATAGGAGCAGTATTATAGTAGTTATATTCTTGTACATAGGAGGCAGTATTATAGTAGTTATATTCTTGTACATAGGAGCAGTATTATAGTAGTTATACTCTTGTACATAGGGGGCAGTATTATAGTAGTTATATTCTTGTACATAGGAGCAGCATTGTAGTAGTTATATTCTTATACATATGGGGCAGTATTATAGTAGTTTTCTTCTTGTACATAGGAGGCAGTATTATAGTAGTTATATTCTTGTACATAGGGGCCAGTATTATAGTAGTTATATTCTGGTACATAGGAGCAGTATTATAGTAGTTATATGCTTGTACATAGGGAGCAGTATTATAGTAGTTATACTCTTGTACATAAGAGCAGTATTATAGTAGTTATATTCTGGTGCATAGGGGGCAGTATTATAGTAGTTATATTCTTGTATATAGAAGCATTAATATAGTAGTTATACTCTTGTACATAGGAGCAGTATTATAGTAGTTATACTCTTGTACATAGGGGGCAGTATTATAGTAGTTATATTCTTGTACATAGGAGCAGTATTATAGTAGTTATATTCTTGTGTATAGGGGTAGTATTATAGTAGCTATATTCTTGTACATAGGAGGCAGCATTATAGTATTTATGTTCCCTTACATAGGGGGGCAGTATTTTAGTAGTTATATTCCTGTACATACGAGCAGTATTATAGTAGTTATATTCTTGTACATAGGAGCAGCATTGTAGTAGTTATATTCTTATGCATATGGGGGAGTATTATAGTAGTTTTATTCTTGTACATAGGAGTCAGTATTATAGTAGTTATATTCTTGTACATAGGAGGCAGTATTATAGAAGTTATACTTGTGTACATAGGAGCAGTATTATAGTAGTTATACTCGTGTACATAGGAGCAGTATTATAGTAGTTATATTCTTGTACATAGGAGCAGCATTGTAGTAGTTATATTCTTATATATATAGTGCAGTATTATAGTAGTTTTATTCTTGTACATAGGAGGTAGTAGTTATATTCTTGTACATAGGGGGCAGTATTATAGTAGTTATATTTTTGTACATAGTAGGCAGTATTATAGTATTTATATTGTTGTACATAGGATCAGTATTATAGTAGTTATATTCCTGTACATAGGAGGCAGTATTATAGTAGTTATATTCTGGTACATAGGAGCAGTATTATTGTAGTTATATGCTTGTACATAGGGAGCAGTATAATAGTAGTTATACTCTTGTACATAGGAGCAGTATTATAGTAGTTATATTCCTTTACATAGGGAGCAGTATTATAGTAGTTATATTCTCGTACATAGGAGCAGTATTAAAGTAGTTATATTCTTGTACATAGGGGGCAGTATTATAGTAGTTATATTCTTGTACATAGGCGCAGTATTATAGTAGTTATATACTTGTACATAGGATCAGTATTATAGTAGTTATATTCCTGTACATAGGAGGCAGTATTATAGTAGTTATATTCTGGTACATAGGAGCAGTATTATTGTAGTTATATGCTTGTACATAGGGAGCAGTATAATAGTAGTTATACTCTTGTACATAGGAGCAGTATTATAGTAGTTATATTCCTTTACATAGGGAGCAGTATTATAGTAGTTATATTCTCGTACATAGGAGCAGTATTATAGTAGTTATATTCTTGTACATAGGGGGCAGTATTATAGTAGTTATATTCTTGTACATAGGCGCAGTATTATAGTAGTTATATACTTGTACATAGGAGCAGTATTATAGTAGTTATATTCTTGTACATAGGGGGCAGTATTATAGTAGCTATATTCTTGTACATAGGGGGCAGTATTATAGTAGTTATATTCTTGTACATAGGAGGCAGTATTATAGTAGTTATATTCTTGTACATAGGAGCAGTATTATAGTAGTTATACTCTTGTACATAGGGGGCAGTATTATAGTAGTTATATTCTTGTACATAGGAGCAGCATTGTAGTAGTTATATTCTTATACATATGGGGCAGTATTATAGTAGTTTTCTTCTTGTACATAGGAGGCAGTATTATAGTAGTTATATTCTTGTACATAGGGGCCAGTATTATAGTAGTTATATTCTGGTACATAGGAGCAGTATTATAGTAGTTATATGCTTGTACATAGGGAGCAGTATTATAGTAGTTATACTCTTGTACATAAGAGCAGTATTATAGTAGTTATATTCTGGTGCATAGGGGGCAGTATTATAGTAGTTATATTCTTGTATATAGAAGCATTAATATAGTAGTTATACTCTTGTACATAGGAGCAGTATTATAGTAGTTATACTCTTGTACATAGGGGGCAGTATTATAGTAGTTATATTCTTGTACATAGGAGCAGTATTATAGTAGTTATATTCTTGTGTATAGGGGTAGTATTATAGTAGCTATATTCTTGTACATAGGAGGCAGCATTATAATATTTATGTTCCCTTACATAGGGGGGCAGTATTTTAGTAGTTATATTCCTGTACATACGAGCAGTATTATAGTAGTTATATTCTTGTACATAGGAGCAGCATTGTAGTAGTTATATTCTTATGCATATGGGGGAGTATTATAGTAGTTTTATTCTTGTACATAGGAGTCAGTATTATAGTAGTTATATTCTTGTACATAGGAGGCAGTATTATAGAAGTTATACTTGTGTACATAGGAGCAGTATTATAGTAGTTATACTCGTGTACATAGGAGCAGTATTATAGTAGTTATATTCTTGTACATAGGAGCAGCATTGTAGTAGTTATATTCTTATATATATAGTGCAGTATTATAGTAGTTTTATTCTTGTACATAGGAGGTAGTAGTTATATTCTTGTACATAGGGGGCAGTATTATAGTAGTTATATTTTTGTACATAGTAGGCAGTATTATAGTATTTATATTGTTGTACATAGGATCAGTATTATAGTAGTTATATTCCTGTACATAGGAGGCAGTATTATAGTAGTTATATTCTGGTACATAGGAGCAGTATTATTGTAGTTATATGCTTGTACATAGGGAGCAGTATAATAGTAGTTATACTCTTGTACATAGGAGCAGTATTATAGTAGTTATATTCCTTTACATAGGGAGCAGTATTATAGTAGTTATATTCTCGTACATAGGAGCAGTATTATAGTAGTTATATTCTTGTACATAGGGGGCAGTATTATAGTAGTTATATTCTTGTACATAGGCGCAGTATTATAGTAGTTATATTCTTGTACATAGGGGGCAGTATTATAGTAGCTATATTCTTGTACATAGGGGGCAGTATATAGTAGTTATATTCTTGTACATAGGAGGCAGCATTATAGTAGTTATATTCTTGTACATTGGGGGCAGTATTATAGTAGTTATATTCCTGTACATAAAGCAGTATTATAGTAGTTATATTCTTGTACATAGGAGCAGCATTGTAGTAGTTATATTCTTATACATATGGAGCACTATTATAGTAGTTTTATTCTTGTACATAGGAGGCAGTATTATAGTAGTTATATTGTTGTACATAGGAGCAGTATGATAGTAGTTATATGCTTGTACATAGAGAGCAGTATTATAGTAGTTATATTCTTGTACACAGGAGCAGTATTATAATAGTTATATTCTTGTCCATAGTGGGCAGTATTATAGTAGTTATATTCTTGTATATAGGAGCAGTATTATAGTAGTTATATTTTTGTACATAGGAGGCAGTATTATAGTAGTTATATTTTTGTACATAGGAGACAGTATTATAGTAGTTATATATTTGTACATAGGAGGCAGCATTATAGTAGTTATATTATTGTACATAGGGGCAGCATTATAGTAGTTATATTCTTGTACATAGCAGCAGTATTATAGTAGTTAAATTATTGTACATGAGGAGCAGTATTATAGTAGTTATATTTTTGTACATAGGAGCAGTATTATAGTAGTTATATTCTTGTACATAGGAGCAGTATTATAGTAGTTATATTCTTGTACTTAGAAGGCAGTATTATAGTAGTTATATTCTTGTGCATTGGGGCAGTATTATAGTAGTTATATGCTCGTATATAGAAGGTAGTATTATAGTAGTTATATTTTTGTACATAGGGGGCAGTATTATAGTACTTTTATTCATGTTCATAGGTGGTAGTATTATAATCGTTATTTTCTATCTACTTGGCTTAGCTCATTAGTTTAAATAACACCATGTAATGAAAGCTACCTCTTTTCCTTCCAACTTAGAGTGCATTCACACGAGCGTGTTTTTGTGCATACTTAGGTGTTTACATACGTCCACACCTATATACCAGCAAAAACACGCGTGAACACAGCTGCGTGCTTGTTGTCAATGGAACCGCGGCTGCTGCCGGCAGCTCCATTGAAAACAATGCTTTGCCGGCCCCCTGCATTCTTTTTTAGGGAAGGACTTTACATATAAGCCCTTCCCTGAAAAAGAAACATTTTAGTGCAAAACAAAAAAAAAATAAAAAAAACTTTCCTCTTCGCCGATGCCGTGACCCCCGCGGGCATGAAGAACACATCTGCCGAATGCGGCAGATGTTTTATTGACCCCCGTTAGTTAAAAGAATTCTCCGCTGCTACAACTGTGGCTGATGCAGCAAAGGGAATTCTTCAATTCTCAACCGCAGCTGTCACACATGGCAGCTGCGGTAGAGAATGCTGCTGCCTGCATCCCGTCAATGGCTTTTCAGGGAAGGGCTTCATAAGCCCTTCCCTGAAAAGCCATTTAAAAAAGTGTATTAAAAGAAAAAAAAAAACAATACTCACCTCCCTTCAGCTGCTGGGGCTCAGCAGCGACTTCTGGCGCTGTCCTCGGCTCTGTAGTTCTGAGCTATCAGCAGCCGGGGATTTAAAATCCCCACCTGCTGGTAGCTCTGATTGTGATTTGGCTGAGCACCTCAGCCAATCGCATTCAGCTCTTTCAGCAGGCGGGGATTTTAAATCCCCGCCTGCTGAAAGATCAGCACCACAGTGCAGGGGACAGCAGGAGAAGACATGGCTGAGCTGCTGCAGCTAAAGGGAGGTGAGTATCTATTTTTTTGTTTTTTAAACCACTTTTACTTGACTTCAGGGAAGGGCTTATATTTAAAGCCCTTCCCTGAAATCAATTGCAGGCAGCAGAATCCTCTACCACAGCTGACATGTGTGACAGCTGCGGTAGAGAATTGAAGAAATCCCTTTGCTGCATCTGCCACAGATGTGGCAGATGTAGCAGCAGGGAATTCTTTTAACTAGTGGGAGTGAAGGAAACATCTGCCGCATGCGGCAGATGTATTCTTCATACCTGCGGGGGACACAGCAGGTAAGTAATTTTATTTTATTTTTTTAACACTAAATTTTTTCTTTTTCAGGGAAGGGCTTATATGTAAAGCTCTTCCCTAAAAATCAATTCAGGTGTGTCAGCAGCTCCGTTGTGTTCTATGGAGCCGCTGGCAGCAGCCGCGGCTCTATTGAAAACAATGCGTGCATTCCCTATGGTGCACGCATGTCCTATCTTTGCAGGCACGCACCTGCAAAGTGTGCACACACCATAGGGAATGCATTGTTGCAAATAGAAGCATGTTTTTGTGCGTGCGTATGTACGCACAAAAACACGCTTGTGTGAACGCACCCTTACTGTAAATTTTCTTTATGATTGATGTTAATAGAAATGGTGACAAGAATTTGATTTGCCATTAGCTCTGCAGTGTTAGCACCACAACTATATAGTATAGCCTTCGGTACTCTCTAAGTAAGACTTGGCAGAAGTAACTTATTGGGGTGATGCCTAAATCCTATTGGTGTTTGTCTTACACTCAAAATAGAAAAATACATTTAAAGAACCTTTCTTTCTCTTTCCGTGTAATCCCGTGTCAGGCTCACCATTCGCAGTGATTGTCTTGGCAGATGTACTTGTTCTGTATTTGAGTCCGGCTTATTCTCTGTTGTCAGGCTTAATATTTCTTCCAATTCTGAATGAAAAGGAAACAGATAGATGAAGGTAATTAAATTGTCAGACTGACAGGGATAGACTATATTTTACTGATAACTTGTTTCATCTTGCAACAAAAAAAAAATCAATTACTTTGTGTTCAGCTCAGCTTGGAGGATCCGAGGAAAGCTTTATGTATCGCAGCATAAATAGCTACTGTATCTTATTACTCTCCGTCCTGTTTTATGTCACATAATTGGTTGTTTTCTATAACTGATGTATGTTTCCATTACTTGGATGGATTTAAGTATAGTAATGGACATGAGTGCATTAGACTTCAGTAGCTGCGTAAGTCATATATACTGCCAGGGATGCTGCCAGGTTTGCACTATAGAGTTAACATCAAAGACTTTTTACCATGATAAAGATGGCTGCTGTTGACTCTGGCTCTCCGAACTACAACATCCAGCAATCAGAAAACAGCAACAATATGCATATCCCCCAAACTTTCTAGATTACTTACCCCATATTTATCATACATCCCCAGTGTTCCCTAATATTTACCCCATAGTTATAATATACTCCTAGTCTTTAATATTTACTCCATATGTTTAATACTGTATACTCCTAGTTTACTCTTATATTAGCACCATTTACCTTGAATGTGTTTTAGTCACTTGCATACAATACACCCCAAACCTCCAGTAACTTATTCTCTATCATCATATCGCCTGTATTTACCTTAATGGACCTTTGACATTGGCGAAAACAGCCTGCAGGACGCAGTAAAGTACACTCAAATTCCAATCAATGGGAGCAAGCTTGCCGGTTATGCTTGTGGCTCCGACCACGATGACAACATTCATCCCCTTCACTGATAACAGGCCAGGTAATAAGCTGATCACTGCGGATCCCGAGAGGTGGATCCCCAACCATCACCTTTTAATGACTTTTCCTGTGGATAGGTCAGCCATAGCAAAACCCTGTAAAACTCATTTAATCAAACAATGACTAGGTGAACAGGTGAGCAGACACAAAGCGACAAGCAACTAATGAAGGAATTCTCGATTGTTACCCTGTAGGTCGCCATCTTTAC
Organism: Eleutherodactylus coqui; assembly: GCF_035609145.1. Classification (NCBI taxonomy): domain Eukaryota; kingdom Metazoa; phylum Chordata; class Amphibia; order Anura; family Eleutherodactylidae; genus Eleutherodactylus; species Eleutherodactylus coqui. The sequence goes on from NC_089846.1 coordinate 81,503,847, forward strand.
ACAGAAGAATTGTCGCTTACTTTCGCTCTATCAAGCGATTATTCGGACAGTAGTTGTTTTGTGTAAAGACATCCTTACTTATACTTTTGCTCTAGTCACCTATATTTACCTCCTAATACAACTGAATCACCAATATTTCACCCATGTATTTATTATATGCACCTTCCAATAGGTGGTGCTGCAGAGGCAATATTTCATGTTTTCATTTGCATATCAAATTTCCCAGGGGGGCCTTGCATGGTTATCTATGCTACCCTCTTAACCCACATTACAGGCCTGTCACTCAGTCAACCAGAACACTACTCTGCACAAAAAGGGGGAAAAGATCCCCAAAACAGCAGTCTGTGCATTGTTTTTTTTTTCATTATGGAGAAAACTCTGTCTTGTTTTACATTCTTAATCATGTTGCAGTTCCTGTTAGAGCTGACATTGACTTATAGGGAAGCTACCTTCCAAAAATGGTGCTGCAGAGCATTATACCGTATCCCATTTGCATGCCATTGCTTATAAGTCTCCTTACACCTACTTGGCGCTCTCCATAAGGAGAAACAGTACCCCCTCCAATATTTTACTACCACAGCTACTTATATTTACCCCATTTACTTATTACATACCTTCTGTAAACTCATTGCTTACTTCAGATAATTTACATCGCTTACTATCCCCAAAACTATATAAAAGAAATATACTCGCCATAACGCCGCTTTGACAGTCCAGTGCTGCGGCATCTGACAGGTGACATCACCCAAACCTATCACATGGCTTCTAAGGTAAAAACCCTAAGGCATAACTGATGATGTACATGCCAGCCTCCCATTGACCACAGTTGTCACATGGGTAAATATCTCATGTGACCGCTGTACCTGGGAAGTGAGTATGTGTATTTTTTATTTTTACACACCTTGTACCTACTGCCAGCAATGCAAAATGTCAAAAAAAACCTTTAAGCTAGCCAGGTTGTGTTTAGCTGTAACATTTCCTCTGGTTACCTGTTAAGCCTCATAAGCTTTCCCATGAAGAAGGCAAGAAAACTTTTCCTCTTCCCTGTAAGTAAAGCAGATTATAGTCATAAAACACATATCCTTAAGTTTTCTGTTTCTTTTCACCCGTCTTTTTTCCCACATACAGCTGCATTTAAAGTATTTTACTTTTTATCAAATGGAAAAAGTCAGCATGCGTCCCTCATCCCGTCACTGTGATTAAATACTTAATCTCAACACTTAATCAAACTTTTAAGAGCAGTTGAGTAACTGCAAAAAATATAAAGCACTTTGAAGAGCATAAATACACGTCTCGGGCTCCGGCGAGGAACAAAAAAAGAGTAAAGTTAAAAAATAAATAAGAATCAAACTACCGAAAGAAAAACTGTCTGAGATTCTGCACAGAATTGCACTTGTAGAAGATTAACTCAGAATCAAGTCCTAAAAAAATGGGGATGAGGGAAAAAAGGCTTTTTAATACCTTTAACTACCATGTTGTGTTTGAGTTGGGCCTTTAGATTAATGCTACTATAGCTGCACACAGTATGTGAAGTTTATTAATAGAAAACTCTATCTAGGCCAGAAAATCTGCACCCAGAAGCTCTCCAAGATACGGATCTCTGATCTGTATGTGCATTAATAATAGCTCTTCGAGGGTGCTCGTTCTACTTATGGAGATTCAGCTGGCTTCCGCAGTCTTACA